>NC_141693.1:1743755375-1744269290 GCF_964263255.1 Lissotriton vulgaris
AACAAGAATTGACTGAATGGGAACGGGTGGGACTGAAAGACGATGAAGGCTGCTGGCGGACAAAAGACACGAACAAATGGTTGCTACCTGACTCATACCTGATTCCCATACTGACTATGGCACACTCCCCTGCTCACATAGGATCAGCCCCCATGATTGAACTTGTCTCCAGAGTTTGGCACAACGACAAAATCACAGACTCCGCCAAACGTCTGGTCCAACAATGCCTGATATGCCTACAACATACCCCGGGAAAGGAACTGTGGTACCCCGGGGAGGGTTTGGGGTTCCCAATCACCCGTTTGAAGTCCTGCAGATGGACTACATCCAACTAGACAGATGCCAAGGCCTGAAATACGTACTTGTCGTGGTGTGTGCATTAAGCAAATGGGCGGAAGCATACCCAACCCGTGATAACACTGCTATGGCCACTGCAAAAGTACTGCTAAAAGAATTCTTCCCTCGCTACGGCCTTTGTCGAATTTTATGGAGCGACAATGGCCGACACTTCATAGCCGAAGTCATCCAGCTCATCTTAAAGGGGCTGGGTATCAAGCAGAAGTTCCACGCAGTCTTCCACCCCCAGTCTGCTGGACTTGTTGAGCGACACAATTCCGCACTAAAACTAAAGTTAGCCAAGATAGGGGCTACCACAGGACTGAAATGGCCAGACGCTCTCCCACTGGCATTGCTATCGATGCGTTCCACCCCCACCAAACACCACTTGACACCTTACGAGGTCATTTTTGGCCGAACCATGAGCGTCTGGTCTGCACCAAAACCGACTTCCATTCATGACGTCCCGGACGTCCTAATGTCTGATTATTTGTATAAGTTGACTGAAACTCTGTCTGTCATTCACCAACAGGTGCTGCATGCCATCCCTGACGCTTCCAGGGGTCCCGGACACAACCTGCAACCCGGGGATTTTATCCTCATAAAGAATTTCCAGCGCGCCAAGAGTCTGGAACCCCGGTGGACGGGCCCCTGGCAAGTCCTACTCACCACCCGAACAGCTCTTCGAGTGGAAGGAAAGCGGACCTGGGTGCATGCGCACCATTATAAGAAGATTCTCCCGACTCTGATGACAACCGAAGACGTGGCCACCCAGGAAGAGCGCCTGAACAAAGACCGACCATCGCTGGATTGCTACCCAGACACAGAGACACTTGAACTTGCAAAGATTCCTGACCCTACCGTGCCATCCAAAGAAGGGTATAACCTGCGTCGAAAGGAGAGAGTTTCGGCTAAGCAGACCATTGACTAAGTCATAATTCTCAGATCGGTGACCTAACTCAACAAGGGCTGTCAGGAGAGAAAGCCAGACGAGGTCTTTGGTTCTGCCCGCTACCGAGCTCCCTCGAAGGTGATGGAAGCGCCCGATAAGAAGGTGATGGAAGCGCCCGATAAGAAGGTGATGGAAGCGCCCGATAAGAAGGTGATGGAAGCAACCGGACATCCGAAGATTCGCTACAGAAACCCAAAGACAGACAGAATCCACAGTTCAAAGACAATTGCACTTTTCATCACAATCCTTTTCTGCTTTCTCCTCATGACCACGCTCTGGATTGTGGAAGAAAATGCACCTGCCCATGAAACATTCCTGACCACTGCACAGCCTACCACCATGAAGGAACATTATCTGATCTCGCTCTCTCCTCAACTCAGAGAAAGGCGAAAGGAGTTTTGGAACAACTCCTTTGTGCAGCTGCTGCACCAGCACAATCTTGCCACCAATGCCACCAACTGATGGATCTGTGGGTTGCTACCCCACGCCACTGGACATTCGATACCTTTCATCCCTTCACCCTTCTCAATTCACGGCTCCTGCCTTGCTTGGCTGATCCTCCTGCAAGAAAGCTATAAGGACAATGAGACCTCCAGCAAAACCATGACACATTTCTTTCATGAGGTCTGGCGAAACAAAACAAAGACACACTTCTGCCTGCAGACCTCCAACGACTCTATCCACATGGACATCCCTGCTAAAGAACGAATTGAAATGCAGGTGTTCAACAATCCAACCAGACCCACCTTCTCCTACCTACGGAAGCGAACAGCTGCCACTCTGACTGTGGCTCTATCTGTCATCAACGTTACAGGCCACATGTGCATAGAAGGGCTTGGGACACAGCTGGTAGGCCGCAGTGCTTGCCGCTTCACCAGAACTTTGGACTCTACCGATCCACCTTCCTTTGTATCCTCTCCAAACATGTACTTCGTTTGCGGCACAAAGGCTTACACCTGGCTCCCCAAAGGCTGGGGGGGCACTTGTTTTATCTCCTTCATCCTTCCTCCGACCTATGTGGCTCCAGCGAATCACCATAGACAAAAACGAGCCAAGGACATTGAACAAGCCGACTCAACAGGAGCACAGTTCTTCGATGCTATGAAGGGACTTGTTCCACTCTGGGGCCCGATGGCAAACAGCCATGCCATCCGACATCTGACTCAGGCAGTCGAAACAACAATGAACATCACAGCTGGTATCCTTGCAAACAACACAGCCGAGCTTCAAGCGGTCCGCCTGGTGGCTCTCCAGAACCGCCTTGTTCTAGATGTGGTTCTAGCGGACCGTGGTGGAGCGTGCCGCATTATTGGGTCCAGCTGCTGTACATATATACCGGACAATTCACCCTCAGTGTACAAGGCCATCGAACATCTCCACAGACTCTCCTCAGAAGTTCACCAGGAGCAGGAAGAATGGTCGCTTGGTGGATGGTTCTGGAGTACTGTTAAGAACTGGGGCTGGAGACTGTTTACCATTATCCTGATTCCTATAGTTATAATATGTGGGTTATGCTTAGGAATTCAATGCCTGCCGCCTCTGTGTTCGTTATGTGCGAATTGTATTTGCCCTAAGACTGTGGACTTTGGAAAGTAACGCATGGGAACATTATATGATGCTGAGGTTAGGAATTTAATGCAGATTGATGTTGAGTAGGCAAGCTGGCTAGATATGTTGAAAAGGGAGGACTGTTAAAACCTAGACTGCAGTGTCAACATTATCGCCGCCATCTTGCCCCCTTTTCGAGCCCATTCGTGCGCGTAAGCGGCAGCCATTTTAAGTACCATGGCCTCTCTGCCCATCCCCGACGGCCAGCGCGTTTCTCTTTCTCCTGACCTCGCAAGCATCCCCGTGCACTGACAGCCCCCGCTCTCACATGCCTTGGGCCATAAACCCCTCTTCAGCACAACTCTGCCTCGGAACCCCATCCTGTTCCCAGCGCGACACCTCCCTTCATTCCTTTCATGATCCCGGGTCCTTTGATAAAACCCCCTTTTCCTCTGTGCCCGTTTGTCTTACTCGTTCCCAGGCCGCCACCTGGCCCTGCGGATACTGTTTATTGCCCCCTATACAGTAGGAAGCTTCCCCCATCAAAGGATCCACGAGTTGATCAAAGCCCCCACCCCATGAGATCCGATCAACAACATACATTCCGTGAATCGGCGGAATGTCCAGCTGCGCGATAATCATCACCTGTTGTGACCGGGGTGGGGACTTCAACTGTAAATGTGTGTGGGAACGGGCCTGAAGCGGGGATTCCGAGGATGTCTTTCCGTACATCAAAGTGTTGACAAAGATGTATTTGATGCAATAAAGCAATAAACTTGTGTATAAGAGGCCAGGCCTCAGAGATGCGGAGAGAGCACCTCGAGAAGATACCCTGTTGTCTGATTTGATGTGTTCTGCTCCGTCGGAATAAAACCTCTGTTTCCTGCCTTCCAGTCTCCAGCGCCTGCCTCTTTGTTTGGTAACTTGAGTGGGTATAGAGGCGGTTAACGCCGGGCAACTCTGAAAAAGGTCATCGGCCCTACCTTTTTCCACACGTGGCGCTGCAAAGATCCCCTGGCTCGCATACATCAAACTCTTATTAACCAATATGGGTCTAGGGGATTGTTGGTCTTGCCCCGAGTCAGCCTGCCTGTTAATATCTAAGGATCAACTGAAGGCACACTACAAAGAGTACAGACTGACTCAATTGCATACCCTTACTAGAATCAGGAAACTTTCCTCTGGGATTCTGGAAATTAAAGATATACCCTGTTTCAAGCTGGCAATTGATCTCATAAATCCACCAGCAGCAAGGATGCTTTATTTACAATATAGATATGGGGTGCTTCCACTCCACTGTTTTACATCTAAGTGGAGAGACCAACACATGAATCATTGTCCGGCCTGTGAGCATCTCGAAGAATCTGAGCTCCACGTCTTCTTTAGCTGCCCCGGCTACAAGAGAGCAAGGAAGCGTTGGTTGGTTCAGATATGCAGGAACCTGGGCAACAGGCGATGTCACGAAGTCTTTAGGATACTGAAAACTGACTCGAGCATCCCAATAGTGTATTCGGTGGCTGGTTTCCTGTTCTCAATGTGGTGCACTAGAAGGGTTTACCTGACTTCTAGAAATGAACTACTGACAGTTCTTCCCTGAAGCTTTATTCCCACCAGAATTGCTTTTCACAGCCGTAAAGTTTTTAATTCAATAATCTCTGTTTTTACTTGCCTTCTTTTTTAGCTAATTTATATATTTATTGTACTGCGCACTTTCAACAAATCTCCAGTAAAGTTTTGCCTAGCCGTATCCCCAAAATCTCATGTATTGCTCAATATGAAATCATGCTTGTATTTAGTATCGTTTTTTTTTCTTTTATTATGTAAATGTTTCTGCGTGTACTTTATTTCCCTTTGTTATGTAAATGTACATTGTGTGCTGTACTTTTTTAGGTCATTTTGACCGAAATAAAGTTTTTTTTACTGATATATCTATATATATATCTATCTATATATCTCTCTATCTATCTATCTATCTATCTATCTATCTATCTATCTATCTATCTATCTATCTATCTATCTATCTATCTATCTATATATATATATATATATATATATATCTATCTATATATATATATATATATATATCCAACGTAGTTTTTGGCAAGAAAACAAGCCACAGTTCACGGCGGGCAACACGGCTGGGAATGCCACTCCCACAAATACCAACGTAATCCAGTTTATGGATGAATAAATGAATCCACTGGAGCCATGGCCACAATTCATAGGGTCTTTTTATTTTCGGCTTCGGGTAGACCCGACGCGTTTCGCAGTTACCTCACTGCTTTGTCAAGGGTGGTTCAATAAAGTGCAATACACACATTTAAAGGTGCAGGGTTCCACTTAGTAAACATAGTAAAAATACTTCAGTTTTTTTGTTTTCAGCAGAGTAAACACAAATAATTTTCACATTGCACTTAAATGCACTTAAGCCATTCATAATCAATTAATTCTTAGATACAGCCCCAGTGGGCTAAACATTCATTGTAGCACCATTTCAAAAATTATGTTTATAACAATTAAGCTTGTCAAATCTCTTTGTGATGTAGCTCTAGTGAGCAAATATTCCCAGCCTCTGGGCAAAGCATCTTTGGAAGTTACATCTTCTATCTGCAAAGAAAATAAAGTTTTTTTTACTGATATATCTATATATATATCTATCTATATATCTATCTATCTATCTATCTATCTATCTATCTATCTATCTATCTATCTATCTATCTATCTATCTATCTATCTATCTATCTATATATATAAATATATATATATATATATATATATCTATATATATGTATATATATATATATACATATCACTCTCTGGAGATATGCGGCAAATACACAGAAGAACAATGGTAATGGACACAATAAGAAAAATAAGAGACGGACACTGGGTCAAGGAAATATGGACTCTAGGACAAGAAACCACAAAATGTTGGGATGAAAATGTTCCAGTGCCCTAGCTCCCCATAGTGGGGTTCTGGTGATTTCTGAAGTTTGTCCACAGCTCAAAGAACAATCATGAATGTCCACTGAAGCCTACTTTAACATGGAATTCAATCCAGAATGGGGCTTTGTAGACTGGAGGGGCAAACCATATTATGCACCATCCTTTACTGGGGGTTGACTGCTGTCAGCTCACCAGGCTGTGGAGGACAGATGGTGGCAGCAACAGATTATGGTGGGAGGATGGGCTTTTTATCTTCTGTTTGCCTGAAAGAATGGCATACTAGTCTTTCCCATTTTAAATTGTTTTGTCAGGCCTCTGCAACCATGTCCTTCAATCCCTCTGTGTATGATTATTGTTTGTATGTACATTAGGATGTGGGTTGAGTGCATGTGCTGTGTGTGTCTGTGGCAATCCAGGAATCCGTTTTGGCTTCTACATGAGTGGTACTTAAGATGGATGTTGGAAGCTGCAAGATAACAATATAAATTACAGGTTAGGGTTTTTCCAGACCATTCCTAATAGCCTTTGAGGTGGACGAGACTCTAGGGTGTGGAGAAGTGGAGACATAGTGCCCCTTTGAAACTTAGAGGCAACCTTTGCTCTCTTCCTGATCCGTTCTTCCTCCCTTGAGAGGTATAGCTCTCAACATGACAAGCTGCAGTTGACTGGGGAAAGTGTGCCCCCATCTCTTGAAGTTTCCATTGTTCGGAAGATATCAGCCCACTCTATCGTTCTACTGACAATAGGAACCGGACCCCCCAGGTTGGCTCCCCGCCCCACCCCTATCCAAAACCACAAATCAATACTTGACGACCAGAGCTGGGGGTAAAAGAGGCCATGTTTATTACAAACCATCACACAAACATGACAATATATAATTAATACAATTCAATACAATCTGGATTATCAGATTCAATCGCTAAGTAGTATTTACATTTAAGTTGATCCTAAAATCATAATCCATCAGCAAGTCTGACAGAACTCAATTTATATCCCAGAAGAATGTTGTCTATTGATCCAGCAGTAAGGGGCCTTCTGGCTCGCGTGCCCCAACCAACTGAGAGCCACGCAAGGCGCAACCCACCTGCGTCCCTGAGAGGTGAGCCCCCTGCCATCTGGTCCTTGTCCGCAACCTGAGGGGCCCACCCCTCCACAACCAGGCTGCCCATGGGGGCTCGGTGGGAATAACCAGGGGCGGATGCCCCTTGCCCTATTTTGTAAACTGGCGCCCTTGCCCCCAGCCGGTGTGTCCATTCTCCCTGGGGTGAGCTTACCGTATGTCCCTCTCAGTGCTGGCCTAGGGAGTATGAAGGAGGACTCCCCTTAACAATATAAGGCAATTTATGAGGCTTCCTTACCGCCACAAGGGCGACCAGGGCAAACCGCCCCTAGCCCTCCCCACCACAAGGCAACCCTGAACCCTTAGGTTCCCATCCATCTTTAAGCTTGGAGCCATATCGGATTTAAATGGCCAGATTCATCTTTCTTGTTACCTCAGTAATGCAAGATACACCAAATCAGGGGACTGGACTCCCACATTGCGTCTTGCGCCAGCTGCTAATGTGTGTGATCCGATGATCATCCATGTTACTCGTTCGAGGGAGACAATCTCACCGACCCCAGCTTCAACTCCCGCTGCTGCTTGCAAAAATGAGGGCAAGCTTCTCAGTATCTACACAGCTTTGCCAAACATACTACCTCAAGTCTGCACAGTGAAATATCCGACATGCTGCGCCTGTCGCTGCCCCAATTCTCATAATAATGACCAACTACCTTGATCCCTCAGCTGCGGGAAATAGTCCAGCATGCGATATGCACTAACTATGCTCATGGTCGCCCTGATAATCCATGGGCAGGCATACCCCCTTGAGCATCAACCAGCCTCTACCAGACCCTTCCTAATATGCTCAGGGTGTATATAACCTCCCGTAGGGAGTGAGCCTGTCTACCTTAGAGAACCCAGTGTCCAGGCACTACAGACCTCCCATTGCCCTGAGTTGCGATGCCCACACCAGTCAGCTCCCCCTGGAGGCCCTCCCTAAGAGAATAAAAAACCCTGCACATGTTGCAGGAAATAAGGTACGTCTGTCTAATGACTGCTCTTAAAGAGGGGGTTACCCAACCTGTAACTTGCTAATATCTTATTGCTCAAGAAGGAATTGCCCTAAGTTTGGCAACGAAAGTGAACACCATCTGTTGTGTCCTCACGCCAGATACAGGACCGCTTTATGAACCCCGTAGTCGCCAGCTGCCTCAAGTGGGCCTCCAGTAGGGACAGCGGGGGGCATTCCTCCCCTGCTGACAACCCCCAGGTCCTGCAAGGTCTAAACACTCTCGGACCAGACCTGAGTGCGCCCACAGAGGGGTGCTCCAACCAACTATGAAATGGGGGCGTACTCCCATCCACTGAAGCGATGATGCCAACCTAGCCATAAAGCTGCTGCATGAATGGAGGCCTCCTGGCCCCTTAAGTACTGCCTGTGTTATGTGTGCAGCTTTTTCCCCGGCTTCCCACAGCTGCTCAGAGTCGCCAAACTGCCAGTGTAGTGTAGCTGCAAGTGTCCCAGCATCCAACCCTACCCCCTGGAAAAAGTGGTCTGCCTATTCCTGTGGGCCCCCTCTTGTCCAAGTGGACAAGAAAACATAATAAGGCGTCATCTACCTATGTTTGCCCTAGAACCGGCTAGCAGCAGTCAATCTATCTCATTGGCTGAATCAGAGACTCAAACCAAACAAACAAAGAGCTATGTAAAAGTGTGGCACATGAAATGTTAAACTAAAGGGGAGGAACTCTGTCCCAGCAATGGGAAGCTCTGTTGAGTCATTGAAGAACCGGGTTTTAGAACCCAGCAGCGCCAGGGAAAACGCTCGAAGTCTTTGGATTACCCTGCCTCAGCAAACAGAGACACGGGACACTTCTCGATGACGTCAAAGACCAAAGTTTATTGGTTGCAACCAGGAACAGAGATCTACGAAGCACAATACGGGTGGTTCGCTAGAGACTGCACAATTTCAATGAGCGGAGCATGGTCTTTTATGCCAAAAATCACATTCCAAAGTAGCATCGGTTACACACAAACTGACCAATGACAGTGTGACATTTCAAAAGTAGCGCATGACGACAATCCCATTTTCCTTTGTCCAGCCCACCAGAAATGACCAAGCACATTCCAACTTTCCTGTTCGATCAGGCCGGACAAACCCATCATAAAACCTTAACCCAAATCAGTGATTATGTCGTAAAGGATGGAGCAGAAACAGATTGGAAGCAAGATAGAAGGGTGGTTGCAGTGTACTGTAAATTAGGCAATGTCCTGCTCTTTGATATTTATCTGACCAGCTGCTTAACAAGGAACTGGCTCAACAAGGTCAGCCTCGGGCAAGGGAGTCAGTTCGGCCAGGTCATTCAGGAGTCAGCTAAGGTGTACGTGTCCGAAGGACTCGCTCGGCCGCAGTCATCGGCCTATGTGAGAGCAACCACACAAAATGGCTGCCGTCCACAAAATGGAACCCGAGGGTTCAAACGAAATCCCTGAATACGTAGTGTTCTCATTGATCGATTAAGACGAAAACACTCGTACACACCGCACTCGTGATTTGCGGTATGCTGACACCAAAATCGTCTATTTCCGACGACCTTTATTGAACGGGTTCGGAACCACCGAACCTCAGACCCTCAAACTACGGAACTACAGACCCTCCTTTTGCCCTTACATAGGCAATAAACCCAAACCCATGTCAGTCTGAATCTAGGTCTATCTTCATCAGATCATCGATATGTTGCTGTAGCATCATCCTAGTACTTAGTACCTCTCTCTGGACAGGTCTCCTTGCACACGAAGTAGCATAGAGGCCACAAATAGCAGGAGCACACTGTACACAGAGACAATACAGGAAAAGGATAGCTAAGACCATCCCAATGACCATCAGAATTTTCCATCCCCACGTGGATATCAATCCCCAAAACCATCCCATCAACGACCAATCTCCTTTATCTATATGTACAGAATCGGAGATCTTATGTAGCTTGGAAATGGCCTGGAAGACTAACGGAGCGTTGTCTGGAATGAAAACGCAGCAGCTCGATTGAATCAGTTTACATACTCCACCTCGGTCTGCAAGTATGACATCAAGAGCAACTCTATTCTGAAGTGTCATAAGCCTATCCGACTGGAGCTCAGCAGTCAAGTTACTAAGGGCACCGGCAGTTTCGACTATGGTGGACTCAACCACTCTCGTCAACTGGTGAATGTTCCTGCTGTTTAGCCATCGGTCCCCAGAACGGAAGAAAACCCTTAAAGAAATCTCCCAACTCTTGCCCTGCGGTATCTTCCTGACTGAAAACACCTCTAGCAACTCTCGTCTTATGGTAATCTGCTGCAGCTGTAAAAGTGGGAGGCAACAGGAAAGAAACAAAACATGTGCCCGAAAAGTCAGGGGGCAACCATGTATAAGCTTTTTCATAACAAACAAAATAAGTACCCTTAGCGGCTAGAAATGCTGGGGAAGTCTGAGACGTAAATACATAAGTCTCAGTGCAGACACTCTTCCCTAGCTGAGCTTTCAGATTTTTTCCATTACCCTGCAGACAATAGCGACCCTGATGGGGCACTATCCAAATCGGTGGAGAACTTTTCGCTCGCTGGTTAACACTCAGACTAACTCCATATCCAGTAACGTCCTCCCAACCACTATATGGTTGTTTCTCATCTTTCGGAATAGTCTCAACTGCTTGAGTCCCTTTAACCATGTCGACCATGCCTCTAGCTAAAGCACTATTCTTTGGATCGTCTTTCGGTGAACGTAGGGGATATACACTATGGACATAGATGAACATTGTTCTATAAGCCCAAATAGAACCATTAAGGCTGAAAGGCAAAACCAAGTACGGAATACCTTTACCAGTCGTATGGGGCATTAGGCCACAAATCCAACAATTCATTGTATTCATAACTAACTGGTGTTGGTACAAAAGTTGAATAAAGGAATTATTGGCAAATTCCAGTCTTCTAACTACTTCATGTTCGGGCAGAGGGTGAAAGGAATGAGAAGAAATAGTAGGTGTAGGTGTAGGTTGCACAGTGGGAATAAACGTCACTTTAAAAGAGAATTTCACATAACCAATTAAAAATATCATTAAACTCAGTAGCATAAATAAGCACAATATAAAAAATCTTTTTCGTGTTATCAGTTTGTGTACCTTACTTTTAAAACTCATTGTCTCTACAGGTCTCTCCAACTCGAAGAAATCCATCGTCACTAAATATGCTGCTCGCAGTGGTAGGGTGTTCTATGCTAAGGAATGCCTCTTTCAACCCAGGGCAACTCCCTTAGGCCAACCAGAACCGTCGACCTATTGTCTCGGGCTTGCACTCCAAAGACTTGTCTACCGCGACCCTACAGCTGAACCCAGATGGCGGTTCGAAAAACAAAAATAAGTAGTTCTTCGGAGGAGAGTTAACCTGTAAACAGAAAAATCATAAAAACTTCATTTATTATTTATTAGTCCACGATTCTTGGTCGCAAATTATAACGATCTTTCCCAGGCAATGTCTGTTCCCTAAACAAAAGGTCAGGCTCGGTAGTGTTCAATCGATTCGAAGGAGGCACAGCTTCTTGCAGAAGATCTTCACTTTCTTTCTCAGTGTTCGTTCCAATCAAACAGGCATCGCTGAATGGCAAAAAAAGTGGCACAGTTTCAGTTTTAGAGTCTGGAAGTCCTTTCTGGACCCACCAGTCGTACGGTAAGGGCAACGGAGCCCGTTTGCAGTGTACGCCGTGGATCCAGTTCTTCTTGCCTTGCACTCGAACTACAGAACGTGTAGACAGGAGGACCAGGTGCGGTCCTGTCCAGCAGGGCTGCTCGTTCTTGCTCCGCTGAAAATTCTTGACAAACACCCAAGTGCCGGGTTCAATGGCGTGGCCTGGATCTTCAGCGGCCTGTGGTAGGCTATTGTGAACCTGTTGGTGTAAGACACGCAGTTTAGCCGTCAGTTCGTACAAGTAATCAAGTAACACAGGGTATTCGAGTTCACTGAACTTTGTTGGTCTTGGCACGCCCCAAATATTCACCGGGTGACCAAACACAACCTCATACGGACTCAAACCCATTCGTGAATGCACAGTCATTCTTGTGGACAAAAGTGCTAAAGGCAAAGCATCTGGCCATTGCAAACCAGAGCTCGCTTGAATTTTGGCCAATTTTAATTTTAAAGTGCCATTATAGCACTCGACTAAACCAGCTGATTGGGGGTGATTTGCAGCGTGGAATTTCTGCCTAATTCCTAATCCCTCACATACTTTCTTCATCACTTGACCCACAAATTCACTCCCATTGTCACTCCAGATAATTCTCGGCAATCCAAAGCTCGGGAAAAACTCTTTGATAAGGGCTTTCGCTGTGGACAAGGCAGTATTGTCCTTCAAAGGGTAGGCTTCCACCCATCTAGAAAAGGAGCAAATAACCACCAAAACATATTTCAGGTTGTTGCACCTCTCCATGTGGATGAAATCTAGCTGCAAAGCCTCGAACGGATACGTAGGAGGAGCAAAATGACCAGCCGGTGTTGGAGTTCCCTTACCAGGATTGTACATCAAACACACCATATAGTTCTTAACCAAATTCTCTGCACATTTGGGAATTCCCACATTCTGCCAAACCGGAGCCAACAACTTGCAAATCCCTTTCACGCTAATATGTGCCATCCCATGAGCCATCGTAACAACTGGAAGCACATACGCGTCGGGCAACAACCTTCTTTGATGCTCAGACAAATCAGTCCAACAACCATTCGAATCCAATCTACTCTTACTTTCTCTTCATTCATTCAACTCTTTCTCTGTAGCTTCAGCTTGGATGGATTTGACACTCTCAATCGTATCTTCACACATACTTTTCTCTGGAACCCATCTCGCCGGACCTGCAACATACATTCGGCTCATCACATTTCTCGCAGTTTCTTTTGCAACTTCATCCACAAACATATTTTCGCTGCCAACATCATCCGTAACTTTCTTATGGGCACTGAATTTCACAATCGCTACTTGCAATGGCAAGGTAAGTGATTCAAGAAGTTCATTCACCAACTGTCCATGTTGGATCTTCGTCCCATGCGAAGTCAGGAACCCACGTTCATGCCACAAACGTCCAAAACTATGAGCCACACCAAACGCATACTGACTGTCAGTGTACACATTCACTCGCTTTCCTTTTGCCAACACACATGCTCTCGTTAATGCAATCAACTCTGCTGCTTGCGCTGAATTGTGTGGGATACATGCAGCTTCAACAATCGTATGCAAAGTCGTAACAGCATATGCCGCAGTCGTATCACCATTCGGCAGCTTGAAGCACGAACCATCAACCCACAAAGTACCATCACACTCTGGAAGAGGAGTATCCCTAAGGTCTATCCTCCCTTTCGTTTCTTCCTCAGTTCTAAGGAAACAATCATGCTGTTCTTCAACATTATCTGTCTCAGCTGAAATCGGCAACAACGTGGCTGGATTCAACGTGTTGCATCTCTTTATATGCACGTGACTCACTAACAAAGTTAATTCATAAACCGACAACCGAGCACTAGTTAAATGCTGTGTCTTGGTACGATTCAACAAGGTATCCACTGCATGTGGAACCATCACAATCAATGTATTGTCCATAACCAAGCCAGCAGACTGTCGAATCGAAACAGCCACTGCTGCTGTTGCTCTCAGACAACTCGGCAACGCTCTTGCTACCGGATCTAAAGTCGACGAAAAATAAGCACATGCACGTTGCTTATCGCCGAACTGTTGAGTCAACACTGACAATGCACATCCCTCTGTCTCGTGAACATACAATGTGAAAGGCTTACTGTAGTCGGGGGTACCCAACACAGGAGCCGAACACAACGCATTGCGTAATTCTGAAAAGCTCTTCTGACATTTGTCAGTCCAAGGAATAGGATTTGGGGTATCCTTAACAGTAAGAGCTATCAAAGGTTTTGCTAACAAGGAAAAATTAGGGATCCACTGTCTACAGTACGACGTAATACCCAAAAACGCACGTACTTCTCTCTGTGTTGCAGGCACACTCATTTTCGCAATAGCTTGAATTCTTTCTGGGGTCAATTTCCTTCCCTACTTCGATAAGAGATGACCTAAATAGGTTACTTCTAGTCGACAATATTTCAATTTGGAGAGAGAAACTTTGTGATGTAAATCAGACAAGTGGCATAATAACGACAAGGTAGCTTCACTACAAATCTCTTCATTGTCAGCAGCAACTAGCAAGTCGTCAACATATTGAATAAGGGCAGCACCATCTGGTAAAACCAACAGATCAAGTTGCGTCTTCAAAGCTTGGCTATAGATCAATGGACTCTCGCAATAGCCTTGAGGAGTGCGCTTAAAGCGGAGACTTCGTCCTCCGAAAGAGAATCCAAAGATATCTCTACTTTCCACGGCAATCGGGATGCTGAAGAAAGTATTCTTCAAGTCAATCACCAAAAACCATGTGGCTGTAGCCGGGATCAAAGTCAACAAAGCTGTGATATCAGGTACAACAGGAAATTGTGGAACAACTATCTTGTTCACCTCGCGAAGATCGATCACAAACCTATATACAGGAGGCTGTGAAGAATCAGTTTTCTTCAGAACAGGCAAAACCGGACTGTTGCACACATTACCTCTCGTTTCCTTTATCAAACCCTTTTCGATCACATCGTAAATGATCGCCAAAGTGCTCGCTCACCATCACTCGAGATAAGGTACTGTGGAATGAGCGGTAACTTAGCATTCGCCTTCAGTGTCACAACATATGGCAGAATCTCCAAAAGGCCTACATCATTCGGACCAGTAGCCCACAATGAATCGGGTAAAGAAGACAATTCAGGTGGAAGTCCATCTTTAGATATATACATCGGAGAGATCACTCTCTCACCCAACGTAAGATGTACTTCTGATGGAGAACAATACAGCGTCGCATACAATCTCTTTAACAAATCCAATCCCAACAAGTTCTCACCACAACCTGTAGTCAAAATAAGGGGTGCTTCAAATCTACGAGGTCCAACCGAAAGAAGCAACGGAGTAGAAATCGGATTTGTAACCGGGGCGCCAGAAAAACCTACAGAAACATTCTCAAAGCCAGACAAAGGTGCGCCAGGGAGTTTAGAGTGCATGATAGAACTCTTTGCAGCACCAGTATCCAACAGAGAAGGCTCTGACACACCTGATGCCACCACTTCAACATAGGGTCCACTCTGATCTACTGGAACTGAAACAACTCCCTCTCTTTGTCTATGGCTGTCCTAGCAATCATTACCATCCACTTCCTCACCTTCGATGAAATAATCGTCCGTATAGTACTGAGCGGTCCTACCAGACGCACCATTCTGCTGATCAAAACTATTCATTGAGTTCTGTGGAGGCAAAGAACGCCCATTCTTTCCACGACCTCTACCTCTAGGCGCTTGTTGAGCACCTCGACCTCTCACACCAGACGCACCATTTGTGCGCTGTAACAAACCCGGACAACTATTCTTAAAATGGCCCTCTTCATTGCAATACGCACACTGATTCAGCCCATACAGAAAACGTTGTTGAGAAGACTCCTTCTTTTGCGAGTTTCTCGAATATTGCTGATTCTGCTGATAATCATGTTGATTATTATTACGGGGTGGATAAGCTTGTTGTAGGAGAACTTTAGTCTTCAATTCCTTAGTCTTCTTATCCGCTTTCTCTACCTCATCTTTGTGCCTATTTTCATAGTAGTGGGCCGTAGCTAAAATCTGCGCTGACGTAGAAACAGCCCAAGCACTCTCAGAATCTTTCAACTTAGTGCACAATTCGGGAAGCAAATTATGTACGAATTTGTCAACGAACAATCTCTGGCCACCCTCAGTAGCCATATCCTGACCGCTATGGTCTACAAAGGTCTCTTCAAACCGCGTGAAAAAGTCAGACACCATTTCATCTTTCTTCTGCTTGCACGCAGACAACTTGTCCCAATTGACACGCACTTCAAGCATCAAAGTCTTCATATAAGTAATAATCTTACCAGGGAGTTCAGTAATCAAATCCTCAGGCTGAGCGCCGACTACTTGTCTATTATCTAACAACAAGGGGTGGTGATGGACAGAGTTTCTGAATTAAGCAGAATACTCTCACCCAGTCAAGAGATCAGGGCTAGATCCAACACCGTTTTTTAGCTCACTGCACCATCCCAGCTCAGAACCTGGCTATATGCAAATTAGTCTGTTCCTGTCCCAGTGCATGATGGGAACAGGGCAAACCCAACTACCAAGCCAATTCTTACACTGGGAAGGAAACAAGCTTCCGGGGACCGATTTCTGGCATTTCAGCCGTTGTCGGCCCGGCTTGCTTGAATCCTGATGGTGCAATGAGCAAGGGACTCACATCTGAGTATACCCTTCCACGCTTATGGTGAACAAAATATTTAACAACAAGGGGTGGTGATGGACAGAGTTTCTGAATTAAGCAGAATACTCTCACCCAGTCAAGAGATCAGGGCTAGATCCAACACCGTTTTTTAGCTCACTGCACCATCCCAGCTCAGAACCTGGCTATATGCAAATTAGTCTGTTCCTGTCCCAGTGCATGATGGGAACAGGGCAAACCAAACTACCAAGCCAATTCTTACACTGGGAAGGAAACAAGCTTCCGGGGACCGGTTTCTGGCATTTCAGCCCTCGTCGGCCCGGCTTGCTTGAATCCTGATGGTGCAATGAGCAAGGGACTCACATCTGAGTATACCCTTCCACGCTTATGGTGGACAAAATATTTAACAACAAGGGGTGGTGATGGACAGAGTTTCTGAATTAAGCAGAATACTCTCACCCAGTCAAGAGATCAGGGCTAGATCCAACACCGTTTTTTAGCTCACTGCACCATCCCAGCTCAGAACCTGGCTATATGCAAATTAGTCTGTTCCTGTCCCAGTGCATGATGGGAACAGGGCAAACCAAACTACCAAGCCAATTCTTACACTGGGAAGGAAACAAGCTTCCGGGGACCGGTTTCTGGCATTTCAGCCCTCGTCGGCCCGGCTTGCTTGAATCCTGATGGTGCAATGAGCAAGGGACTCACATCTGAGTATACCCTTCCACGCTTATGGTGGACAAAATATTTAACAACAAGGGGTGGTGATGGACAGAGTTTCTGAATTAAGCAGAATACTCTCACCCAGTCAAGAGATCAGGGCTAGATCCAACACCGTTTTTTAGCTCACTGCACCATCCCAGCTCAGAACCTGGCTATATGCAAATTAGTCTGTTCCTGTCCCAGTGCATGATGGGAACAGGGCAAACCAAACTACCAAGCCAATTCTTACACTGGGAAGGAAACAAGCTTCCGGGGACCGGTTTCTGGCATTTCAGCCCTCGTCGGCCCGGCTTGCTTGAATCCTGATGGTGCAATGAGCAAGGGACTCACATCTGAGTATACCCTTCCACGCTTATGGTGGACAAAATATTTAACAACAAGGGGTGGTGATGGACAGAGTTTCTGAATTAAGCAGAATACTCTCACCCAGTCAAGAGATCAGGGCTAGATCCAACACCGTTTTCTAGCTCACTGCACCATCCCAGCTCAGAACCTGGCTATATGCAAATTAGTCTGTTCCTGTCCCAGTGCATGATGGGAACAGGGCAAACCAAACTACCAAGCCATTTCTTACACTGGGAAGGAAACAAGCTTCGGGGGACCGGTTTCTGGCATTTCAGCCGTCGTCAGCCTGGCTTGCTTGAATCCTGATGGTGCAATGAGCAAGGGACTCACATCTGAGTATACCCTTCCACGCTTATGGTGGACAAAATATTTAACAACAAGGGGTGGTGATGGACAGAGTTTCTGAATTAAGCAGAATACTCTCACCCAGTCAAGAGCTCAGGGCTAGATCCAACACCGTTTTTTTGCTCACTGCACCATCCCAGCTCAGAACCTGGCTATATGCAAATTAGTCTGTTCATGTCCCAGTGCATGATGGGAACAGGGCAAACCAAACTACCAAGCCAATTCTTACACTGGGAAGGAAACAAGCTTCCGGGGACCGGTTTCTGGCATTTCAGCCCTCGTCGGCCCGGCTTGCTTGAATCCTGATGGTGCAATGAGCAAGGGACTCACATCTGAGTATACCCTTCCACGCTTATGGTGGACAAAATATTTAACAACAAGGGGTGGTGATGGATAGAGTTTCTGAATTAAGCAGAATACTCTCACCCAGTCAAGAGATCAGGGCTAGATCCAACACCGTTTTCTAGCTCACTGCACCATCCCAGCTCAGAACCTGGCTATATGCAAATTAGTCTGTTCCTGTCCCAGTGCATGATGGGAACAGGGCAAACCAAACTACCAAGCCATTTCTTACACTGGGAAGGAAACAAGCTTCGGGGGACCGGTTTCTGGCATTTCAGCCGTCGTCAGCCTGGCTTGCTTGAATCCTGATGGTGCAATGAGCAAGGGACTCACATCTGAGTATACCCTTCCACGCTTATGGTGGACAAAATATTTAACAACAAGGGGTGGTGATGGACAGAGTTTCTGAATTAAGCAGAATACTCTCACCCAGTCAAGAGCTCAGGGCTAGATCCAACACCGTTTTTTTGCTCACTGCACCATCCCAGCTCAGAACCTGGCTATATGCAAATTAGTCTGTTCATGTCCCAGTGCATGATGGGAACAGGGAAAGCCAAACTACCAAGCCAATTCTTACACTGGGAAGGAAACAAGCTTCCAGGGACCGGTTTCTGGCATTTCAGCCGTCGTCGGCCCGGCTTGCTTGAATCCTGATGGTGCAATGAGCAAGGGACTCACATCTGAGTATACCCTTCCACGCTTATGGTGGACAAAATATTTAACAACAAGGGGTGGTGATGGACAGAGTTTCTGAATTAAGCAGAATACTCTCACCCAGTCAAGAGATCAGGGCTAGATCCAACACCGTTTTTTAGCTCACTGCACCATCCCAGCTCAGAACCTGGCTATATGCAAATTAGTCTGTTCCTGTCCCAGTGCATGATGGGATCAGGGCAAACCAAACTACCAAGCCAATTCTTACACTGAGAAGGAAACAAGCTTCCGGGGACTGGTTTCTGGCATTTCAGCCGTCGTCGGCCCGGCTTGCTTGAATCCTGATGGTGCAATGAGCAAGGGACTCACATCTGAGTATACCCTTCCCCCAGCGGCCGGCCCATTGCAAAGGCCGGTTTGGGTTCCCAGTCAGGCCCTGTTCATGGATCAAGGGTGGGGAGAATAAATATTATGCTCATACTGCAACAAACTTTCAGTCTTGTGATTAGGGTTGGCAGCTCATTATATTGCTGTCCCAGGCTGTACAAAAATAAGCAGTCACCTAAAGCCTATTTGCAGCACTTATCTCTGTATACTTGAAACAACAAATATAAATAGAAAGCCTTTTTAATTGTGTTCTAGGCAGGGCTTTAAGTGGGCCGGGTCCCACTGGGTCTGAGCACCGGCAGATTTTTAACGGGGCCTCGAAACGGGACTCTATCTGGCTCCGTTTTGTGCCTTGGCACAGGCGGGTCATTTTTTGCGGACTGCAGAAAGTGCATGCACATCATGTGCGCTGCTCACACTACTCACTTCTCACTAGTGGAGAAGTTACAACGTGACCTCATGCCAGGTGAGCTTGTAGGGGAAGGGAAATACTTTAAAGAGAGCCATTTTCTCTCTGGATTTCCCTTCTCTTTTTAAAATTCAGGAGCAGTAATATTGCCGTGGTGTCACCAGTCCTTTAAGTAGAAGCTTTTTCAATATTATATACAAGCCATAGTTGCTATTTATTTATCTAATGCAACTAGAAACCATTGACAAAGCCAACAGTCTTGACTTGATGTAGGTATAATGTTACTTGTTGTATCATTTATCTGGATTCAACTGCAGAAACAGCAAAATACAAGTCAGGTGGCACACTATGCTAAGCACAGATGTTTAGCTTACATGTTTTAAGCCACGCCCTTAATTATATTAACAGCTAACCACAGCTTTGGAACTCCCTACCCCTGACATTGCATAGCACCCCAGATCTGTTGGCCTTCAGGAAGGGCCTGAAATCTTGGCTTTTTGCTTCCTAGATTTCCTTATTTTGCTGACCCTGCTTTCTTTTAATCTGCGTGTTGTGTTTGTCTTTTTTCAGGTTGTCAATAAAGCGCCGGGACACTCTTTTGAGTAGCCGAGATCTATAAAAGACACAAAATAACATAACATAACATATTAGCCACGCCCCTTTGAGAGAGCCCCCAGTTTTTTCATCCCACTTAAAGCCCTGGTTCTAGGGCTGCCTGAATGAAGCCCTTTCAGCCCTATGGATGTTGTGCGCCTGCTGGGTCCTATGCCACCATTTAAGGAAGAAACTTGAGGCATTTATATAAATGATAAATAAGAAACTGGACTTATACACCAAGGGGCAGATTTACATTTCATGGCACATCCCTGCAAACCAGCAGGGATGGGCCAAGAAATGTGTGACACGCAATGCCATTGTTGCGCCACCACGGATGCGCCGCATTTACAATGCGGCGCGCCATGACGCAAAGATAGGCAGATGGCGTAAGGTTGGCACATCGCTGGAGTTATGTCGCAGGCACGACGCAACTCCGGCACTGTGCCAACCCGGCCTATCTTCCACATGGTGCTTCACACCTTACGCCTGCTTCAAGCAGGCGTGATGTTTTGATGCAGCGGGGTCAAAAAAGTGACTGAGTGAAATCTTGTAGATTTCACTCAGGCACTTTTCCGAGGTGTTCCTGCGCCGGGAACGCCCACCCTGCACCGGAACACCCACATGAAAACTGACGCAGGTTTCATGTGGCGCAGGACTTTACAACGTGACGCATCTCCCTAGATGCGTCACGTTGTAAATCCCCGCAGCATGGCCCTAGCTTTACGCTGCCTCTGCTGCGTGACAGAAGTGACACAACGGCGGCGCAAAAGTGGCGCACAGGGCTTGTAAATCTGCCCCCAAGTCTACAACACCCACAGGGGCAGATTTACAAGCCCCTTGCGCCACTTCTGCGTAACTTTTAACATGGGAAAAGTGACGCAAAAGAGGCGCAAGGGGCTTGTAAATTTGCCCCACATTGTCTCCCTCGGCTCGTAGATGTGCTAGACCCTTCTTTTTAACAAAGGTCGAAAGGCACCTTTAGCTGCCTCGTCAACCTCAGGCTTTCAAAACATCTAATAAAACAAACGTAAATACAAACATACTGGGCCGTTCGGTCAGCCCTCTTCTTCCACTGACCTGTTTAAATGTCATTCACACTTTGTTTCAACGCACTTCCGTCACGGGCTGTCTTGCTCCGGTGGTGGTAGCCTAGCCTGTCGCGTCATCAAATGGGCACAGCCGCTTAAAATGGGAATGCCCTTCAGTGCTCTAGCTGGTATTCCTGGGAGGCTAATCCTACTCGTTATATTGTTGCTAAACTTTTTCTAAATATTGCAAATGTTTGCAAAGAAACAGAGATGAAATAAAACATTGCAGTGCGTGCTTGCCAGGGCCGGACCTATCGGTTTCTCCGCTGTTTGTTTAGTATGGCGTCTGTTCTGGGGCCCGGAAAGGGGCGCGCGCCTCGCGTTTCTTTTCATTCCTGATTGAAAGCAGCGCTGTTTAACGGATTAGGAAGTGAACTGAAACGCACCGGCTTAAGGCGTGATTTAAACGCTCACTCACTGACATAGGAAGGAAATTTGGGACCCAAAGGGCATGAGGGACTAATGGGCCTGAACTACAGGTCGCAGACTGATGACTGCGGGCCATTAAAACGCTAATTTATTGAAACCTCCAGGCTTGACCCGTGGCGATGCAAATCCAGGCAGTCTCGCGCTGCTCCTGCGCAGCGTTGCATCTGAACCTGTGGCCCTTCATTCAGACTCAGGCTGGGCCCAGTGGGTACCGATGCTTTAGATGACCATATGGACAGGCCACCTCCACCCTTAAAACGGACAAGAGCGTAGCGTGCGTGCATTAGT
The DNA here is from genome assembly GCF_964263255.1 of Lissotriton vulgaris. Taxonomy (NCBI): domain Eukaryota; kingdom Metazoa; phylum Chordata; class Amphibia; order Caudata; family Salamandridae; genus Lissotriton; species Lissotriton vulgaris. Next base: position 1,743,777,145 of record NC_141693.1, read on the forward strand.
GTCAGAAGGGGTTGTAGCAGAGCTTCCTGATGCCAGTGCCTTAGCTGGCAACTTTGGGTGGATATCTCTAAAAACGTTTGGAACATGGGCTATCTTTATTACTGCACATATGCCCAGATGCATCAAGCATTTTTGGAGTCGCAAACGGTGCGATTCCTTAAAATCGGCCGTTTGCGACTCCAAAAATGCTTTTTGGTATGCATCATTACTTTTTGGTAAAATTCGCTAATTTTGCGAATTTCCTAAATGCGATTGCATTTAAGGAATCGCAATTGTGCGATTCCTTAAATGGAATGCATCATTGTAAAAAAAATTGCGAATTTGAAAATTGCAAGTGCAAATTACCACGAGTTTGAACCTCGTGGTAATTTGCACAATTGTTTAAAAAAGCACAAAAATGCATTTTTTAAATTGTTAAGTTACAGACACACATGTCCTTAGGACATGTGTGTATGTAACTTACATGTAAAAGTGCATTTCATGGGTGCAGCGGGGGGTCCTTTGGACCCCCTCTCCACCCTTGAAATGCTTTGTTGAATTCCGATTTTCAAATTGCGAATTCTCAATTCCCATTCATTCCTATGGGCATTTCAGCCCATAGGAATGAATGGGAATTGCGAATTCGCTATTTGAAACTCGCAATTTTATTGCGATTCGGTAAAAATTGCGATTTTTACCGAATCTCAATAAAATTGCGAAATAAATGATGCATTGCCATTTGCGATTCCTTATTTGCGATTCCTTATTTTTCGCAAATAAGGAATCGCAAATGACAACGTTGATGCATCTAGGGGATAATTCCTAGTTGCCCCAATGTTCAAATGCTATGCAAATAACATAAGGGTGGCAATTAGAGATTTTGTTCTCACCAGTGAGGACCTTATGTGTTTTTCATGTTGTGTCTCTCCATATGCCAGGCATTTATTTATATCACAGACCACCCGCACCCCCACAAAGAAATTTGGACCAAGTGAAAAGGGCATAGCTGTAGGCTTGAATATCATGTAGAGGTCTTCGCGTGCTCTTGTCAGAGAGACAATGATCAAGAAACAGACTTTGCAAAATAGAGCACAGATTCAGAGCAAATCCTTTCGAGATCAAACCTGGATCCCGAGTTCCAGTGGCATTTTCATGGGGAAGGGAAGTTATCAGGGGCCTGTTAGAGGAGAGGTGAATGACTATTTTGTGAACGCAAGCTACAAAGCCTTCAGAGAAATTTGCGAAAAGCATGTACTGCTCATGAGCAACTAGGAAGGGATCGGGTTTGGAGTAGCGCACATACTTATTGGAGTGAAAAGTGCTGGCAGTGAAGACATCATCGGAGGGAGGTAGGTGCTAAAGTTGCAGAGTAGGACAGACTTCACATCCTGGTTATAACTCTTTCAATCCAGTTGAGGTGGTGGATGCCCAAGATACAACAATTTACCACAATCTGTATGGCCTTCAGAAGTGGCAAGCATGGGGAGACTCACAAAAAGAGTATAATATTCCAGTCTAAACAGGACAAGACCGTGAACCACTAAATATATATGTTGTTCAATGTTCAATACGTAAAGTCGGATTTGGGTGCCTTTAACACCGGTTTTCGGGGTGGATGTCGAGTTCCCGCATTCTTTCCGGAACAAAATCTAGCAGAGATGCACTAGTGATTATCGGAGATCCTGAGTTCAGTAAGAGCTCTGCATAGTATGAGGAAATGAGGATGCATTCTGTCTATTATACTGAATATTAAGAAACTGAAGAGATATCCAACTGCATTTTACTAGAGAGTTAGCAAGGTGGAAGATTTGTTCTTCTGGAACCTTAGGGTATGCCAATGACATCCGCATGTGAATGGATGCTATATACTTTAAAAAACAAAGATGAAAGTAATGATCCTTGAAGACCCACATAGGATGAGAAACAGCAAACAGAGCACTGAATCTTTCGCCGTCACCTCAGGTGTAGGATACCAAAAAAGCTGCTCCGGTGCATCCCCAAAAGTATCTCCATCTGCCTCACCCGTATCTCCCTCTGTTCCTCCAAGGACCCAAGGTGCAGCACAACCTCAACACAGGGCCAGAACAACACTCACATAGTTTAAAAAACCAAGCTGCATGTATGGTTGGGTAACGGTCCACAGCTTGGGTGTTGAAAGCGCTGATGCAATGCAAAGTTATCTATCAGTGAGTCGGTCCCACATCACTCTATCACACTGCTATTGATCAGTACACTAAAACCAAGGCTCTGTGACACACTTAAAGCGTGATTACCAGCAGCAGGCTTCCAATCAAGCCCTGCATGGCCAATCAAAGTGAGCACATACTTTGGGCTGCCATGCAGAGGAACTGGACTCAGAACTGGTGATAGAAGCTAACCTAGAAGAAAGTGTGATGCAATCAAAGTATTATGATCCAAGAGGCAGCCAAGGCAGAATGCGGGTAAGCAAAGAAAAGGGGGCAAATGTGTGTATGTATATGCCTTTAGCTACTTGCATACAGGATTGTGTGTGTGTGCCTGTGAAATGTAAGTTGTGGGCCTTGGCATGATGAAGGGATGTCTTGGCATATCATTGGCATCCAAGGTCTGATGGTGCCCACTCCTCCTATTATGCTAAACCAGACATAGTGCTGGTAATGCTCAGCATATTGTGGGTGTCTATGGTATTATTTGGCCCGCAACACTTACATTATTGACCTCAATGATGACATCACTGGTGACATTTCAAATGGCATAGTCAATGATATGTCTGAAGAGATCATCAAAGACATTTTGAAACCCATCAGTACATTAAAATATATATATATATCTCAAGGACTGCTGAGCAGTTTTACACTGAACTACAAAAGGTTGTAATCTGATTAAATTTCTAGCTTCAGCAGGTTTGCTGTAATTATGTTGATATGAATGCAAGCCAGAATCCGTTACATTTGAATAATTGATAAAAAAATTACTAACAGGCATCTGACCACCAAACATGCATTCACTAAAATAGAGAAACGAAATAGTTATTTTAGGACAGCATAATGTTTTCTCCATTAAAAATTATGGGGGCAGATTTATGATGCCCTTGCGCCTCTTTGTGCCGCAATTGCGTCACTTTATTTGACGCAACGGCGGCACAAACAATGCGCCCTATTTACAACGTGACACAACTATGAGATGCGTCACGTTGTAAAGCCCTGCGCCATATGGAGGCGTTCTTGCGCAGGGGGGGGGGGGGTGCGTTCCTGCGCAAGAACGCCTCCTAAAAGTGGCTGAGTGAAATCTATGAGATTTCACTCAGTCACTTTCAGGCCAATGCTGCGTCAAAACCCTGCGCCTGCTTGAAGCAGGCGTAGGTCTTGACGCAGCATTGTGAAGATGGGGCACCCCCGAGCCTTGCTGGAGCTGCGTCGCACTTGCGACGCAACTCCAGCAATGCGCCACATTTCCAGCACAGATGCGTCACGCATCTGTGCCGTTTTTGCATCATGGTGCGCCGCATTGTAAATGCGGTGCACCATGGGTGGCGTAGCTGTTGCGCACTGTGGCGCACATTAACTGGCGCATCCCCAGGGATGCGCCAGTTAACATAAATCTGCCCCATAATCTTTTCATTTGGGGAGTTAGATTTGTAATCCAAAATGCAAAAATCCTGCAGTTAAAAAAAATATGTTTTTTTCATAAACTGAAATGCTAATGTTTGATGACTAAACGTTTTGCAATATGTATGCTTCTCAGCAACCACTCTTTCTCCTCAATCCAAGACCCACCCCTCACTGTTTCCTTTTTGAAGACAATACAATGGATGCTGCAATCTCTTCAGATGCTTCAGGAACGCAGCACTAGGTAAGCAGTACACCCACTCAAAACTGGAAGAGTATTTAACAACTCTGCCAGTGGTATGAGTGGGCCCTGTCATGAAATCTGCCAACACATAAAAGGCCATGGGAGGAGAGCTTATAAACAGTCAAAAACATTTTCAATCGCTCTGGGTAAAATTCCAACCCATAGTTTTCACCCACTGTGCCACTTTATACAGAATTCTGCCTCATTCAATTCAATACTGACCCTGCTTCTTGTGGGAACAGGCCCCTCCAATCTGCCAGTTGAGACCTTTTCCAAAACCAAATAAAGACAACCCCAGACCTGTTTCGGCCATATTAGTCCTCATCAGTGAGGGATAGTTTGGATCCTGTGTCACATTGATCGAGGGACCCATGTCTTGTGATACCCTTGGCCACTTAGCTTGCCACAACAAACACACACAAAAGGTGATGAGAGGAATGTTTGTAAATAATCTACACCCCTAGCAATCGCACTGGGCAACATTACAATGCATTGTTTTTTACACATTGTGCCACTCTAGACAGAGGTCCAACTTGTGCAAATCAGCACGGACTGAGCTCCTCATGAGAACAATCTATCCAATCCATCCCGAACTGCCAGATGAGGCCCCCTCCAGAAAGGAACTTAAGTCATTCCAGACCAGTCTGAGCATCATTAGGCCTCATCAGTGTGGTATTGGTTTAGAATCATAACTTTAATTGAATTTTTTTCTCAGGAAATCACAGAGTTTTTAAATAATATCTTAATGTCTCATGAGCATTTTTTTCGTGTATTTTTAAGCCGAATTCCGAGTGGAATTGTTTGCTTCTCCTTGAGTCCCTAGCATGTGCAATTGCTGTAGCATAGCAAACAAAAGGAGATGAAGGACGGAGCACTGAAACTTTTCAGAACCTCACCCCCAGTCACAGATCTGGGTTGAATCCATCATCATTCTTTAGCTCACTTTGCCACCTCAGTTCAGACCCAGCAATATGCAAAACAGTATTGATCCTGTGCCTCATGGAAACAGTCTAGCCTGAACTGCCAAGCCAGGTCTTCCCTGAACCGGAAACAAGCATCCTGGGACCGGTTTCTGGGTAACACCATTCCTCAGCCAGGTTAACTTGAATCTAGTGGCAAAGTGAGCAAGGGATCCACATCTGGGCATACCCTGCCACCTTAGGGCGAACAAAGAAAACAAAAGGAGATGATGGACGGAGCAGTGAAACATTTCAGACACTCACCCCCAGTCACAGATCTGAGTTGAATTCATCATCATTCTTTAGCTCACTTCGCCACCTTAGTTCAGACCCAGCTAGCTATACGCAAATCAGTCTTGACCCTGTGCCTCATGGGAACAGTCCAGCCCGAACTGCCAAGCCAGGCCTTCCCTGAATCGGAAACAAGCATCCTCGGACCGGATTCTGGGTAACACCCTTCATCAGCCAGGTTACCTTGAATCCAGTGGCAAAGTGAGCAAGGGACCCACATCTGGGCATACCCTGCCAATTTAGGGCGAACAAAGCAAACAAAAGGAGATGATGGATGGAACACTGAAACATTTCAGACACTCAACCTCAGTCACAGATCTGGGTTGAATCCATCATCATTCTTTAGCTCACTTCGCCACCTCAGTTGCTGTAACATGCCTGCTATCCAAACTTGTCGATAGGCTGTCGATCTGTAGTTGATAGTACTGATGAATGAACCTTTAAAATTTGTAGATGTGATATCTGGCGTGTGAAATTGTGATGTTTCTGTATTTTCTTTTATTTATGCACCCTTATCCACTCAGACAGATTCTTTGCTATAAGTTATGACTGAAAATCTCCTAGGTAAGGAAGTCAAATGGAGAAGTGAAGAAAGAAGGTAAGAAAAATGGAATGCTATGTGAGCGTTTTCTCAACTACCAATTTCACCCATGACTTTTCAGACATATTTTAGGGAAATTGTATTAAAAGAAAAAATCACACTTTCAAATATTTTATCAAAATGTTCTTGGGGTGACCATGAAATTATCGCAATATTTCATGAGTGTCGCTTATGGATGTATTGACTAGTGGAAAATAGTACTGTGAAATGCATTATCTAGCCGCCATTCTCTTTAAAAACAATCTCTCTTTGGGCAACTCCCTCCAAGCTTCCGTGGAGGATATAAAATTCGCCCATTTGGCTCACTTGCTCTTTCAAAGATGACCAGTTGTCAATAGTTTAAGGAGTGTGTATTACTGGAGGAACACATTGAACCATTTGAGAATGATTCCATCATGGACATGATGTCTGTAAGAGTGTTGTGGTCCACTCTCTGCTTCTGTCATGATGTGGATAAGAGTGTTGTGGTCCATTGTCTGCATCTACCTATGTTTGTATCTCGTAATCTATCTCCCTTGGCTCTAATCAGGTGTCTGAGAATGGCACAGCAACATTTCCCTTTGTCAGTTCTCTTTCTACAAGCAGAGACAGATCTGCATTCTCGCTATCCTGTTTCAGATGCTTAGAGAAATGCAAATGCATGCAAAATCTGGGATGGTAAGAGATCCACTGAAAGAGATAGTATTACTTATTATTCAGATGTGACTAATGGCTGTTTCCCATGCACGTAGGAACATTTCTACAGGACACTAAAAGGTACACCAATACCTATTATTTTTCCAATATTCATCTGGCCTCTGAAGACGCTGAAACTGCGCTCTCAAAAACACGTGTAAGACAGGGCCCCCATTGTGATAATATGTAGGAAACTAAATGTTCATGTTTTGGATTGTACAAGGAATAATGAGTAAGAAAGCACACCGAAATTCGATCATTTATGCTAAGAAGATCACACCTTATTTTAGATCTAACCAATTTCTAAGAAGATCAAACCTTATTTTAGAACTAAACAATTTCTGCTGTCTCATATCGCCATGGTCTACTGTGATGTTAGGAACACAGGGGCATATTACCAAGGGGGTTTATCTCCGTTTTTTTGGCTTTAAAAGCCAAGAAAGTGGAGATAAAATGATCTCCAAATTACCTAGCTGTCGCTAACACCAGTTAGCGACAGCTAGTAGGAGATAGCGACCATCTTGGGCCCCGCTTTGCATGTCAGTGATATTTATCACTAATGACAAGCAAAGTGGGCGTGCCAAGATGTTAGCGACTGGAAACAGTCGCTAAAATCGCTATCTCCTATTACCAACTTTTGGAGATATTCATGCTAAGCGCGAATATCTCCAAAACCTAACACCTGCCCTGAGCAGTTCTTATCCATGTTATCCAATGTGAGGTGGATAACATGGCTAAGAGCATTAGCTTGGTAATGCATGAATAGCGCAGATTTTTCAGCGATGTTCATGCATTATTGCCGATTTTTATCACATTTGCGATAAACCTTGGTAATACCAAGGTTTATCTGCGATAAAAATCGCTGCAGCTCGGCGATAATTTTTTCTCGCTAACCATGCAATAGCGATAATTATCGCTATTGCTTGGTAATATGCCCCACAGTTTTAAAAAGCTCCAGATGTTCTTGTTGGCAGAACACTCCCCAGAGAAGCTATGCAATTTATAAATCTTCTTCCTCATCATCATCATCTCGTGGGTATCTCCATTTTAAGACTTGATTACTTTAGTTTAGTTCATAGGGGTGATTCTGAAGTGCAGTATAATCTGGCCATGTGGTGAGGGCATGAACGGATCAATGTAATGACGTTTTATTAATTGTTTGATCACCCCAAGGGGTGTCCTGGATCTAAACCTATATTTATATCATGCAGGAAGAACTACCAACTAAAGTTGCAGCACTCACATCAAATATGGAACTTTTTGTCAATATGTTTAGACATCTATGAACCTGGGTGAGCAAAAAAAGTCTTGGTAAATCGCATGCTTTATTTCATTAAAATAAATGCTGGTCTTCTTTGAAATTCATGATATGCCCCGTAATCTTCTTTACCGGAAATGTCTTTTGAGCAATTTGAAGAAATTAGGTTGTTTCAATTCCCATACCAGACAAAAAGGGTATCTTGGTAAAGGGATTGTGTATTTGCACAATTGTGCATTTGTAAAGAACCACACAAGAGTGTGTACTCCTCATTTGGTTCGTCACAGATGGTACTTCTTGTGACACGCACATGATCATTTTTGTGACCGAATTCAGATTTAGATTATGGCATATTCACAGGTACTGTCTTTGTATTTGCACCTTTTTGGGGTCATTTCCTAAGGGGCATTCTTATCTGATTGAACTGAACAATCAAGAAGGTGAGGAAGACGTTCAGGTTGGGAATTGTTCTTTTTGGGAATATATCCAAAATAAAATGAATGATATCATCATTATTGATATTTTAGTTATTCCAATATCAACCTGACTTCTTTACCAACCTAAAGAAAGGCTGGCTGTTCCCTGACTTTTCCGTTTGAGGAAACTACCCATTGAAAAGAAACTCTTAAGACTGAGGTACACTACCTGGCACTCCTAACCAGGGGTGGGCGGAATTTGCATAGTCGCGCTATGCAAAGCTCCACGAAACGGTAAAAATCTCTGTGAGTACGCAAAAGTTCAGCGAACACAAGGAATTGCTTGTTCTGCCCGTTCGCAATGCTTTTTTCATGTTCGTGAACGCTGTTTGTATGTTCGGGGAGAAATATCTTGTGAACACGCATTTTGAAAGCGAGAACAAGCAAAGAATTCCGCAAAGCCGCGGATCGTGGAATTTTGGGCAATTCCGCGTTCTCTGCGGAACGCAAAATTACCCAAATTCCGCAAATTCCGCGAGCAGAGCGTAATTTACAGCCCAGGCCTAGTCCTAACTTCCTAAATGTTATATGATGAGGACCTTCCAAAACCATCAATATGTTTCTGTGGTACCTTAATGTTTGTGAAGCTTGGTTGCACATATGTTGTGATTCATCCATATTATTGGTCGATCGCTTAGCACTCTATGAAATAAAAAGTTTATTCTCTCACCAGGGCTTGCGTGAGACCAGTTTAATGTACTACTTGCATGTTAAATGAGGGGAATGTACTCTGGTTTCAGTAATCTTCTTTTTCTCTCTCTTATGTTGCATATTGATATATTGATAACATCAGGCTCACATTGGATAAAAGAAAATCAGAAATGCTGGTTCTCTTGGATCTATCTGCAGCCTTTGATACCATCTCCCACAGTATTTTGAAACATTGACTGTGGGAGGTGGGAATCAGAGGGAACGCCCTAGATTGGTTTGAGTGTTATTTGGCTGATCGCTCTACTACTGTTCACGTAGACTGGATAGACTTATGCAGTTGTCCAGTCACTGTTGGAGTCCCACAGGGCTCCATTCTTAGCCCCATTTTGTTTAATCTTTATTTAACAACTCTAGCTGGTATCATCAGATCATATGGTTTTGAAACAGTGTCGTATGCCATTGACACTCAATTGCTTGTCACCTTTGGTCCTGATTACAATGACACACAATCTCGATTCAACAAGCATTGGAAATGCAATAGGTCTCGCATTAGAAAAGTTGGAGCTATTGGTCTTGTAAATGACAAATATTTTATGTATTTGTTGCTCTTTAAAATAGCTAAATTGATAGTTTTGTCATTTACAATGCCAATAGTTATAACTTTTGCGAATGTGACACCTATAGCATTTGGAAAGCAACATGTTTTGTATTAACGTAGATGGCAGCTCTGGTCGTTAAGCCACATCTCTAGAGAGCAGGAGAGTGCAGCAGGGGAGAGAAGCACAGCAATGCAATAGGTCTCGCATTAGGAATGTTTGAGCTATTGGTATTGTAAAGGACACATTTTTATTCATGTGCTTGTTTTGAAAATAGCGAAATTAATAGCTTTGTTATTTACAATGCCAATAGTTTTATCTTTCGCAAATGTGACACCTATTGTAACACAATATGTGTTGTAGCACTGTGTGGTGTGAGGGTGAGGGGTGTGAGGGTGAGGGATGTGAGGGTGAGGGGTGTGAGGGTGAGGGGGGTGAGGGTGAGGGTGAGTGGGTGTGTGAGGGTGTGAGGGTGAGGGTGAGTGAGGGGGGTGTGAGGGTGAGGGTGTGTGAGGGGGTGTGAGGGTGAGGGTGTGTGAGGGTGAGTGAGGGTGTGTGAGGGGGTGAGGGTTAGGGGGTGTGAGGGTGACTGAGGGTGTGTGAGGGTGAGGGGATGAGGGTAAGGGTGTGTGAGGGTGAGGGGGTGATGGTGAGAGGGTGAGGGTGTGTGAGGGTGTGTGAGGGTGAGGGTGTGAGGCTGAGTGAGGGTGAGAGAGTTGTGAGGGGGGATGAGGGTGTGAGGGTGAGTGAGGTTGTGTGAGGATGAGGGGGTGAGGATGAGTGAGGGTGTTAGGGTGAGGCTGGGTGAGTGTGTGAGGGTGGGTGAGGGTGTGAGGGTGGGTGAGGGTTTGTGAGGGTGAGAGGATGTGAGGGTGTGTGATGGTGAGGAAGTGTGAGTGTGAGGGTGACTGAGGGTGTGTGAGGGTGAGGGGGTGAGAGTAAGGGTGTGTGAGGGTGAGTGGGTGTGTGAGGGGGTGTGAAGGTGTGTGAGGGCGAGTGAGGGGATGTGAGGGCGAGTGAGGGGTGTGGGGGTGAGGGGTGTGAGGGTGAGGGTGTGAGGGTGACAGAGTGTGTCAGGGTGAGGGGGTGAGGGTAAGGGTGTGTGAGGGTGAGGGGTCTGAGGGTAAGGGGGTGTGAGGGTGAGTGAGGGTGAGAGGATTGTGAGGGGGGTTGAGGGTGTGAGGGTGAGTGAGGGTGTGTGAGGATGAGTGGGTGAGGGGGTGAAATGGCCTTGGTACTGTGTGAAGCAACATCTAGTGCCCTTTGGCTATATGCCTGTATGAAAAAAATAACACCTCAAATGGCTGGGCTCCGCGGTTGCAATGGACTGTGCTTACGACACAATTCAACAAGCACTGGCAAAGGCAGTGAAGAAAGTTTGAGCTATTGGCATTGTAAATGACACTTTTTTATGTATTGGTTTTGAAAACATACATTAATAGCATTGTCATTTACAATGCCAATAGCTTTTTCTTTCGCAATTGTGACACCTATTGTAGTGCAATATGTGTTGACAATGAGTGAGTGGGAGAGTCAGTGAGTGAGTGAGTGGGAGAGTCAGTGAGTGGGAGAGTGGGAGAGTGAGTGAGTGAGTGGTAGAGTCAGTGAGTGAGTGAGTGAGTGGGAGAGTGAGTGAGTGAGTCAGTGAGTGAGAGAGTCAGTGCTCTGTGTGCTTCCATATTGCAGTGACTCAGTCATTTAGTTTGGAAATGCAATTCCTGGTACAGGAATTGTGATATTAAGTTGAGTGTTGCATTATGGGTTGAATGCTTTATGGCATATGTCTTGATTTTAAATTCTGGGTTCTGTAAACTAAGGCCGAGGGTAAACACATTTTCATTGTCTTTTTAGGATGTTGTTTAGTTGTAAAGTTTAGATTTCTGTTTTTTTTTGTTTAATCAACCATAGATTGTTTTGATTTACTGTGCAGTAGGGACACTCCGATCAGGCTTGATAGTAAGTGTAATATTGTTCTTTTTTTTTTTTTTTATTTGTTTTTATTGCAGAGTTAGAAACCACAGAATACAATTAATCAACCAGTCCACTCATGGTGTCCCCCCGCTTCAACCATTAAAACTTGTATCATACACAGCCATTCAGCCCGCATCCCGGAGGCCGGGCGGCGTAGTGCCCTGAGTAGCAGGGAGGCATCACGGTGAGTGTCCCTATGGGACAATGGTCGATAAGGGCGTTTTACGTATCTGCGTTTTACCCCCCTCCCACAACAAATGACAACATCAGCCATCCCACATATGCAGGTCAGTGCTACAAGCCGCTTCCGAGCCCCTTCCTTGCCCTGCGGGGCCCACCATGCCTGGCCCGGTCCCTCTGGCACCTCCCGCTCGCTACTGACGCCCCACAGGCCCTTCTCAGCCCAGAATCGCTACCGCGGCCAATCAACTCCCAGGCTCCCAACCCACCCCGAACACCCACTAAACAACCCCCTGTGTCCCCTCCCCGGCAACCGCTAATGGTGTGTGTCCTGTTCTGAAATGTAGTATGGGTCCGGCTACAGCGTCAATGAGAACTCTGAGCTAGTATGCCTCGCGGTGTCCACAGGTTCCATCCACTCAATCCTCATCTTCCACCAAGGAATCACGCAAGGCTTGCACCACTAATTCCCACGCACGCGCTGTATCCAAGGCTTTTTCATTACCAAGCTTGACAGCCTGCCTCATTCGGAGCACACTCTCACATTCAGACCACCGCAGCAATTCATTCTTCCACCTCCTTAAAGACGGCCCGCCCCTGGACTTCCAATGCCATGAGATCTCTCTTTGTGCCAGTATCAAACCCAGGTCAATAAATTTGCTCGTCACCTTAGTGTGTTTGGTGTGCGGGGACCAGAGCAACAAGCACGCCGCCATGTCGAAGTCCACCTCCCTATCAGTCACTTAGTTCAGAAGGTCCCCCACCTCTGCCCAATAGGCCTCCAAGTGCGGGCAACCCCAAAACAAGTGGTCCATGTCCGCCGCTGGTGACGAACACCTCGGGCACCTTGCGTCCTGCACCTGGAAGTACCGCCGTATTTTTTCCGGAGTCAGATAGGCCCTATGCAGCACAAAGAAATGCACTTGCTGGAAACGTGCATTTCTCGTGCCTTTCCATGTGCGCCGTAAAATATGGCTCCATACCGTGTCCGGAATGGGCCTACCCACACTCTCCTCCCATTTCTCTTTGAGCCCCTGGAGCGGTTCCAGTCCCTCATGCAACATCCTGTTATGGAGGCAGGTCACCGCCTTAAAGGTGCCCGCTGCCATCACCACATACTGGCATGCCATGGTAGTGTCCGGTTCAATGAGCCCTCCCTTCCAATGCTTCTGTATGGCCGCTACCACCGCCGCATGCAAGAGAAAACCCCCATCCGACAGCCCGAACTGATCCTGAAGTACTCCGTAGGGCACCAAAGTCCCATCAACATACAGGTCTCCCACCACCTGAAGTCCCGCCTCTTCCCATTCCAGCAATGGGGACCAATCGCCCCCATGTGGCAGGGCTGTCAGCATGCCAATCGGAATTTCCGGCGCATAAGGCCGAGTTGCCCTCGCCCTCCTGAGACTCCTCTGCCAGCACAACCTGAGCGTCCGTTCCTCCATAGTGAGGCCCCGTATCTCCAACCTCTGCTGCATAACGATATAGGACAGCACATGGCGCTGTATTCCCAACTCACGATCACACTCCGGACCCCTAAACACCCGGGCCACATGCTGCGTGAGAACCTGGAGTTGCGCCGCCAAGTAATATAGTTCAAAATCAGGAACAGCCATCCCCCCCTCAATTTTGGGGCGTAGCAACGTGCTCAAGGCCACTCACCGGCGGCCATGTCCCCACAAGAAGCCAATAACCATCGTCCTCAGGTCCCTAAAGATCCTCTGAGGGATCCAAATGGGTAGTGTCCGGAAGTAGTACAGGAGTCGGGGGAGCGCCACCATTTTCAAAAGATCAATCCTACCCAATACCGTGAGCGGGAGGGTCGACCAGAAGGACATACTGCCTCTCAGTGCCCGTATGCGCCTTCCAATATTACCTTCTAATAGGTCTGCGGTCACGTGGTAGACCCGGACTCCCAAATAGGTGAAGCAAGATGGCTCCCAAACTACCCCTAATTCGCGAGCAGGGCAGGGCGACTCCGGCCTCAGCGGGAACACACAGGTCTTCGCCCAATTAACCTTAAGGCCCGACAACTGGCCAAACTCCGACAACAAGTCCATCGCTCCTTCCAAGGCGTGCTCCGTATCGTCTAAATACAGCAATAGATCATCGGCATACAGCGAGATATGATGTAGCCGCCCGCCACTGTCTATCCCCGCATATCTGTCTCCCGTCCTAGCATGGGCCGCCAGGGGTTCCATCGCCAGTGCAAGAGGAAAGAACATGAAAGGGTGTTCCCTTAGGAAATAAAATTCAATTCACATAAACAGTTTAACCCACACACCACAACGAGAATAAATTTATTCGAAAAGGTTTTTAATTTTTATTTTTTTCATATAAATATAGCTATTGACATGATTTTTAGATAATTCCATTTAAGCAGTAAAAAACATTTAGAAGGAATTTACATAATCAAGAACGTGCAGACACATTCTAAAACCTAGGACACGCAGTGATACTATAAAAAGAAGGGGGGGTTACCAAATAGATCCACTCATACATTCAAACATCCCTTTTATACAGTCCAATTCATACACAGACATTCACATCCATATCTCTACACACAAAGACAAGAAAAGCGCCGACGCGCGTTTCGGACAAGTGCCAAAAAGGCTTCCTTCATCGGGGCGCACTTGGGATATTGAACTGGCAGACAATGAGCATAATGTCTGTACAACGGTCCTGGGAAGCGGTCCTAGAAACAGCACAACTGTGGGTAGGTGTTCTCAAAAGTTTGCTGACCGACAAACCCGTTCGCCGGAGTGGGAAGGAGTCCCACGCTCATCTCTATCCAGGAACCCACTTAACCGTTTACCGCCGAGCCGCTTCAGACCCCCTCATCACTGGGTCGGAAATGGTCTAATATCCTGAGGCTCTCCGTTTATTCATCGCTTATGAAGCATTGCTCATTCCTCTTGCGACGAGGTCACTATTTATCAACCCTGACTCCGGTGCTACCACTTGTAATTCTTCAGCGTCTGTTTACTGTCAGCGTTTATTATTACTTTTGAGAACACCTACCCACAGTTGTGCTGTTTCTAGGACCGCTTCCCAGGACCGTTGTACAGACATTATGCTCATTGTCTGCCAGTTCAATATCCCAAGTGCGCCCCGATGAAGGAAGCCTTTTTGGCACTTGTCCGAAACGCGCGTCGGCGCTTTTCTTGTCTTTGTGTGTAGAGATATGGATGTGAATGTCTGTGTATGAATTGGACTGTATAAAAGGGATGTTTGAATGTATGAGTGGATCTATTTGGTAACCCCCCCTTCTTTTTATAGTATCACTGCGTGTCCTAGGTTTTAGAATGTGTCTGCACGTTCTTGATTATGTAAATTCCTTCTAAATGTTTTTTACTGCTTAAATGGAATTATCTAAAAATCATGTCAATAGCTATATTTATATGAAAAAAATAAAAATTAAAAACCTTTTCGAATAAATTTATTCTCGTTGTGGTGTGTGGGTTAAACTGTTTATGTGAATTGAATTTTATTTCCTAAGGGAACACCCTTTCATGTTCTTTCCTCTTGTTCTCGCCCTGGCGGGTTGTTCCCTCATTGTAGCTTTGTCTTAGATTCAGGGTCCCTCTTCTGTTTTACAATCCATCGCCAGTGCAAACAAGAGGGGGGAAAGGGAGCACCCCTGTCTCGTGCTCCTGCCCACCGGGTAAGCCGCAGACACCAAACCACCCAAGCGTACTCGCGCCGTCGCCGAGGAATATAGAACCTTCGTCCACCGGCGGAACCCTTCACCTATGCCAAACCTCTCCATCACTCCATCCAGAAAAACCCACTCCAGACTGTCGAACGCCTTCTCAATGTCCACTGATAGGACCGCCTGGGACCCACCCTCATCCAGGGCAGCGTCCATAATCCCAACCAGTCTCCGGATATTCGACGCCGTGCTCCTCGTGGGGATAAACCCCGCCTGATCCCTGTGCACCAGGCCAGTCATGTGTGGCGCTAGCCTGGTGGCCAGAATCCGGCTCAGGATCTTGTAGTCCAACGTTAACATGGACAACGGGCGATAGGACCTCACATCCGTCGCATCCCTGCCGGGTTTTAGGAGCGGCACGATCAAAGCTTCCCTCATGGACCCGGGCAAACCCCCTGACTCATAGGCCTCTGTGTACACCACTAGCAGTCTGGGTGCCAAGCTATCTACAAACTGCTGGTAGAACTCTATTGGTAACCCATCCACTCCGGGTGTTTTATTCCGAGCCATATGTGTAATGGCTGCCCTTATTTCAGTAAGCGTGATCGGCCCGCCCAGCTCTTTCGCGTCCTCCTCGTCCAGGACCGGAAGCTGCCTCGCCTCTAGGTACTCCACAATGTCCTGGGCCTCCACTCCCAACTGACTCCGGTACAATTCCTCATAGTACACTCGAAAGCACTCCAACACTGCTGCCTGAGAATATACCGTCTCCCCCAGTGCGGTATTGATGCTAAGGACCGGGCAGCCTCTAGTTTCAGGGTTAGCAAGTCTGGCCAGGAGCGTGCCCACCTTATCCCGTTCCGCATGCGCTCTAATGGCGTATTGCTTATAGTCGTAGCCCCGCAACCGTTCTGTTTCAGTAGCGACTATCTCCTTCGCCTCCAGCAACTGGGCCTGCAAGTCCGGTCTGGCCGGGTTGCGCCGCTCCAAATCTCTTAGTTTCTCTTCCGCTTTCGCAAGTGCATTCAACACAGTCGTACAGACATTCGAAAACCGACCCAGGCACACCCCTCTCACCACCACTTTCATCGCATCCCACTCAGTGGACCTACACGAGGCAGTACCCTCGTTCTCGCCGAAATAATTATCGATGCCCTGTTGGACAGCTGCACTAAACACCGGGTCCTCCAAGGTGTCTGGCCAGAGCCGCCATGTTGGAATCGCCGAGCGCTCCCGTTGCCACTGGACATGTACTAGTAGGGGATTATGGTCCGATATGGTTCTAGCTAGGTATTCCGTGTGCGAGATCAATGGAGCCAGGGATCCGCCACAGAGCACCGAATCTATCCTCACGTGTAACGCATGGAGAGCTGAGTAAAAGGAATAGTCCCTAGTGTCCCTGTGCTGTTCCCGCCACACATCCAGCAACCCCCACCTGTCCTGCCAATCCTTCCTGTGCATGGCTAACTTGCGTACCGGGGAATCAACAAGGGGAGGGTGAGACCTGTCCAAGACCACATCCGTAATTGAGTTAAAATCCCCCCCCAGTATCACCGGGCCCGCTAGGAAAGAGGCCAAGGACCCGGAAAGGCCATCGAAAAATCGGGCCTGCTCAGCATTTGGCGCATACACACAGCAGAGTACCACATCCCTACCATGCAACCGTCCTTCCACCGCCACAAACCTGCCCTCAGGATCCACCACTTGGTTCAGCACCTGAAACGGTATCCCCGCTCTCACCCAAATCAATACCCCCTGGCGTACGCTGAGTAAGTGGTGCCGAACACCTGGCCCCTCCATCTTTTCTGCAACGCAGCACATTCTTTTTTTGTCAGATGGGTCTCCTGCAACATAGCTGTCTGGACCCCCCTCCGCACCAGATATGCGTGCACCTTATGGCGCTTGATCATGGTTCGTAGCCCCCGGACATTCCACGTTAGGCATTTTAAGCTAGGTAACGTCCCCATACCAACAGAGAACAGTCCAGGTCAAACAGTGCCAGTTCACATCCCCACCAAAGCAGTTGCCCCCCCCGAAACGAACTCTGAAAAGAAAAACACCCCAAACCCCACTCCCCAGGACAGAGCCTACAAACCCAGTGTCAGCCCCGATCCAAACCTTGAACCAACCACGCATTGTCCTAACCTGTGGTCGCCACCACAGATGGCCTTAAGGGCCCTGAGGGGGTGAGTTATCTCCGACCCCAGCTAGCGGAGCCCACACCCCGCGCTCCCATCCCATCCTGCCAACGCTGCACCCTACCCGGCAACCCCCCCATCGCCAACAGGATACCGCCCTACCAGCAGAGCTTGACCAAGTCCCAACATAGCCTCAACCGTGGAATATCCCATCAGAAGTCTGAGGGGTCACCACCGGCCCCTTGGAGCTCTCCGCTTCCGAAAGGTCCTCTCCCGTCCTGCTGCCTTCGCCGCCAGAGTCCGTCTCAGCCAGTTCACTTCCTTGCTGCGACCTCGTGATGGCCGCCGTCGCTGCTAGCGCGTCCCTCTTGTCCGCCGCCATTTGGGCCTCCCGTTTCTCCCGCTGGCGCCTATTGCGGGACCGGTTGCGTTGCGATTGTCTGACCTGAGGCGGTTTAGGCCGATCTCGCCTACTCTTGTGAGACCTGTCCGTCCCCGCTCTGTAGGACTCCAGCCACTGCCATGCTTCCTCCGGAGTCTGAAAGAAGTGCGTGGTCTCATCCGCAGCTTGGCCGGGAAGAGCAAGGAGTATTGAATGCCCTCCTCTCGCAGCTCCTTCTTCACCGCCAGGAACAATGCTCTATTTTTTTGGACCGCCTGGGTGTAGTCCGGGAATATTGTAACCCTGCTGTTCTCCACCTCAAACGGGCCCGATGACCGAGCCCTCTGGATGAGGAGGTCCCGGTCCTTATAATGGAGGAGCCGCACCACCATCGGCCGTGGGGGGCGGCCAAGCCCCGGCGGGCGAGCCGGCACCCTGTGTGCTCGTTCCAGGGTAAAGAAAGGAGTAAGCCCCTCCGGTGCCACCACAGTTCGGAACCAGTCCTCCATGTAGGCCACCGCGTCCTACCCCTCAATTCGTTCCGGCAGGCCTACGACCCGCACGTTATTCCTCCTAGTGCGGCCTTCGGCATCCTCCGCACGACGCTCCAGCGAATCCAACCGGGCTAGGATGTCCGTGATTTTATGCTCTGCGGTCACCACTGACGGTTTCAGGTCCAATAGTAGCTGATCATGGTCCTTGACCTTATCCGCCAGTTTCGCATGGTCCGCTCGCAATAGCCCCAGCCCCGTGGCTACTTGGGCAATGTCCTGCTGCAACGCCTCCTTAGTCGAGGTGATTGCGTCCAGTATAGCATCCAGGCGCCGATTCAGTCGTTGCTCCTGGTCCAGCACCGGCGGAGGGGTCTCGCCCACCTGGGACAGCGCAGCCAGGTCTCCCAGTCCGTGCTCCGTGACCACCGGTCCTCCCGTAGCCGCCATCTTAGGGTACTGCGTCACAGGCCAAGAAACCCGCCTGGTCCCAGCACTTCTGGGACAGCGCAAACCTCCCAATATCGAACAGGATCAATTGCCACCGCCGATGTCGCAGCTCCAAGGGCCAAGTGGGTTAGCACTGTCCGATCAGCTCCCTCCGGTGTCCGGAGGAGGGATAGCAGCCAGCTATTATCCCCGATGTCCGAGCGGCGCCGGGGTCCCTGTACCCCGAACTTCAGGACTGTCGCCACAGTCCCCTCAGCATCTATCGCACGGCTGCAGGACCACCCACCAGTCGGTGCCAAAGCTGCTCAATGTCGATGTCCGGAGCCTCCGGTCCGCTCCGCCGCCATTTTCTTCTCACTCTCGGCGACACCTCGGTCGTCTTTCATCAGGGTCTCCTCGGGGCCAGCGGTCCCCCAGCCACCTCTTATCGATGCCCAGAGGTCCCCCTATACTTCGTAGGGCAGGAGTGTCGACCACGGGTCGCCCAGGGTGCAAAAATCAGGAGAATTAGTGGGATTCCGCGCGGAGCTGCGAGCTCACGCCGCCATCCCGATCGGCGTCCAAGCCACGCCCCCAAGTGTAATATTGTTCTTTAGCACACTTCTCAGTCAGTCTGGTATATGTTTAAGGCATGGCTGCTCCAGCCCTCCCAGCGCAACTGACTTGTTTAATGCCACAGATGCAACAATTATTAGCAGGGACTCCATATACATTCTCAGTAGGACTGCTGCATTTTTAACAGCCCAGGAGCAGCTCATAGCACAGGAACGGATGTACAAGTAAGAGCACAATACCAGCTACACAGAATAGTGCTTAGCTTTCCTTTTACCAGCCAAATGCATTCTGGGAGTTGTCGTCCTGTTTCATTTCAACTATAACAGATGTACTAATGCACCCTAAAAGGTAAAGGCAAGCCCAGGGCAAAGCTCTGGAATCGCTGATGATATGGTGTCATCTGGAAAGAATAGTATGGAAGACAACACTTCTTGCAGGAGAACTGATATACATGTAAATGTACAGCAGCAGATGCACGTGGAAGAAGGAACTGTTATTGATCTCAATACGACTGCAACTTTCTGTTGAAGGAGCGAAATAACTCAGAAACACATGTCCAGGAATGCATCAAGCATTGGCTGTGCAAACACATATGTTAAAACACATCTAACAACAGGAATTGCATCTGCCATAATGTTTTGCGGTAAGTAATGCTGACCTGCAGTGTGCCCCTGCACCCCCTACCGTTTTGAAAATTGGACCAACAATGACATGCAAAAGAAAGGCCTGAACTGGGACCCGGAGTAGCAGGGACCCGGAATAGCTGCTGACGTGATGCCATCTAAGAAGGAAAGCAGCTCCCAGAGTTGCCAGGTTGGGCTATTTCCCACACAGATGGGTGCCATTTTTCCCATTTGTGAGAGGAATAAAAAATCACCTCGCAAGGGAGAGATGTTTAGGCTGGGTTGTGCTCTGTGTGCGTGTTGTTTGGTGCCTTATGAATGTCTGATTGTATGGTGCACTCAGTGTGCGCACAGTCTCCTGAGCATAGCCAATTGCTGCTATGCTCATTGTGAGTGCCTGCCGTAGGCAGGCTGTAGCCCCCTCTCCCATCCCACACTCTGAGGCAGTAGCAGGCTAACACGGGCACACACACAGTCATGACAGAAGGAGTTACATTAAGGCGCAATGGCAATCTGTGCGCCTAAACTTTACTACTTGTGTCACTGGGGACAGCATCCTCCGGTGGTGTTCTGTCGCAAGGCTGTCATTCTAATTCAGGTGCCAATGATGGCCCCATTTGTAGAGAATTGCCCCGCATGTCCAGTGTGTGCACGTGCTCCAGTGAGCGGGGTGAATGGTGCTAAGACTAGAGTCAAGCCTGGCTGCGACTGGGTCTGAAAGAGAAAGTCTCCTCTTCTGCGCTTTCATGTCACACGTCTGGCCTGATGCCCAGCCTGAGATGAAAGATTACTAATAATGACAAAATAAATCTGTTGGTTAATGTACCCAATTCAGACATCTATGTTTTGTCTAATCAAAGGTTTGACTCATTATAACGTAGCACAGAGGGTTAATGTGCCTGCTGCAAAGCACACTTCTTTTGTTGCTTCAAGTTTTTAAGTTACCGACCTTGTAACATTACTCCTGAAAGTTCATAAATCACCCAGTGCAGTGAAAACAAGATCCCCACAAGGCACGGGAATTCCTCACGGTGTTGTGCGTGTAACCTGACCCACGAGGAGAGGACTGCAACTGCCAGCCTGCACGCCCCTGCAAGCAAAAGGCTGTGAGAGTGACCATTTGGTAAACAAGACAGAGGGAATTGCTGTGGGGAGGGGGGAGGAGAAATGCGACACAGCCGCAGCAGGGGGCGGAGTGGGGAGAGCGGCGATGGGGGAGAGACACGGCCGTAGTGTGAAGCAGCAGGGCCCTTTGAAGCGAAGCTATGCTTCACTTCAAAGGTGTGGGAGGAGTGCTGCTGGGGAACAGATGGCGATTTGATGATGTGCATGCGCATTTTAGGTCAATGCGCTTGCGCATTGACCTAAAAGCGCACAGGCACAGCATCAAATCGCCAGTCAATCGCCAGTCTAGGAAAACCTTATTTAAGCCCCTATAGTCTCGCTCAATGCGCATGCGCATTGAGAGGCGAGACCTAAACACTGTATGGTCCAGGTAAACAATTGGATGAGTAGAAACAAATTACAACTAAATGGCAGCAAGACTGAGATCATCCTGTTTGGTAGAGCAGAGGAATTCTGGGCACAAGACTGGTGGCCTCTGGAATTAGGCTCTTGTCCTTCCCCAAAGCTAGCAGTACCCAACCTGGTTATTACCATCAACAGTACATTGTCCATGAAAATTCATGTTAACCAGGTTCTTGGTGTCTGCTTTGGGATCATGCAGAATCTGAAGAATCTTCTAGTGGCTACCCATTGAAGCAAGGAAACCTTTGGTGCAGTGTCTTGATATCAGCCGACTTGACTATGGGAATGCCTTGCTCGTGGCACTCGATGAAGATCTGCTTTCCAAACTTCAGATTCTTCAAAATACTGCAGCCAGACTCATTCTTAACCTTCCCTCTAGATCCCCCTCCACCCCAAACCTCAAAACTCTCCATTGGCTGCTGGTTCGACAAAGAGGCCATTTTAAAATCTTATATCTCACACGTAGGACAATGTATAACACAGGCACAAAATACCTAGCAAAAAAACTTCAATGGTGCATGCATGGAAGAGCCTTAAGGTCCGGTACCAAATCGTACCTTGTTCAGCCTCACATTCGCACTTCTCGTAATGGTGGCCGATCATTTTCTTATTTGGCCCCTATACTATGGAATAAACTACCATTACACCTCTTGTCCATAGTCGACCACAGATGCTTTCGCAGAGAGCTGAAAACTCGGCTTTTCCCTCAGTAAGCTCGCTTTCAGTGTTCCTGTTGCTGTCCGCATTGCTGTTGTTGTTGCCCAGCGCCATGAGACCTCCCAGTGAGATGTGCGCTTAAGAAGAACATTTGACATTGACATTGACAAAACATTGGTTCATAGACATCCTAAACCTCTTACATCAGAAACTAGCCAAGCTTATGCCTCACCACTAATTTACGACGATGGAGAAGAGGAAAGTAATACACCTCAAACCTGAGCCCTGCAATGCAGCTCTTAAATGCAGAAATCTTGACCACTTGGGTGTAGCTGAGACATAATGAATACCCTGAGAGTAGCCTCCACCAAAAAATCCAACGTTATGAAATGTAAACGTTCTATGTCTTGTTGCGGAGCCAAAGTTTACATCTGTTTACAGTGCCAGCTCGTCTATATTTTGCACAGCTGGCAGAATCAAGACTCAGCAATCATTTTTAAAGGCTCACTGAGTTGCAATCCACTGTTCTGCGAGAGTTCTAAGAAAGTGATAAAGGCATTTTTATTTTGAGACAGAATAACTATGAGTTCATTAAATTATAGTTTTTTCCTGCAGCACTGATCTCCTCAACCTCCGAGCTAAACGCTTTAACATCAGAACTCATGGGACATCCGGTTGATGCTATGCACATGGCTGAGCTGAAAGATGTTTCCCAAAAGACAGTCTTCAATATGACACTAACATCAGCCAGATGTGTTGGTGAACTTGGAAGCTCTTACTAACATGGGACTATCTATTAGGTTCTCAATAGATAATGTCGCTCTTTGAACAAATCCTAAATGTATTCCTTAAGAGCAGTTTGAGTTTCTCATATATCAGACAATTTTACTTCAAATATTTTTTCAAAATATTTAAACTTCTTGAGAGAAATCACTCCCTACCTTTAGTTCCAAAAATCACTTTATCTTTATAGACAGAACAAATGACTTTTGGAAAACAGACCATCTATTTATAGCATGTGAAAGTCCATGCCAGGGATATCCAGATGGATTACATCCTACTTTGCACTCTTTCCCAGGCTAGCAGAGCATGTGCCAGACAGACTGCACATTGTACACAGAGAACAGCGTAATCACAGCCCTGCTTGCAAGGTTCGCTACAATATATTTGCAAGGAAGCAATGCCATGAAATCAACGCCTGGGGAGAAGCTAGGGTGGAAAGACAGTGTTGCAGAGCCTGTTTTAATAATGTAAGCCTCCCCCTGTATATTTGTCTATGCATACTGCTGCTTGTGACTCGATTCGAAGAATTAGAATCTCTTACGGATCACCTGATGGAGAAGAAACTTTTGCATAATAATTATAGTTCTCCATCATTAATATGAGATAACTATCTGGTGTAAACTTATTTGCATGTGAAGACGGCTTTGGAGCTGAGTTTAAGATCTACCTATCCTGTTGGATAAGACAGAAACAACCGGAATGAAAGAATGAGCGGGATAGGTTATGTTACACTATTAAATGTAGCTCGTTTAACACTGTTAACTGCTATGTAAAATATGTAATATATATATATATATATATATATATATATATATATATATATATATATATATATATATATATATATTACATGGCGACCAATTATGATCCCTATTTACCAGTCCAACGGGAGCACCCGTTTACCGCAGAGTAAACTCATCTTAAATTTCTCAGCCTGTATTTACAATAATCATATATTACAGGGCCGTACTGCCACGTCTGGTGCAATCGTATACTCACTGCTTTGAGTGTGTGAGGGCCTATCCCCTTTGGGTCATTAATATTTAACGGGAGCTCCCGTGTTCGAGTTTTGTTCAAAATTCAAATTCAGTTTCAAATTACGTGATCCCTCACTACCCCTAAGAGCCAGTCACAGGCTTGCGGTCAGGTGGAGTTCTATTTGGTTTCATACCGAATCAAAGGTCCTTCTCTACACACACGCAATAGCGCAAACTACTGTAACCAGAATGCAATGCGCCCACATGTTGTGCAATGCGCGGCTGAGTGCGGGGAGACCAAATCCAAATCTTAATGTTGTGCAGCATCCTAAATTGCCGTAAATGTATGTCCCTGATACACTATGCAATGCAATCAATTGTATGACGTGTCACTATTTATGTATCGATTTCTGAAAAAATACGAGACATTGTGTGTTTTTTCTATGTTTATTATTGACATGGTAAAGGGGACTTAAATATGTGCAAAAACAAAATGGGGGCTACTTGAGAAAGGCTTAACGCCGAAACGCGTCGTCTTTAGTTTGTGCACAACAAAGTTTTTGTGCTGGACTTACCTGGTGTGCCGTGTCATTTCCTGGCGATACCTCTCACGGCTGTGAGCAGGAACGGAGGATAATATATATATATATATTCTGAGACTAATAATGGGAACTATGTAGGATATATATATTTACAGAGAATTAACCTTTTCCGTTTTTTGTAGTAATTGTGATAACTTCTTATTGCTTAATTTGTATTCTACAGAAAAATTGCAGAGTTAAACGTTCAATAAAATAAAGTTCAACGGAATTTGTTTGATGGGCCGGCTTTGAGAGGGTATTGGTATTAAGGCCCAATGTAGGTGGCCCTTTACCGTTCGGTAAACCCAAAATTCAATACATTTCAGGTTTACCGACCGTTATTGAGCCAATTTGTGATGTAGGGGAGGATTCGGTAAATAACGAATCGGTATTTACCGATTCGGTATTTACCGAATCATCATTTACCGATTCGGTATTTACAGAATCGGTTAATGACATGTAAGAAGCACTTTAAACAGTGCTCATGTGCTTTAAGGATTCGTTATTTACTACCAACTATTAGTTTGTGGTAAATAAGGAATACCTTTGAAAATGCAAATCAATGCATTTTCAACTGTGCCATGTGGCAGACATACATGCCCTTAGGGCATGTATGTGTGTCATATGTGCACACAAGAACTATTCAGGGGTGCAACAGGGTGTCAATGTGACACCCTGCCACCCTTGGAGCTTTCCCTATTTTACCGAATCGGTATTTACCGATTTGGTAATTGACATTCATTCCTATGGGCCTCCAGGCCCATAGGAATGAATGGCAATTACCGAATCGGCCTCCAGGCCCATAGGAATGAATGGCAATTACCGAATCGGTAAATACCGAATCGGTAATTACTGAATCTTAATGATTCGTAATTTTTATTGATTTTTTATCTACATAGCAATTACCGATTCGAAAAATACTGAATCGGTAAAATTCGATATTTTCGAATCGGTAAATTACAATTACCTACATGTAGCCCTAAGTCTTTTCTTTTGGAGCACTGTCAGTCTGGATCTGCCCCTTTTCTCCCAGCCTGCTGACATATGATGGGGCTGGTTGGGCACATTGCCATTCCTTTCAATTACAGGGAGTCTAAGAGTCCTTCCAATCCCAACCCACTCAAACATGGACTCTTTCAGTCGCCCCTGCTCCATTCATTTCTTCCGGACAGCTCACATCCGATTTGACCTTGTGGAAGTGGGAAAAAGTCAACCTGTCTATGGGCTACGAGGGAGAGGTAATAACTCTGCGTGCTTGTCGATTGCCAGTGAAGTCAGGCGCCTCTTCTTGCATCCCCACTGATTTTAATGTGAACCAGAAGGGGGGAAGAGTTTAACCTCATAACAGGTCAGGAGGAATGGGATGGTTAAAGAAAAATGCAGGTGTGCTTGGGAGCTCCACATCAGTTTGTGGTTTAAACACATAATGAATGTACACTCTTTTTTAAACAAAATAATATCAAACATCAAAAGGAAATTAAATTAAAAATAACCATGAAGGAACGTGTAATTTGCCCACCTTCTGAAACAGACACTAGGGTTGTATGTCAGAATTTTGAGATCACAAATATTAACCTACAAAATTCTGATTCAATATGGTGAATATTTATAGGTAATTATAGCTTTGTTTTTCTTAACTCCACTGTGTACATTGACTATATATATATATTCACTGAAAAAAACATAGGTTTCACACCAGTTATAGTTAGGAATTAGCATTTAAAAAACCTATTAAATTCACTAAAAAAACCATAGGTTTCACATCAGTTATAGTTAGCTGGAAATTTTACTGACATAAAACCATTGAAATTCCACGCTATAGTTAGTTGGACTCACTATAAGTTGCGCGTGTAATACACTGCTGATGACGTCACATATTACATCACTCATGACATGGTCAGTGACATCACTCATGACATCACTGATGACACCATCCAGTGAATGTGTGCCTTTCTGAAAAATAAATATTTTTTATATATGTATATGTAAAGGTAGATGGAAAAATAAATGTTTAAATAAGTGTGTAAATGGATGTTTTTTTTAAAAAAAAGTGATTGGTTAACTGGCTTATTAAGTGTATCTTAGTGAATACATATATTAACGAGTAATGTTTAAATATTTAAATATATGTATCAGTGTTTCACTTTGTGTATAAGTTGCTGCATGGGTTGGTGAGTAGCTACATGTGTGTGTATATAGATTATTAGATGTTTTTTTAGTATCAGTATGAGTGTCTGTATGGTTTGGTGGGAGTGTTACTTAGCACATAGATGCATCAATGACTGACTCACTGTTTGTATGTGTTTTGAAGACGGCATATGTGCAGGACTGTATGGGTGGATGAGTGTGTATATGCGTGTGTTAGTGAGTGAATGACTGTCTCATTAGTGTCTTTATCAGTAACTACATATGTTTTAATCTAGTATATGTGAGTATTGATGTATATGAGTGAGTATATGTGAGAGTGAGAGATTGAAAGAGTTCTTGTTTAAATAAGTATGTGTTTCTATAAGTGATTGTTTAAGAGAGTAAGTATGTGTAAGTTTCCTTAGAAGTAAGGTGGTAGTGTGTGTATAGCTGTATATGCAAATAAATGGATGTTCAATAGTTTATTTGCATGTGTGAGTATGTGTGTGAGTAACTTTTGGATGACTGTCGGTGTGTAACAGGATGTATAGGTGTATCACTACATATGATGAGTGTATATATATATGAGTGACTATATAGAACTGTTGGTGAATGAGTGAATGTGTATATAGATGGTGGAATTATTGAATTGGTTGTTGTAACTGGTATGGGTATCTCCATTTTAAAAAAAAAAAAATTTTTTTTTAATTAATTTATATTTTTCAATATGTGTTTCATGGGTTACATTACAGTGAAAGGAGGTCTGTCACTCTGTCACAAGGATGATGTCATAAGTGATGTCATGAGTGATGTCACTGACCATGTCATGAGTGATGTAATATGTGACGTCATCAGCAGTGCATTACACGCGCAAGTTATAGTGAGTCCAACTAACTATAACGTGGAATTTCAATGGTTTTATGTCAGTAAAATTTCCAGCTAACTATAACTGATGTGAAACCTATGTTTTTTTAGTGAATTTAATAGGTTTTTTAAATGCTAATTCCTAACTATAACTGGTGTGAAACCTATGTTTTTTTCAGTGAATTTCATAGGTTTTTAAATGCTAATTCCTAACTATAACTGGTCTGAAACCTATGGTTTTTTCAGTGAAGTTCATAGGTTTTTTTAATGCTAATTCCTAACTATAAGTCTCACTTTATAAGTAAGACTGTCAGCGCTCTAGTTGTTTAGAACACTCTGGTACATTCTGTCATTGGGCTATATTTTTTTTTTTGTCTCTGGTGGCCATCTTTGGGGTACATTGGGCTACATTGGGCTACATTTGGGCTACATTTTGGCTCTAACATATATGTAGCCCAATGTAGCACAATACATATTTGTTCAAAGTTAATTTTCGTAAAAACCACTTAAGAATAGGGCTACCAGTCCCTACAATTTTTCCCATTTTTTTTTTTTTGGAGCGCTCCCGGTGCGCGCCCCGGGGAGCGCCCCGAAGAGCGTACTTCTATAAAGCGCCCCGGGCGCGCTCCGGGGAGCGTCCCATAAGCGCCAATATCGCGAACGAAAACATGATCGTGACGTATCGTGTAGCCGCGTCCGCGTGATACGCACGGCGTAAGCGCACCCGGAAGTACTCGAGCGAATACGACCGCGTAATGTAAACATCCGACGCGCTTACGCGACGCGACCCGGAGTGCGACCCGGAGCGCGACCCGGGGCACGCCCCTGGGCGCGCCCGGGGGCGCGTAGCGTAAGCGCGTCGGGTCATGTGACCTGAAAATAGCACTTTTCATTGGTTCATAACAGTTTTGGTTTCATAATGATGAAGCCCCTAGTCTTGTGACCTGAAAATAACACTTCTCATTGGTTCAGGACAGTTTTTTTTTCCAAATGATGAAAGACCCCACCTTTTTTCCTTATTCTGACTTTGTCCTTTGACTGAGGAAGACCTGTTTGTACCTCTCTGTACCTTTTTGATCTTTATAATGGCTTCAGTAGCAGCAGCAGCTGGTGCATCTGCCCCACCACCACCACCACAACAACCAAGAGGACCAGTTAAAGATTACATTGGTGGTCAACAAGAGGAGGAGGAAGAGGAAGAGGAGGATGATGAAAGATGGCTGCCTGAACAAAATACCCCATACAAGCCCAAGTCACACATTGTATGGGAGTTTTTTCACTCCCAGAGGGCAAGAAAAAAGTGAATGCGGCCAAGGTAACTTGCCTAATCTGTAAGGAAGAACTCTCAAGGGGCAACCCAAACAAAAAATATTCCTTTGGTAACTATACCATTGTTAAAAAGGGTTCCAAAGACAACTGGTAACCAAAGACCCTTTTATGTTGCCCGGCGGTATCGCCTCTATGACCCACCAATATTAATCAATGAAGAAGCAGGCGCTGGAGACTGGAAGGCGGGAAACGAGGATTTTATTCTCTCCGGAGGAGAACACATCAATTCAGACAGCAAGTATCGTCACGAGGTGCTCTAACCACATCTCTGAGGCCTGGCCTCTTATACTGGAGTTTTATGACCTTTATTACACATAACACATTCTCGCAATACTTTAGTACTAGAAAGAACATCCTCGGAATCTCCCCTTCAGACCCGTTCCCACATACATTTACAGTTGGATTCCCCACCCCGGTCACAACAGGTGATGGTTGTCGCACAGCAGGGCATTCCGCCGATTCACGGAATGCATGGGGTTGATCGGATCTCATGGGGTGGGGGCTTTGATCGGTTCGGGGGTCTTTTGATGGGGAGGGGAAGCTTCCTACTGTACGGGGTAATAAACAGTATCCGCAGAGCCAGGTGGCGGCCTGGGAACAGGGAAGACAAACGGGGACACAGGAAAAGGGGTTTGCATCAAAAAGGGTTTGAGGCCACGAAAGGAACGAGGGGAGGTGTCGCGCTGGGAACAGGATGGGATTCTGTGGTGAAGCTGCGCTGAAGAGGGGTTTATGACCCAAGGCATGAGAGAGCGGGGGTTTGTCAGTGTGCGGGGAAATGCTTGCGAGGTTAAGAGAGAGGGAGACGCGCTGGCTATCAGCGAGGGGCAGGGAGGCCATGGCATTCAAAATGGTTGCCGCTTACGCGCACGAATGGGCTTGAAAAGGGGCAAGATGGCGCAGATAATGTTCACCAAGATTGTATCAGTTTTTCACAGTCCTCCCTTTAACATTTCCAAGACATCTTGCTGGCCTATTTCCTATCAATACCTATACGCAGCGATCATAAGTAAGGGAGAGGGGACTTTAGGCGAAAGAACTGTACATAAACATCACATTATAGACATCATATCGAAAAAATTTCATCATCTAGTAAGCGGTTTCATTGTTAAGTTGGTTGCAGGAAAAATCATCGTAATGCAATATCAGACTAGAATTACGCAGTGAGGGCGTTGGGCACAGATCATAGAATAAGAACTGGTAAGTTATCCTATAAGTAAGTCCTTTTTGTATACGGCGGGTGCATAGTCAGTCCAACGGTGATTGGGAGAGAAAGGAGATACAGTAAAAAATGTCAGAGTTCTCGTTGTCCTTTGTCGTCTTCTGTCAGTACTGTTGAGCATCTGGATTACCTATCAACAGGAATGTTCATGTGGATTGAGTCGTTGGAGGTCTGCGGGCAGGGGTACTTTTTTGTTTTGTTTCGCCAGACCTCATAGGAGCAATGCGTTACGGTTTTGGAACAGGTGCACTTTCTTTTTGTAGCGCAGAGCATAGATTTGCAATAAAAATGTGATTGTTTCAGAATTGTGAGACCTGTTCGTGTCTCGAGTCTCTGTGGTGGGCATTTCCTGTTGCTTCCATCATTTTCAGGGTGTTTGGTAGCGGGCAGAACCACAGACTTTGTTTATCTTTTCTTCGGGGGCGACCCTTGGTGGAGTTCTAGGTCACCGTTCTGGGGTTTAACATAGTTCGTGGTCTATTTAGTCGGAGCTCCCTCCCTTCTGACGCAGGGAGTACTCTTCTCTGGGTAGCTCAGTAGGATTTGGAGGAACTTGGGAGTTCGGATGGAAAGGTGCGGGTGTGAACAGTCCTTATGGTAGGTCGGAGGAGGAGGGGATGGAGCAAGGCCAAGTCGGGAACAGATCAGGGGGAGGCGGAGAGTTTGCGACAGGCGAGTCCGTAACCATGTTCAGAGAGCGGGGGCTTTTGGCACACGTTGATCATATAGCAGGGGCTTCAGGTCAGTCCTTTCCTTAGCTTTGTCTGAAACCATGCCCCGTCCGGCGTCTCCTTACTGCTGTGGTCTCGCCTCGGCCTCCGTTGCTGATGTTCCACAATCCGTTGTCAGGCCGCGTGCTCCCACATCCGGTCTCTTTCTCCTCCGACAAGCCCTTAAATGAGTTTTGAAAAGACAGTCTTTAGAGATATTGCAGAAGAAGGTAATTACATAAGTCTATTTTCTCTCCCAACACCAAGCAACTGGGGTAAGCACTCGCTACATTGGAGATTCTTGCGGCTAGCGTATAAGCAATTGATGATGGGTTTGCTGGATTCCTTACAACTTCCTTTTGTGGCTAATTCTTTGGCGCTTTGATGGTTATTACGTTCATTTGTAATAGGTACGAGGTCTGGTACTCATTTATTGCATAAGTCTATTATAGTAGATGTCAGTTCTTCTGGTAGAGACCTATTTCCCTAGTACGAGTCTTGCAAGGCTAGGCTGGTCTTCAGGGCCTTGTATTTTACGAAAAAGTGTAACGTGCTATTCACCATAGTCTGATAGGCATGCATTACATAAAAACATTTTATTATCAACCAGGCTTACTGTAACAAGTTCTTTCGATTTTCAATCTAATTTTCAACTTTGCACACATCCTTCTAACTTTCTATATAAGTCCTCGCAACCTGGTTACTACAAAAACTCGGGAGGGGTGGTTTACAATAATTATTAAACTTATCCTCCGGGAAGGAGGGATCTTATGGAAAACGATTAGGAACACAGCGAATCGGAGCAAGGGGCGTTTTTCAAGCTCTCGTTCAGGGTGGCTGATACCAAACTGGGGGCATTTTGGGTAGATGGGGGTGTCTCGATTATTTCTTACAGCTTGGGGTACGGAGACAATTTGCAATGGGGATGGTCGCATTACCACAGACACATTTTATCATAGAGGCCACTGACAAATAGTTCCCTGAGGGTGGGTCAAATTTAGGGAACCTTAGTCGTCTTACCTGTCCCTTTCCTATCGGTCAATTTAATTTTCATCCATATTTTAGCAGAAAGGGAGAGGTAGTAACGTGGTGCCGATACAATTTTATTTAGGACAAATTTGTGCAAATACTTGTGGTATTTGGGGCCAATCAGGAGGCGCACCAGGTTCGCCAATTAGGTGCCAGTTGCTAGGAAGAGGGAAAGTGTGGAGGGATGGAAGAGTGAGTGAGAGAGAGAGAGAGAGAGAGTGAGAGAGAGTGAGAGAGAGAGAGAGAGAGAGAGACAATAGGCCAAACAGTACACGTGCGACATAGGGAATGACCGTGTATTGTTAGGGCTATTCAGCGCGTTACCTAACGTTTAGACGTTTCGGGTCTGTGTTAGGATGTAGAAAGCATGCAGTTTTGGGACAAAAGAGCATTAGATCAGGTAAAAAGGTCGTGAGAGCGTCTTTGTTGTGCCGTTTTGCAGCGCAAGTCCGTCTTCATGCATCGGGCGTGACGTGGTTCCAGATCCCTTACGATACTCTAATCGGGATTCTAATGTAACCTGCAGAAGGAGAAAGGAGGGAAAGGGGGAGGTGGGAGGACAACATTCGAACACATCAAATGTATGGGCACGAAAGTCTTTTACTTACTGCATACTCGTACTCATCTCTTCGGGATATAATCCCTTAGGGTTCTGGTTTCCTAAAGTCATGGGGGCAGGCAATGCGATAGGTTGTTCATGGGGAGGTTCGAGGATGGCATTAAGGATCGGGTGTAGAGAAACATTTTAAAAAAAGAATCAGGGGTGCCTAGCGTGAGGTACCCGGGTTTGTAGATGTATCCGGCCTTCGGGATCCCTAAATCATTCCCAAAGCTGTGATGTTCTAAGGCATATCAGTTCTCCGTTCAACCCTGTACCTTAATACCTTCGACCACCATATCCTTATATCAATTTATCAATTACACCGTTTTACTTTACCCATTCTCAGAGGTCAAGGTCCTTCTTCTTACGTCAGTTCCTGAGCTTAGTCGCATATCTTGGAGGCAGCGTATCATACCTTTGATTCGACCATCAACCCAGGGCCGAACAACCATTTCTCGGATAACCTTAAAAAAAGAGCAGAACAGTTGCGTACAGAAAAAAACCCTCCCACCGATACCCGTATTCACAAAAGTATGCGATGCCTATTCATAGCTTTTTAAAACCTTTATTTGTAGAATTATTCAGTACATAAAATGTGAGAGCGCAATTCATATTTTGGCTTGATATGTCGTCGATGGAAGCACATACAGTAGGGGGTTTTTGTAACACAAGAACATGTAAAAAGGTCTAATTAATTATTTGCAAGTAACCAAAAAACATTTCATTGCGTGACGAAGGAATCAGGGGCATTTCAGTTCATAAATGGAAACACAGTCGAGCTCATCGTAATCACATTTCCTAGATATATACCGTGGGTATGCATCATAAGCGACGTTATGTATCAGTTACAACAAATATCGAAAATAGATTGTTCATTGAAATCAACATTTTACGGAACCCTTCTTAAATGTTCGCCAAGTGAACCCTCCTCCCTTTAACATCGAGTGCGCAATGGTTCGTACATATATATATATATCTTAGTACATCAAGTTTCATTAGCTAAGGAACACCACGAGGCATTCGTTAGTTTCCATTGATACCAGCGCCATTTTGGGCGAGGCCGGTTTAGTCCGGAAGTAGCATCAGGGGCAAAATATCCCCGACAATTGGCGGTTTGGACCAGAGTCCCTTTCGGCAGTTCAAAAGAAAACTGTGTTAACAGAGGGGCTGGTGGTGTGGACCGTCAATCAAGAGAGGGAGGGAGTAGAGTCTTTCTTACCGGGTCATGTTGATGTTCAGCCGGAACTTACTCAAGTTCGTTAGCCCATAATGTTTCTGGGTGGTTCAGACGGAAGCTGATGCAGACACGAGAGCACCGCCATCTTGTTGCTGTGCCGTGGTTATTTCATTTGAGATCAATGCAACTGTTCCTCACCGGAAGCCTGAAGGGGCCGAGGGCTCTTGGGACTTTGGTAGAATCTTCAAAGTCGAGGGGATGTTTGTCGATGGTGGGGGCTTGCGCCCAGGTGGGCAAGTGCCCGAGTTGCAATTTCGGACAAAGTTACTCCAGCGGCCTAGACCCGTCTTTTCGAGGGCCCAGACGCCATTTTGAGACCCTGCGGCAGCCACCTTTGTCGTATCCATCAGGAGTGGAAGAAACTTCTCGTGATGGCGAAGGACAGAGCATCATGCTGCTGGAGCTGGACATTTTGGTTCGGGGCGCCAGGGTGCAGCAGTGGAGCCTTCATCTGGGGAGGTGAGGGAGGCTCACTCGTGCCGTCTCCTTCTCCCGGCGCATCCTACACCGTCCCTTGGAATCAGGGGCGCACATGATGACCACCCTACACCCCTGATTCCGACTCTTGGGGGACCACTGTACATCCGGTGCTCCGTAAATATGCCCGTCGGACATTGTATGTCCTGTACTATGCAAGTATACCAGCCGGGTCTTGTATGTCCTGTGCTGAGAAAATATACCAGGCGGGCGTTGTATGTCCTGTGTTGCGGAAATATACCAGGCGGGCATTGTAGGTCCTGTGCAGCGCAGGTATATGGCCGTCGTCCGGCTGGAGGACATCGGCGCCGGACCAGGGCAGGGAAGCCTCCTACCTGTGGAGGTGGAAGAGGCTCGTCCGCGTCGCCTCTTCCTCCCTGCCCACCCTGCATCCGTTCGACGGAGGAATTCGTGATGGCCGGACCAGGAGATACGAGGGAGGGGGTCATTTGCATCCGCCCCCTCCCTACTCGCGGCCCGGGGGACGCCATCCCTGGAAGGGCAGTATGGGAAGACCATTTCATTGCCTGCTTGGCGGGGCCTCCAGGACCTTCTCGCCAGCGTTCCCTTTTGGCTCATGGCTGTTGGCAGGCCCCGCCCCACACGTGCTATGTGTTTCGGATGGGCGGGACCATCGAACTGTTACATTTTGAGGACTTCCGGAGTGAGCATAACATGTTTTGTATTTTTCCTATTAGTCAAGTTTGCTTTTTAGAGAGTTCTACTAGTTATTCTATTTACTGTTGGTTGTGTGTTTTACCGTAATTAAATCCTAAGTTATATAATAGACGCTTGGCTTTCTTGAGTCTTTTCTCTAACGGGGGGTTGTTTACACTGACCTGCAGTTGTGTTTGTTTTTCAGAGTGGGGGAGCAACAGAGAGCAATCAGTCCCAGAACTCTAACATGTCGTTAAAATTGGCCTGACGAAATCTGTGCCACCGAGCATAATCAAACGGGGTGGTCCTGTCTGTTCTGTCTGCACTAGTCTGATTGGTTTTTATCTCACGTCTTTTTCCTTTCTGTCGGTCCGTCCTTTCTGTCAACCCTCCATTCTTACCTATGCTTTGCAGAGTCGGGCATTGGGCTTTCCAGTGTCCAAGACATTTACAGAAAGCACATTGGTTTTGTTTTAAATCTGTCCGTCCCGTGCGTAATGTCGGGGGATTACCTTCGGGTCGTTGTGTTCCGGGGTTGGCTTGTCGGCACATCCCTTTACACCGTTCGCTTTTCATGTCTACTCCTTGGGACTGTGCCATCGCTGGCCCTTCCCTTTGCCTACTGGACGTTTGGAGGGTTATCCGTCGTGTCCCCTCACCTTTTCTGAATTCGTCGCCTTCCCTTCGTTGCGTGGCTTCTTTGCGCCACATACCGAGGCTATCGAGCATATAGGTGTTGTTTCATTCCTACGAAGGGCTATTTCTACTGTTTCTATTTTGTCGAGATCAAAGGATCCTCTCAGTGGCCACTGTCTTTCTCGATCCCTTTTCGTATATTTATGCCACAGCTCACTATAGGCTATAGCAATTAATCCATGCTTCATGAACATGTCCTTATTAGGGGTGCCTTCCAGCGGAGCCGGATGGTTCATCTCTAATAAGCGGTCCGGGTTAAACAGGCTACTAACCAGTGGGGAGAAGACAGGCATGACGGATCACAATGGGATAATAGTCAGCACTACCTATCTTATCACTGCGCGCAAAGACTAGACAGAATATTTCTATTCTACGTTGTTTGCACGTAGTGAATACCTCATGAACCAATTCTGAGCAATCAATCAACGTTAGGTCAAAAATAAAAAATCAATATGGTCAATGGGGAGAATAAGTAGGCTCGCAAAGGTTCGCGTCACCTACCCTTTCACTATCTGTAAAGAGGGGACCTAATCTTCCCTGTTTTCAGACAGAGAATCTCCAGAAAACAATCTATAACAGTTAATCAATGGGGGGAAGGGGCAATTGTTCAGTGGGGGAGGAAGATAGGTCCGACGGGTGCGTACCTATCCTTCGCTGTTTATAAAGGGAGAGCCTGTTGTTTCTCCGTTTGTAGACAGTGAATCTCCAATAAATTAACAAAGAGTAATACTAGTTTTTTCTCAACAATTATCAATTACTTTCAATTATCTATCAATTTCGCAATTCGTCGTGTTTACACGACCTTACCCGGACCGCATGGACAGTTTCTCGTCTTCCGAATCCAGCGCCCGATCGTCCTCTTCTCTTCGTACTTCTCGTGGCACTCCTGAGGGTTCCCAGTCAGGACCGCAGATCACTCGAGAGAGGTCTGTTCGGAACCAGTGAAGTTCGGATGATCGGCTGTCAGACGAGGGTCTATCGGACAGGGTACCTTCCGATCGTTGCAGTCGTTCACTCTGTCGTCGGGACCTCTCCCACTGGATCCACGAGTCGCTGATGGGCCCCACGTTTGGGACGCCAATTGTTAAAAAGGGTTCCAAAGACAACTGGTAACCAAAGACCCTTTTATGTTGCCCGGCGGTATCGCCTCTATGACCCACCAATATTAATCAATGAAGAAGCAGGCGCTGGAGACTGGAAGGCGGGAAACGAGGATTTTATTCTCTCCGGAGGAGAACACATCAATTCAGACAGCAAGTATCGTCACGAGGTGCTCTAACCACATCTCTGAGGCCTGGCCTCTTATACTGGAGTTTTATGACCTTTATTACACATAACACAT
Source organism: Lissotriton vulgaris (assembly GCF_964263255.1). NCBI lineage: Eukaryota > Metazoa > Chordata > Amphibia > Caudata > Salamandridae > Lissotriton > Lissotriton vulgaris. The sequence goes on from NC_141693.1 coordinate 1,743,813,720, forward strand.
TCTCGCAATACTTTAGTACTAGAAAGAACATCCTCGGAATCTCCCCTTCAGACCCGTTCCCACATACATTTACAGTTGGATTCCCCACCCCGGTCACAACAGGTGATGGTTGTCGCACAGCAGGGCATTCCGCCGATTCACGGAATGCATGGGGTTGATCGGATCTCATGGGGTGGGGGCTTTGATCGGTTCGGGGGTCTTTTGATGGGGAGGGGAAGCTTCCTACTGTACGGGGTAATAAACAGTATCCGCAGAGCCAGGTGGCGGCCTGGGAACAGGGAAGACAAACGGGGACACAGGAAAAGGGGTTTGCATCAAAAAGGGTTTGAGGCCACGAAAGGAACGAGGGGAGGTGTCGCGCTGGGAACAGGATGGGATTCTGTGGTGAAGCTGCGCTGAAGAGGGGTTTATGACCCAAGGCATGAGAGAGCGGGGGTTTGTCAGTGTGCGGGGAAATGCTTGCGAGGTTAAGAGAGAGGGAGACGCGCTGGCTATCAGCGAGGGGCAGGGAGGCCATGGCATTCAAAATGGTTGCCGCTTACGCGCACGAATGGGCTTGAAAAGGGGCAAGATGGCGCAGATAATGTTCACCAAGATTGTATCAGTTTTTCACACCATGATTCGACATATGACCCGTAAGCACCCTAACAACTATTCTCGTGCAGAGCTCAGGGAACTGGCCAGTAACCTCCCCCAGTCTTCAAGGACCACCTCCCAAAGAAACGAACCCACTTCATCGGGACCAGAAACATCAGAGATGATGCCTTGCATTCAGCCACGATTTGCTGATTTTAAAATCACTTGTTCTGCATGTGGCAAGCTTATCGCCTATGGTGAAAAATGCGTAAGGCTCATCGTCCTTGCAGGTGATAATCACAAGTGCCCCAAAAAGAAGTAATTTTTTGGGTTTTTTGTTTTTTTTGCTCCAGTTGAGCCAGTTTCAATTCCCTTTTTTTTGTTTCTCCCCCTAAAAAAATACAAAAAAAATATAAAACTGTTTTGAAAAGCCAAAAAAAGTACAAAATGTTCAAAAAACAAAAAAAATATAAAACAACAAAAAGAAGAAAAAAAAGTTCTTTTTAGAACTACCTCCAATTTCTAAAAAAAGGCTTCATTTTTTAAAAACTCATCTTTTTTCCTCATAGTACGCTCCCCGGTCCGCTCCCCGGTGCGCGTACCGGGCGCTCCCCCCGCGCAAAACGAAAAAAAAAAATATTTTAAATGCCCGCGGGGCCGTTTTACAGCCCCCACATCAAACCTAGGGGGTCAAAGGGGGTCTATCCCTGACGCCTTATGGTCATTTCCCCCTTTGTTTTAGCCACCTCTTGTGTCTCGATTTTACCGAGACACAAGATGGCAGCCGCTCCGGACTGTTTCGAAGGTTTACAGACACCCGAGAGCCAATCAGCTTTCCGTGTGCACCTCACGTGGCGCGCCCGGAGCGCTCCCCGGGGCGCGTACCGGGGCGCTGCTATAGATATATATATTTTTTTTAACCTAAATTACTCAAAATCCACTGGAGCACATATCTTGAGACATAGCAAAGGCACATCGGGCTACCAGTCCCTACAATTTTGCCAAGTTTGGTGGAAATCCATTCAGCCGTTCGGGCTAAAAGTGAAATCGACCGCCCTATGGAAATTAACATGGGGAAACCGTGTTTTGGGACCCCCCTTTTATCTCGGCCCCCGCTTCACGAATCCCCCCCAAACTTTCAGGGAAGGACCGGAACGCCGCAAGGCCATTTTGAGGAAATTTTCAGTCAGATTCGTCAACCGGCGCCAAAGTTATTCCAAATAGAATTTCGAGATTTAACATTGAAAAAAATCCTAACTATAACTACCTACTGGCGACCGTCAGTATGTAATATATATATATATATATATATATATATATATATATATATATATATATATATATACATATTTATATATATATATAGTGTGTATATAAATTATCTACTGGCGGTCGCCAGTGGGTAGTTATAGTTAGTACCTATTTTCCAGAGGAAATCCGCAACATTCTATTTGGAGTAACTTTGGCGCTGGTTGATGAATCTTTGCAAAAAATTTTAAACTAATGGCCAGCTCCGTTCTGCTCTTTTCCTGAAAGTTTGGGGGTGATTGGTCAAGCGGGGGCCGAGAAAAAAGGGGGAACCCAAAATGTGTTTTCCCCATGCAATTTCCCATAGGTCATTTAGCCACAGCTACAGTCCGAACTGCTGAACGAAATTACACCAAATTTGCCAGAGATGTAGTCCTCAGTTCAGACTTGTGCCTTTTTCTTAAATGGTGTCAATCTGTTCAGTAGTTTTGTGAGAAAATTACAGTTAAAAGCATATATATATACCTATGGGCGCTGTGGATCCGCGGACTCCGAGCGCACCGTGAGTGTATGAAAAGCGCACCCTTTCGATCACACGCAGAATGCTAATTGGCTGTCAAGTGGTTGTCAACATTTGAAACCATGAACTGTTGGCAGCCATTTTGTGCCTCGGTAAAAGCGAGGCTGAAGAAGTGAACAAGCATTTGTAATGCAATAGGTCTCTCATTAGGAAAGTGTGAGCTATTGGTATTGTAAATGACAATTTTTTAAAATATGTGTTGGCTTTGAAAATATATAAATTAATATTCACAAAGCCAATAGCTTACACTTTCCTAATGCGAGTCCTATGGCTATGGCAATGCTTGTCGGTAGCAAGCAAGGACAGTGCTGTTGTGGTGCTGAGTGATGCTGTTGTTGTGCTGAGTGATGATGTGGTTGGGCTGAGTGATGTGGTGGTGTCCCAGAGTGATGTGGTGGTGTCCCAGAGTGATGTGGTGGTGTCCCAGAGTGATGTGGTGGTGTTCCTGAGTGATGTGGTGGTGTCTGTAAGTGATGTGGTGGTGTCTCAGAGTGATGTGGTGGTGCCCCTGAGTGATAACCCTGAGTGATGTGAAGGTGTCCCAGAGTGATCTGGTGGTGTCCCAGAGTGATGTGGTTGTGTACTATAGTGATGTGCTGGTGTCCTATAGTGGTGTGGTGGTGTCCTAGAGTGATGTGGTGGTGTCCTAGAGTGATGTGGTGGTGTCCTAGAGTGATGTGGTGGTGTCCTAGAGTGATATGGTGGTGTCCCTGAGTGATGTGGTGGTGTTGTGTGGCGTTCAGCAGTGTGAGGCGTTCAGCAGTGTGAGGCTTCAGCAGTGTGTGGCGTGCAGCAGTGTGTGGCATGCAGCAGTGTGTGGCGGGCAGCAGTGTGTGGCATGCGGCAGTGTGTGGCATGCGGCAGTGTGAGGCGTGCGGCAGTGTGAGGCATGCAGCAGTGTGAGGCATGCGACAGTGTGATGCATGCAGCAGTGTGTGGCATGCAGCAGTGTGAGGCGTGCAGCAGTGTGAGGCGTGCAGCAGTGTGCGGCGTGCAGCAGTGTGATGCGTGCAGCAGTGTGATGCGTGCAGTAGTGTGAGGCGTGCAGCATTGTGAGGCGTGAAGCAGTGTGAGGTGTGCAGCAGTGAGGTGTGCAGCAGTGTGAGTAATGCAACAGTGTGCAGCGTGCAGCAGTGTGAGGCGTGCAGCAGTATGCAGCGTGCAGCAGTGTGCAGCATGCAGCAGTGTGCAGCATGCAGCAGTGTGAGGCGTGAGGCGTGCAGCAGTGTAAGGCGTGCAGTGTGTGTGTGCAGCAGTGAGTAATGCAGCAGCATGCAGCAGTGTGCTGCGTGCAGCAGTGTGCTGCGTGCAGCAGTGTGATGCGTGCAGCAGTGTGAGGCGTGCAGCAGTGTGAGGTGTGCAGCAGTGTGAGGCATGCAGCAGTGTGCAGGTGTGCAGCAGTGTAAGTCGTGCAGCAGTGTGAGGCTTGTGGCAGAGTGAGTAATGCAGCAGTGTGCAGCGTGCAGCAGCGTGAGGCATGCAGCAGTATGCTGCGTGCAGCAGTTTGAGGCCTGCAGCAGTGTGCAGCATGCAGCAGTGTGCAGCCGTGCGAGGCATGCAGCACTGTGTTGCATGCAGCAGTGTGTGTGGTGCAGCAGTGTGTGGCGTGCAGAAGTGTGTGGCATGCAGCAGTGTGCAGCGTGCAGCAGTGTGAGTAATGCAGCAGTGTGCAGCGTGCCGCAGTGTGATGCGTGCAGCAGTGTGATGCGTGCAGCAGTGTGAGGCGTGCAGCAGTGTAAGGCGTGCAGCAGTGTGCAGCAGTGTGAGTAATGCAGCAGTGTGAGGCGGGCAGCAGTGTGTGGCATGCAGCAGTGTGAGGCATGCAGCAGTGTGAGGTGTGCAGCAGTGTGAGGCATGCAGCAGTATGTGGCATGCAGCAGTGTGTGGCATGCAGCAGTGTGTCGTGCAGCAGTGTACAGCATGCAGCAGTGTGAGATGTGCAACAGTGTGAGGCATGCAGCAGTGAGGCATGCAGCAGTGTGCTGCGTTCAGCAGTGTGAGTAATGCAGCAGTGTGAGGCATGCAGCAGTTTGAGGCGTGCAGCAGTTTGAGGCGTGCAGCAGTGTGAGGCATGCAGCAGTAATAGGCATGCAGCAGTGTGAGGCGTGCAGCAGTGTGAGGCAAACAGGCCGGCAGCGATGTCCGCGGACTAGCAAGGGAGATCAGCACTTCATCCGCGTATAAACTTATTTTATGGACATAGGCCCCAAACTTGATCCCTTCAACAGCGAAATTCTGTCGTATTTTCTGGGCCGAAGGCTCCACATAGAGGGTGAAGAGGAGGGGTGACAGAGGACACCCCTGCCTCGTGCCCCTGCCGATACGGAAACTAGAAGAGGTGTAGCCATTCAGTCTGACCATTGCTGTCGGGAATTTGTAGCAATTAAAAATAAAAGTACGGAACTTCTCCCGCATCCCCACCCTCTCTAACACTCGCTCTAAGTAGGGCCAATGAACGCGGTCAAATACCTTTTCGGCGTCTATAGCCAACATCATATACTCCCCGGGCACCCGACCAGCCTTTTCTATAAGATGAAGAATCCGTTTGGTGTTATCTGATGTCCGACGTTCAGGTATAAAACCCACCTGATCCGGTTCAATGAGGCCGGGCATGAGAGAGGAGAGGCGAGCGGCCAAGATCCCTGTGTACAGTTTGAGGTCAACATTGAGGAGGGATATCGGACGATATGCCCGCAGTTTGTCCTGTCCTTCCCAGGTTTAGGAATCACTGCGAAAGAAGCCCCCAAGAGATCAGGTGGGATCACACCCATTTCAGCAAAGGAATTAAACAGTTGAGTAAGAAGGGGGCAAGCACCGCATAAAACTTATTGTAGGAAATAGTGGGGAAACCGTCCGGCCCCGGAGCTTTCGCTAACTTCAGGCTGGATATGGCAGCTATGACCTCCTCTGTTTGGATATTCCTGTCAAGGTGTTCGGCCTGAGCCGTCATCAGAGAGGACAGGGAAACCGAGTCCAAAAAAGCAGCCCCTTCTGAGCTATCAGACAGGTCCTCCGTATACAAGGCAGCATAAAAGTCGCGGAATGTTTCCACTATTCCTGCATCGTCCGATGTGCTGGTTCTATCCGGCCTAACCATTTCTCTGACCTCTTGCAGTTGGTGAGCCTCCCTCAACCTCCTGCCCACATCTATCCCCCCGGTATAATAAGCGTGCCTTAGCCTCAAGGCCGCATACTCTGCTCTATCTTGATCAAGTGCTGTCAATTGAAGGTGCATTGTCTTAAGTTGGCGCCACACCCTCTGGGCCCCCGTCCTCAGATGCATCTGTTCTAATTTACGGACGCGTTGAGTGAGTTCCTCACGTTTACGCTGGTGCTCCTTATTGTCAGCCACCGAAAGCGCAATGAATTCCCCTCTAACTACAGTCTTCAGCACAGCCCATTGCGTTGCCAGTGAGGTATCCGAGTTCGCATTATGTGAGAGGTAGTCAGTGATGGTGGCCTGTATGTGTTTAACAATGTCAGCCCTATGCAAAAGAGTATCCCAGAGGCGCCACATCCTGGAGGGAAGCGAGGCCGGCGGAAGAGTAAAAGTGGCGAGAACCGGGGCGTGATCAGATAGGGAAGCCACCCCCATTTCAACAGTGATCGCAAGCGCGCGCATAGGAGCAGAACCCAGCAGGTGATCCAGCTTTGCATAGGTCTTATGTGCATTCGAATAATAAGAATATTCCCTGTCCGAGTGGTGGAAACTACGCCAGAGGTCATGCAGGTCCAAATCGCTCAGTCTCCTCAGTCCTGCTGCAGAGATCGCCCCTACCTGGTGTGTGCGCTGACAAGATCTGACTAAAAGGTTGTCAAACACTAAGTTCAGGTCACCCCCCAAGATGAAATTACGGTCTGACGTGGCTGTAGCCTCTGTAAGTGCGGCATGTAGGAACTTCTCCTGACCCTCGTTTGGGCATACAGGGAGCCAACAGTAAAAATCATTCCACCCAGGGCAAAGCGATAGGTCAGCAGCTGCCCCTTAAGCTCCACACCTTTGTGTAGTACCCCCCCTTGAATCACTGCGCTACCAGTATTGCCACCCCAGCTGTCTTAGTAGAACAGGAATAGAAGAACTGAGTTGGAAATCTACGGGACCGGAGCCAGTGACAGTCACGCGCCAGCAAATGAGTCTCCTGGAGCAGGCAGACGTCTGCTTGTGTGTTCTCCAAGCACGACAGTATCGCCCTGCGCTTCTCCGGGTTATTAAGGCCCCTCACATTGAGGGTTAGGATCCTATGAATAGCAGCAGGTATGACCAATAGTCACCAGGATAAAGCTTACCCCCAGGGAATCATAAGCAGCATCGCCAGAGCAAGGGGCTACCCAAAGGAGTATGACAGGTCGGACATGAGGGACTACACTAGAGCAAGGAAAGATGCAAACGTGTAGCACTGGACACCGTACCCCCCCCCCAGCCCAAACTACCAAACACATGAAGGAAACAAAATAGTGCAGAAACATACAGTCCATCAACCATGGTTGATTAGTAAAAGACATCTGGGTAAATCACCAACAGGAAAGTCCCCTCTCTCCCGCCAACAGCCAAGGCCTTAGAAAATCAAACAATCGGTCTGTTACAAAGTCAATAGTCAACAGGGTGGTGTGCTGGGGGATTCCACAGAAACTGCCTCCAGAGCCAACATTCTCCCCTCCATGACTTCCGCCGTGCAGGGTTTTCTGAGACGCCGCCGGCGACCCTGTAAACGCCATCAAGGCTTGGGGGTCTTCCTCCTCACCCTCCGATTCCAGCAGCTTCACACCTAGCAGTCTGCTGGCCTCCGACAACGAACGTAGCGGGTACAGCTTGTTGTCCATACGGAATGCCAATCTGAACGGGTGGCCCCAACTATAGGTGATATTGTGCTGCTGCAGGTGTGCAGTGCTAGGCCTGAAGGACCTCCTCTTCTGTAAGGTCAGGGCAGATAAGTCCTGATAGAGAACTGGGGATTGTCCCCAAAACTGTAGAGGTTGCATTTGCTGCGCCTTTTGGAGGATAGCTTTTTTGGTGCGATAGTCCTGGACACAGACTAATATGTCCGGTGGGGAAGCCGTCAGGGCCCTCGGGGGAGCCACCCTGTGCGCTCAATCTAGTCGCAGCTCAGTCTCCAAGGGTCAGGCCAGGATGTAATTAAAAAGCTCCTTGGCGTAGGAAAACAGATCCTTTGAATCCTCACCCATCTGCACTCCTCTAATGTGAATGTTGTGGCGCCGGTACCTGTTTTCCAGGTCCTCGAGATGGGTTTGAAGATCTACTTGCTGACCATGGATTCGGAGTATCTCCTGCTGTAAGGCCGCTATTTCGGTGTCCATTCCATCGCTCTTACCCTTCAGATCAGCAACCCTCTCACCAATTCCATCCATTTCCCGGCAGACTTCATGAATTTCCGAGGTGAATTCTTGCTTGAGGGTGTGGACATCATCCCGGAGAGCGGCAAACATGGACTCGAGGAACGCTTTGGTGATGGGTTCAACTCCATCTTCCTTGCTTGGTCTATGCCCGGAGGCCCCGGCCGCTGCGGTAGAGGCCATTGTATCCGACTGCACCTTGACAAATAAGTCTTTGATGGTCCTGTCCTTCCTGTTCTGGAAGAGGGCATAGCCCACCCTGTAGTTGCGCAAGCCAAGCACAGAGGGTCCCCCCGTCGCAGATATAAGTTCCTGCCCAGCAAGTGACCACAAAGAACGAACTCCAGGCCCACAGGGACGGTAAACTCCTGGAACACTCCAGCAGACGTGGAGAGGGCGTTGCTTCTACCCGGTCCTCTAGTCTCTGCAGCCCCGCCAGGTCTGGCACGCCTGGTCCCGCTACTGCCCAACACCACACTGCTGGCTCCTGCTCCCTACGCCTGTTTAAGTCCGGCCGCTTTCTCAGACGACGGCCCACCACCACCAAGCTCTCCGTGACCTTCCTCTCCGATGTTCCACTGGGCAGCCTATGTCACAAGGGACCCTCCGGCACGCCGCCCTCCACACTCCGGCAACGCCTCCAGGTCCTCCACCAGAGCCCGCCGCGTCTGCGCTGTCCTCCTGTCGCTAGCAGCCGCCGCCACCCCCAAGAGAGACTCCCGGGTCAAACCTCCACCAACACTGCACTTTCCAAGGCCAACTGTGTCCCCTGCAGCAGCACCGCTCTCCTCCGTGGCGCACAGTCTAACAAGCGATGACTCCCGAATCTCCACTGCGGCCCGGAGCCTCCAGCCAAGCTCCGCACCACTCACCGGTATCTTCTGCTAGCGCCTGCGGCCGGCCTCCTCAGCCGATCTCGGGCCCGCTAACCAGTCTGCGCGGTAGGCCTCTGCAGATCAACGCCTTGGGCCTCGCTCATGCCCTGATGCCAGCCGAGCAGTCCTTTCTCGCGGCAAGGTCTGGCCCTCCTTCAGGCACCGTGAGCCCCAATCACCCAAACACCGGCAGCTCCACCGGGTTTAGCGCCTGCTGCCGCCGCCGTCCAGCCACTGCGGGCCCGTCCAAAGATGGCGGCCCCCACTACGCACCGCCACAGAGCCCCAGCACCAGAATAGCCAGGAACCACCAACGGCCGTACCTCAGCAGGTGGAGAAATCAGGAGAGCGGCACCAATCCCGGCACCCCGCAGGTCTCAATCAGCGGTGAGATGCACCGCCGGACCCCGCTGCCTCCGGCTCAATTGCTCCGGGCTCCCCACAAAATGGTGGCCTGGTTGACCCCATCGAGGGTCTCCAAGCTCTGGTCACCGGTGAGGGGGCACCAGCCCACCTCCACCGGGAGCGCCACAGTCCTCTCCGCAGCTCCGTCCATGGCACAGTGGCCCACCTGCCCAGGAAGGCATAGAGTAGCTCAGCCAGTCCCACAGCCGCCCACCGCTGTCTCAGGCCTCACCAGTCTCCTCCGGCCGCCAAAACGTTCAGCCCGCCTCACAAGCTAAAATCGCCTTCCAGACCCGCGCGCCGGCTCTCAGCTGCACCAATCGATTCCCAGTCAAATTCCGCACCGGGACCTGGACCGACTGTGGCTATGACGGCACGAAAGCTGGTACTGGTGACGGCCGTCGGCGGGAGCTCCGGAGCAATACGTCTGCTCACGCCGCCATCTTGGCCACACCCCATCGTCCAAAACTTTAAAAGAGAAATAGAAACAATGTGAGAGAGAGTGAGAGAGAGAAAGAGAGAAAAAATGACATTAAAACTGTGAGAGAGGGAGCAGTTAATACTGGAGAAAATCTTTGTAGCTCACCTTTTGCCACCGTTGTGTGTACAAGCATGTGGTGGTTCATAGTGCACCCTTAGGTTTAGTGATCTGAAAGATAGTACATCGAGTTAGAAATAGCATAGTACATACAACTGCACAAGTATATTTTTGGGTTATTTCTTTGTACACTCAGGATAATGTATTTCATCAACTTCCACTGTAAGGAGGTGTCTGTGTGCTGTTTTTCTTCTAAAGTAGTATATCCCATGCACCCCCACTGCATACCGGTGAGTTCTCAATACTGCGTACCGAGACTGTTGCACCCCATTGACTCGCAGAGTCCAGAGGTGAGTGCTTTTTCTTGCAAACTCAGAGGCAGTTTTACACGTTCCTTGCGCCACTTTCCCATGTTAAAAGTGACACAAAAGTGGCGCAAGGGGCTTGTAAATCTGCCCCTCAGACTGTTGTAACCTATCTATTCTCACTGCCCGGAGGTAATTGTGCATTCCTACGCAGTCAAGCGTAGGAATGCACACTACCCACTCTCTCCGCACACAGATGACTTGTCGTTGCTTCGGAAACAAGCTTCTTTGCTCACCTTGTGCCATTGGCTTGATTCAAAGAGGGTGTCAAAGCAGGCTTCTCAGATGTTGTTACGATGGCCACTCATCATCGCAGAATGCACGAACATAGAGCTTTGGAGGTGTTTGGGGAGGGGGACGCCAATTTGTGAAACACAACCTGTAAGATAAAAAGGAAGTCAACATTGTGTCATTTCTTTATCAAAGGAGAGAGGAAGTGAGAGAGTGACTGAAAAGAATATTCGCAGCTCACCTTTCTGTCACCGGTGTGTTTTTCACCACATGCCGGGACATAATGCACCCTGAAGCTCTACATCTAAAAGAGAGTAAAAGAAAGATGTTATGATTGGGATTTGTTAATATCTTAATGTGGAGTAGACTTACATCGTCTTTTCAGACATCTTCCCCCCCGCATTTAAAAACAACTATTTGTACAGTTCCAACTTGTTTAATAGGCTTTGATTTTTGAAAAATTACTATAGTACAATTTTTTTATACGGTTGTGAAAGCAAGAGGTGCGAAGTGATACACGTGGTTTCAATTATCAAGAGCGTCGGACATTTCACCGATTATAAAAGCGTTCCTGTTAATGGAAAAAAAATATATAAATGCAATAAGATACAGTATATACGACTGCGTATGCCTAAATCGCTGCGTCGCCTTTTTGTGTCCAGTCTGGTGCACCCCTTCGACTCCCTCCGATGCGCACCCAGGCATCATTGCTCACCTTTTCGTGGACAGGACACGTTCTACATCATGCAGTCCCACTCTGCCACCAAGAAGTCTCACATTTGGTGCTGAGTCTTGATATGGTTATGGGAAAGGACATACTCGTGCTCCCATCATCATCACAGGCTTCTCACCCACTCAGTCCTTGCTGTACCACTAACTCATTGACCAAAGAGGCCACGCACGTAGTGGTGGACCGTTGTACTTGGTGGTTTGGGCCTACATGAGGTGTCCGAACCACTAGGACGGGCCATTACCGCACTTGCGATGGGAGCAACTCTAAAATGGCGTAGAGCACGTGCACCCCGTCTTTTTTATTGAAGGGTCATGAGTGTAGTGACACATGTGCTGGATGGGTGTGGTGTGGGTGTATACTAAGCATGGGCGAAATTTGCGAAATCGCAGATTTTTTTGCGATTTGCCCTGGAGTACTTTCTACTGGCTAATCCAGTAAGTGCTCCCTCATTGGGTAAATGTATAGTGCTTTTACTACACTGCAGCTGCGTAAAGGGCCAGAAGATGTGTCTTCAGTGACCATGTGTGCCTGTGCCTGTGTTACAGGCACACATGGTCACTGGAGGCACATCTTCTGGCCCTTTACGCAGCTACAGTGTAGTAAAAGCACTATGGGGCAGATGTACAAGCCGCTTGCACCTCTTTTGCGCCGCAGTTACATCAATTTTGTGACGCAGCGGCAGCACAAAAGATGCGCCATAGTGCTGGGTATTAACAACGTGATGCATCTGAGAGATGCGTCACGTTGTAAAGCCCTGCACCATCAGGAGGCGTTCCGGCGCAGGGGAGGGCGTTTCTGCGCAGGAACGCCTCCTAAAAGTGACTGAGTGAAATCTACAAGATTTCACTCAGTCACTTTTAGGCCAATGCTGCGTCAAAATCCTGCGTCTGCTTGAAGCAGGCGCAAGGCTTGATGCAGCATTGGGGAGATAGGGCTCCCCAGAGCATTGCTGGAGCTGCGTTGCGCTTGCGACGCAGCTCCAGTAATGCGCTGCTTTTACGGCACAGATGCGTGACGCATCTGTGCCGTTTTTGACACATGGTGCAGCGCATTGTAAATGCGGCGCACCATGGGTGGCGGAGCTGCGGTGCACAATAACTGGTGCATCCCTGGGGATGCGCCAGTTATTGTAAATCTGCCCCAATACATTTATCCAACGAGGGAGCACTTACTGATTAGACAGTAGAAAGTACTCCAGTTGAGTAGAGGTATTGCACAAAAAGGTGGCATCTTCATGGACAAACACGCAGGGCGGGATTCATTCTGCCCCCTGTTAGACTCGTTTTTTGTGCCCTTCTGCCCTCTGTTAGACTAGGTTTTCGCTTGTTTTTCTGCCTTCTGCCCTCTGTTAGACTCGTTTTTCTCTTGTTTTTCTGCCCATCTGCCCCCTGTAAGACTCGTTTTTTGTGCCCTTCTGCCCTCTGTTAGACTAATTTTTCCCTTTTTTTTCTGCCCTTCTGCCCTCTGTTAGACTCGTTTTTTGTGCCCTTCGACCCACTGTTATTCCCTTGTTTATGTGCCCTTCTGCCCTCTGTTAGACTCGTTTTTTGTGCCCTTCTGCCCTCTGTTAGACTCGTTTTTGTGCCTTTCTGCCCCCTGTTAGACTCGTTTTTTGTGCCCTTCTGCCCTCTGTCAGACTCATTTTTCCCTTGTTTTTCTGCCCTTCTGTCCTCTGTTAGACTGGTTTTTGTGCCCTTCTGCCCTCTGTTAGACTCGTTTTCCCTTGTTTTTCTGCTCTTCTGCCCTTTGTTAGACTGCTTTTTGTGACTATCTGCCCTCTGCATCACCACACCATCACTCAGCGCTACCCCAGCATCACTCAGCACCACCACATTATCACTCAGCACCACCACATTATCACTCAGCACCACCACAGCACCACTCAGCACCACCACAGCACCACTCAGTGCCACCACAGCATCACTCAGCACCACCACACATCACTCAGCACCACCACATTATCACTCAGCACCACCACAGCACCACTCAACACCAGCACAGCATCACTCAGCATCACCACAGCACCACTCAGCGCCAACTCAGCACCACCACAGCATAACTCAGCACCACCACAGCATCACTCAGTGCCACCACATTATCACTTAGCACCACCACAGCATCACTCAGCACCATCCCAGTATCACTCAGCACCACTACAGCACCACTCAGCATCACCACAGCACCACTCAGCACCACCACAGCACCACTCAGCGCCACCCCAGCATCAATCTGCGCAACCATTCAACAACAACTGGTTCAAATATGTTCTCTCAATTTTTCAAGCTTTATTACAAATGTCACAAAAAGATGTTAATATTTCACTTCTGTTCTTGGATTTTCATCACAATAAAATACACTGAACATAATCTTCACAAAAGTTATTCACAAAAGTTTAAGCTATTGCCATTATAAATTAAAATCACTTGTATTTAAGTATTAATTATTTAAAAAAATTAAAAGCCATTGTAATTTGTAATATCAATACATCTAAGTCACATAAATACAAAACATGTTGCATTACAAATGCTATAGGTGTCACATTTGCGAAAGTTATAACTATTGGCATTGTAAATAACAAAGCTATTAATTTAGCTATTTTCAAAACCAACACATGAATAAAAAAATTGTCATTTACAAGACCAATAGCTCAAACTTTCCTAATGCCAGACCTATTGCATTGCAAATGCTTGTTTTTATATCTGTCAGTGCTTCCTGTTGAGGTTTAATTTTCGTCACAGGCGCCTCATTGCCTACTTGTAACTATTCTCTGACCCTGCTTTAAGGGTCAGAGCAGGGTCAGAGAATAGTTGCAAGTAGGCAACGAGGCGCCAGGAAGCACTTACAGGCTTACAGCAGCAGGTGCCCAAGTTGAAGTTAATTTCTTTGGAACCCTTTTGTAAAAGGTTACAAAAAATTAGCTTCAACTTTTGCACCTGCTGCTGTAACCCTGTATGTGCTTGGCTGAAAATTTGTCCCCGCTGATTCGCAGATTTTACAGCGATTTCGCGGGATTTGCAGATCGTGAAATCGCGGAAAATCCGCAAATTCCGCAAGCGGAATGAATTTTCAGCCCATGCTTAGTGTATACCAGGCATGAGGGAGTGTGTGTGTGCCATTCTGACAACTAGACCTGGAACTAAGAAATCAGTACAATGGAAATCTGGGCAATGTTGCGTTTTTGTTTTGTTCTGGTAGCGTAATTGGAGTGGGCTGGACTGACATATGCCAGTGCTGCTCGAGGCCCTGAACCATGACTCCGAAGCTATGGGCATGGTTCCGTTGTTAGCTATATGAGAAAACAAGTGATTTGGGTGTCCGTTTTGTAGTGCTGGCGACACCCGGGTCTTAAACGCAAATGTATCATTATATCTGTAAATTTCCACAGCATGGCCAACATGGAAGGTGCAGGGTATCACTGACTCTATATTCATCCATGGTTGCACACATAAAAGATGGTGGATTCAACGCATTTCTGCGATTATGAATGTTTGTTGTACATTCAGTGGAGTGTTGTAGCTGTAGTAATACAGGGCTGTGAAAGGTTTAAGTTGTCGTTTTTTCCACATGAAGGGCAGCTAATATATATACGTATGTGGCGATTCAGGTACACTGTCGAACTTGGTGCTGGAAATCAGTGTTCGAGGCTCGGAGTTGCGTCCACATCTTGTTATTGTAGAGTAATGACGTAATCTACGCATGCGTGAAAATGTACTGTAAATGCGGTGCTCATGTAAATTGCTAATATAGTTTTGGGTTGATTTTGCGCTATATAAATATGCTAAAAAAAACTTTTCAAAGGAGGAATAGCCCACACCTACTGTCAGAGGTAAGATGGGTGCATACGCTATTTATAGCACAATATAATGTGGTAGGGCGCAGCAGCAGCATTTTACAAACATAATAAATACACAGACACAGATAGATAGTTGAAGTGGGCTTGGGCACGTGTGCTCAACTCCATTTTATTATGTTGCTGTTCGTAACAAGTAGAATAGTAATCATGATATCATACATAGGTATTTAATCGTAAGTGGTTTATGACTTCTGCTGTACAAAGGTAGGAGCACTACATGTGAAATAATACACAGTAGATTGTATCGTAAAGGGTTCATGAGTTGTGGTGCACTACTTTAAGGTCAGTTTGAGTGGAACCTGCGATGATGCGTGGTTCAGGCAGACCGCACTGGTAAGAATGTCTTTTGACTACTGAATTTTGCCTTAATAAGGCCACATGGCGATTATTTCTGGTGCACTGAGTATAAGTGGTAAGTGTGGTGTTTAGCGTATGCTCACCCTGCGATGATGCGTAGTCCGAACGGGCTGCACTCAAAGCATTGGCTTTTGCATGCTGGACTGCATGTACTTTGAGGGTGAAAAATAAAAGTACCATCGATGGTTATCAATTCTCAGCAACAAAATGATCAGAATCAGATGATTCTTCCAGTGGTGTAGCTGTACAATTGTCTCTGCCTTAAATAAATCAAGGCTGAATTTCCTACTGTTCGTAGTGTAGATGCAAAGTTGAATTCAAGTTGTGAACCCTGCTGTCCGCAGTGTAGATGGAAGGCACTACTCGATACAAACATCGATGAATGCTTTTTTGTCACAGTTAACAGAATCTGAGGACACAGTACAATTGACTCTGCCTTAAATAAATCGAGAATGAATGTAATATTGTCTATAGAGCTGATGCGCTCCTGGTATCAAGTGGTGAACTCTGTTGATCGCAGTGTACATTTGAAAACAGTACTCAGTACACTCATTGAGGAATGTTTTTTGTGGCATCCTTTAACAAAATGGTCTCTGTCTTACATAAATCAAAGATAACTTGAATGCTGTCCGTAGTGTAGATGGAAAGCTGAATTCAAGTTGTGAACCCTGCTGTTCGAAATGTAGATCTTAGGTTGCACTGCATTATCTGTAACGAACTCCATACATTGACTGTTGCTTATGGGATTCATGAACTGGTATCAAGTGGTGAACTCTGTTGATCGTAGTGTACATTTGTAGGCAGTACTCAGTACAGTCATTGAGGAATGTTTTTTGTCGCATCATTTAACAAATTTGTCTCTGCCTTATATAAATCAAGGCTAACTTGAATGCTGTCCGTAGTGTAGATGAAAAGCTATATTCAAGTTGTGAAACCTGCTGTGCGTAGTGTGGATCGAAGGCAGTAGTTGGCACAGACATCGAGAAATGCTTTTTGTCACTTATTTAAACAAAATCTGAAGACTTATAGTGCAATTGTCTCTGCGTTAAATAAATCAAGGCTACATTTCCTACTGTTTATACTTTAATAATATATGAGGACATAGTACAATTGTCTCTGCCTTAAATAAATCGAGACTGAATTCAATGTTGTCTGTAGTGTTTCTGCACCACTGTTATCAAATTGTAAACTCTACTGACCGCATTGTAGATCGAAAGTTGTATTCTTTTAGTCTCCTCATCTCCTCTCTTGAGAAATGTTCCGGATGTTTTGTCTGAAGATGTCTCCTCATACTTGCTGTTTCACAAGAGTATTTTTTTGTACTTTTACCCCTGGACAGCTCTGCCTTGCAGATTTTGAAAATGACTTTGGTGTCATTAACCTGCTTCTGCAACGGAGTAAAAGTAAAAAACTTCCAGACAATTGATGTATACTTCTCTGGAGGGGGAGGTTCAGGCACAAATTCTTCATTTCCAGAGTGTTCTGAATCAGAAGATGCTTCATTAGTAGCCATTTCTCTAACCTTGCTGAGAAACAGGTGTGCAAAATTGAAAAAGAGCAGATCTTGGCAGTAGATGTCTTCTCCTCAGGAAGGTCTAAAAAGAAAGATGATTGAAATGGGTGGGGTACTTCAATACTTACAATAGGAAGTGTAATGAACCAATCAAATCTCTTTTTTTCCTGGTCACATGGTGTCTGCGCACGGTACGCACACGCAGCTGGCACCGACCGCGTCTCCCGCATATGACGTGACGCGCAACCGCGTGACCGTCACGTCGCATAATACGTATATCTTGTGTATGCGCCACAAGTCGCGTACCAGTCGAATAGCGTCGTGTTCGGAAAGTGTAACTGTCGCGCCCGCAATCCACTGGTGATGATGTCACATATTACATCATTCATGACATGGTCAGTGACATCACCGATGACATCACTTATGACATCTCAAATGACATCACTGATTACATCATCCAAATGACAATCAGATACACCTCATCATACACTAGCATAACCTTTCATCACTTACTGAAAAATACAGAGTGTCATATTTGAATCCATTGACACAGTAATACAAGTATCTAAAAACCTACTCAGTAATTTATAGATCTACACACACATCTAATCAATTACCTATAGATTCACTCATACATGATATCAATAATCAATAGAACACTATCAAATATACTTGTACACCTATATTGATATTACACACTAGCACACATTCTATTCACTTATGCAGTCATCCTACTCACTTTTGGAAATAATGTATCATATTTAAATTTACTCAGCTACACACTTATACTAATAGCACTTCAGGTATTCATATAGATGGTAACTGATACTTTATGTGTTATGAAATCACTATTACAAGTATACAGTTATATATACAGTCACTCATGCAATTAATGAGCTTTATGTATAGTTATTTATATACAACGACTGTCATATACACTGCTTTTTATTTTTTCTACTTTGTTGGACATGTACCATTGAGAAATATATTTGCTCATCACCACACTCATAAAGATATTCACTCACCCAAACAACTATTATAACATGTAGTCTCCACGTCATATACCTACTGAATTAACTATTGACATATCTTTGGGCAGTCACAGATCCCCCACCGAACCACACACAGATTCACTCTCCCATACAAATAATCAGTTAACTAACCAATAACTAACATAGACTTTCACGTAGCTAGTAACTAACTGGTGCAGCAGTTTACACAACAACTGACAAAATAATACAGATATTCACACAGTTAATCACTATAAAATATATTTAGTGAGGCAGTATAAATTAGTCAAGTAAACAGTCAATCACACTGCTACTAAATCCTCCCTCAAGATAGGAATATATTCACTGATTCTTAAATGCAGATTGCTATTTATATAATAATACATATTTAAATATTAAACCAAACCACATTCTCTGGAAGATGTCATCAGTGATGTCATCAGTGATGTCATTTGAGATGTCATCAGTGATGAAACTGACCATGTCATGAATTATGTAATATGTGACATCATCACCAGTGAATTGCGGGCGCGAGAGTTACAGTTAATACAACTAACTATAACAGAGGAATTTCAATGGTTTTGTATGAGTGAAATGTCCAGATAACTATAACACCCCTGAAACCTATGTTTTTTTCAGTGAATATATATATATATATATCCTCTTAACAGAAGATGACCGAAAGTAGGGATGAAGACAGACAACCGTTTCACATCGCACACTCGCAGCCAGACTGCACGACGCGGGAATCCAAGGAGCCGCCCTTGACTGGACCCAATCCTTCCTCTCCGCCAGAACTCAGAGGATCCAACTCCCACCTTTCCTCTCCACACCCACGGAAATCTTCTCTGGCCCAGGGTACTACTTGTACCTAAAATCTGGAGCTTGATGGATGCTCCACCACCCCAGAAGACAGTGACAGGCCAGGGGGGGGCAGGTTGCAAAACAAGCAGGGTGAGGCAGTGAAGGACACAAGGCTCCCACGAGGAGCGTTTGAAAAATGGCTCTTGCGATCTGGTAGTCTATTTTGTAGGTGTATTAGCAAACTCTGCCCTGCATTCACCTACATGACATCATCCATCCAGCAAAAGTAGTGATGGATCACAGAGGACACTGACTTTGCTACTGGGATTCCTTTGAGTGTGCTGTTGGGGACGATGCTGCTAGCTGGTGCCTTTGCTTATGCATTGTGTTTCCGTCTGCTTGTTGTTTTGTATTCTTATCCAGTTCGGCCTTGTTAGCTCTTGTCTTGTTTCGCAGTACCTGACGCTGTCACCTGTCATCTTGTTCCGTTTCACTTTGTTCCGAGCTTCTCATGGTAGATGCCAGATCTGAGGCCCCCGTGCTAACTGACGCAGGTTCGGGACTTTTCCATCCGCGTATCTTGTAGTACTGCGTCGTAAAGTAACCCTCTCTCACCTTAACGTCGTTTGAAACACCCCTAGCCCAATGGGTTATTTGTTCTCCTTTGCTCCTTCAGGCGTCAGAGGGATGTGACTGGTATCCGCCTGGGGTATTCCGAAAGAACTGCACTTGAACGAGGCCTTGTGTTTCCCGTGCATCATCTGAGTGGGAGGAAGAAAAGACGGTACATTCCGTAGTGCATGTGAACCTGCAGCAATGACATAACTTCCAGAGAGTGTATACAAATATGTTGTGTAAGAGAACATTGTGCAGCAAGCATTGTCGCTAGTTCTGGCCTTACAGCCATGGTCTCCAGGGTCCTGTCTCAGATCAGACTCTGATTGTTATTTGTTTCACTGAATCATCAGGTATGTGGGAGTAGCTCATGGGCTGCTTCGCCTTGCATGAAAAGTCAGTATTTTTGTTATTGTGGATATTGGGGTTTATATTTACTGTCATTTTTTATGTTGATGAAACAGTTTTTTTGTGGAAGTTCAAGTGCCACGGGTGTTGTGCCTCTTTCTTTAAGAGCACAGCCATTGCAATGTCCGCAACTAGAAGCAGGGATGGGGGTGGGTCAGCCTTTGTGTACAATCCGGGGCAGTCTTGTGATAGGATGATGTCAAGGCGAGTCATGGGAACTGCTGGAGGAGCTGTTTTCCATTGCAAGCCTGGGTGTATATAAATAACGCAATAAAATATACATTAAATCATGTGAAGTCTGAATTAGAAGCTCTGAGTGGAGGCAGGGCTCAGTCAGGGAAGAGATGCATGCCTGTAGCAGGAATAGAACAGGGCGGGCTGCACAGAATCCATCAATAGAGGTCAGATGGACAGGCAGCGCACCTGGGACTAATTGCACTAAATAAATGAGCAATTAAGGATATTACAGGAAGAAGGAGACATCTCAGGCCTCCCCATGACCCTTACGGTACTTCCACTGAAACAACCAATCTGTGGAGTGCTAGAAAGCATTTGGCTTGTCCGCCTGTCAATCACACCTCCTCTTTTGGTCAGAGCTGCGATTCCTTGAGAGGACCGATAGCAGCTGACTGCAGTTTCTGCCTTCTTTCTGTCACTGTCTGGTGTTAAGAAAAGGGATCGCAGATGGACATTGTGAATGTATGTAAGGTCAAGACATCCGGCAGGTGGGATGTACATGTGCACAGGGCACACGCGGGCACTCGGCATGTGGGCTATTACAGCACACCAGAAAAACAGAAATGTAATTACGCCTCCACATGAGCACAATGGTGCTGAACATCTGACAACCTCAATGTCACCCAAAGTCTTCTTCCCCAGTACAATCATCCTACCACATTCTCTGACCCCTTCAAAGGACAGGCAGCAGATGCTTGAACAGAGCAGCAAAATAAATAATGTGGAATAATGACAGAAGGCCGCCTATCAGCTCGATTTATGGTGAATTTCACAAAGTATCAATAAATTGACTAGATTTTTGCCGAATAGATATTGGGTTTCAACAAAAACAACAAAGCACAGGGGATGGACAACGGTCTTTCCTCTGAAAATGACAATGTAGAGCTGGAAGACAAGCATTCTTTCTCTGTCCCGTGTACAATGAGGGCAATACAGGTAAAGCTGTTGTGGTTTCAAGGCATTAGGGATTTTCTGGGTATCAAGAACAGGGCCTCATTTCGAATACGTTGCACAAAAATGCACCAGCACAGACAGATACGTTTTGTATCTGATTTAGACCTCATGGAAAAAGAATGAGATACATGCACACATTGTGTTAGAACATTTTTTGTAAGAGTTATTACAACACTCGGACTTAGGGGCTGTAATGTATGTAGGGGACGCTAGGCCCACATGCTTGCGAACAAAGCACACAGACACCGTAGTAGGGTACTGTTCACTGGCCCAGGGCACGTACACCTCCTTTTATTTGCAGGGTCAATTTACCAGTGACGCCTGTGATGGGTGGGTGTAAGGTGTGGGGTACAAGCAGGCAGAACACTAGAACGTGTCCAGCAGGACACTACAGGGGCCCCTCATCACATTCTGCAGGGCGGCCATCATTTTACTTTACTCCACTGGTAGTGCCAATGCAGATCCTACTGCAATGTGGGCGTGTTTCAGGAGTCTTGCTGGACACAAATGAGCGATACCTTTAGAGTCACTGAACTACGAAGGTGCTGGGGCGTTTCCTTCCAGGGCTGGCGTTAAGCCCTACAGGGCAGTCTGTAAGTGACCGGCCTACTGGTCTCACAGGTGCTATGGGCTATGTTTTGGGCTGTGTGTGGGCTCTTATGGTCTGAGGGGCCCGTTTTCACTTTTCTGACATTACCACAAACTGTGCCCTGAGCATCACAAACGTATGCAGCCTCATACCGTGCAAAACACATACACAGCTTGTTGATTTGGAAATGCGGGAGAGAACGGGACTTTTTTTTAGCTTTTATATTTGGTGTCCGGGACTATTTTCTCTCCTACTCCGACCCTGACTTTTTCTCATCTTTTGACGTCATCTGTGCGTGACTACGTCAAAGACGCCCCGTGGAGCCGAAAGCATGCCAGGTTTGAGACTTATAGGTGAGTGAGACCGAGCTATTATCACTTCGCAACGAAAATGGCTCACTTGCGCGCTTTCAACAACCCTCGGAGTTCACCGCCGCAGCAACTGCAACGCAACAACCCCGGATGACAGAAAAGTAAGCAGGAACCGAGTCTTTAAAAGGGCTTTTGGCAGGGGCAGGAGATGCTTTCTGCGCGCCTGCTGGCGGGTCCCTATGTGACGTGCGCCTTCACCAGCATTTACTGTAATGTTGCACTCAAACGGGAATGCCATTAGAGCCCTTTCTGCAGGGGGTGGGGAGCGCGCTGAGTGCAGCGGTTAATAAATATAACATGAACAGGAGTGCGAGGCCATTGATTTCAAAGAATCGCCGCGCAGCGGGTTCATCTGGGCGCTCTAATGGATGGTTTTAGCCTCACAGTCACAGCTGTCTGAGGCTCTCACGGGCAGATTCATAATTAGGACCGGATCGCAAAACATGGCGTCGCTGGGGAAATTACAAATGAATAACAAAATCAAAACTTTGTTGACAACGGGGAAAGTGGCTTCAAATGAGAGGAAGCCTTTGGTCCGGACTCCGAACCACTTTCGAGCCACTCGGGGTGATTTAAGAATTGCGTCCATGGGGTGAAGAAAAGCGTTGGGCTTAGGGGACCCACAAAGAGACCTCTGGGGTGAACCGTGAACGATGGTAAATTAATGTATATATTGGCACTTGTATAGCACAAGTATCAGGGTTGGATTGGGATTAAAAACTGGCCCGGTCACTAAAGTGGCCCACATTTGCATATTGCCATTCCGCAAACCACTGCTTCTGCGAAATTTTATAAAAAGGAGAGGGGGAGGTTTAAAAAAAACGCACAGATTAGTTTACACTGGTGAAACACACCTGAAAACAAGTGATGCCACTTTTGCTCAGGCCCCCTGACCCCGCTCAATATGCATAGATTAATGGGCCGGCCAAGCAAGAGAAAAGGAGTGACACCTCTGCCATTGATAACAAGGAGGTAATGAACGCCCATCTGCCTCCAGAAAGGCCACTCAGGCACCCACTGGGCTGCTGGCAGCATCAAACAATGCAGAAACCGCCCAAATCGGCCCCCAAAGGTGTTGTGTCCTGCTGGACACAGTCTAGTGTTTCTGCCAGCCTCTCCCTCGAGGGCTGGCCCACACACACTCCCTCACCCATCCAACACGGGCGTCACCAGTCAGGTGACCCCGCAAATAAAAGAGCCCGAGTGCATGTGCTTGTGGCTAGTTCACAGTACCCCAATCCAGTGTCTGTGTTATCATTCATTCATTATGTGGGCCGAGGGCCCAGGTTTTAACATTGGCGACGAGGCGTCTTCCCCACGCCGTGCCAACTAGCAGCACCGTTGCCTCAGGCTTCCCAAAGAAGTGGGCACGTCGACCCAAGCAGAGGGGGAACCCTTCCTTGCTGTGGAAGAGGGACAGAAGCGGCACCGGCGATGAAGATTGAGCGATGCAAATAATCTAGTTCCTAGAAGAAGAAAGCGCCAGAGGCTCTGCAACCTCACCTGCCGCTGCCCAGTAAACTGTGCCGTGAGGAAGAAGGTTGGCTGGACCGGCAATGCACCAGTAGTACGCCCAGGGACCTGATGCTGCAAAGGGCAAGAAATCTGCATGTTTGGGAGAAGCTGTGAGTGACCCCGTGTCACCCCCGTCCACAAGACGCCACTGCAGCAAGAAGCCACTGCAGCGAGACGCCACTGCAGAGAGATGCCACTGCAGCGAGACACCACTGCAGCACGATGCTACTGGAGCAAGATGCCACTGCAGCAAGACGCTACTACAGCAAGACGCCACTGCAGCAAGAAGCAACCTGTCTTGCGTGGCCTTTCGCCTCATTTCAGAGAAGATAAGGAGTGGAGAGATATAGGACGGTGTCAGTCCTTTTCCAGGAAAGCAGACGACAACAGGTGCGCAGTAGAAGTCAGCAAAAGGGGACCAGAACGAGTACTCACACCATCACCTGAATGCATCTTCTAAGATACGACAGCCACTGGGGTGTGGTGACGTCATTCTTCACAGTGACCATCCAGCCACTTGTCGCCGGCTGCTTAAAGGAAAGGGCATCCCTGTTTGTTTACACACATGCCAAACAAGAAGAGTTGCACCAAGTGTACGATGAGTATCGTGACTGCCAAGGTTCACCAGTCACCCATAATCACTGCCAGTCCTCACCACCTGTTGTACAGTCGGCTCATGGCAGCCACTCCCTCATATGCCATGTGCATCACTACCATCCCGGGAGTATCACGTGTCACAACTGGAGTCTTGCACCATTGCCATACAGAGCGACGATCTGAAGATACAGTGACCATCAGTTTAACTGGTGCATGTCCTGATCCTGGTTGCGAGAGCATGTTCTGACCATGACACATCCACCCCTGAAGTTTGCACAAGTGACTAGGCGGTGGCTCCAGAGTCAGAGCCCATATGCAGTCCTGTGGCAACTGATCCAAGGGGCCTTCTCGATCGTGAGAGATGGACTTTACTTTGCCCCACAAATGGATTCCAGGAAGTAGCCAGGCCATACAACTGAGACTTCAAAAGGTCACAGGATGCCAAGATTGTCATCAAGGGTTAAGCGACATCGTCGTCAGGTGTTTTTACAATGACCTCCACCTACGCTCCTGATGCACCTATTTTGAACAATAAGACACTAATTGCCTCACTGCAAGAGTATGCTGGACAGAGGAACATCACATAGGTGAACCATCACTCAACTGATGCTAAGCTGCAATGTCCGGACTTGATCAGCACCATGTTCGTGTCCAGATATGCCTGGTTAATGTATGGACATGTAAAAAACACAGTTGATGGACAGATTGCAGAACAATGTCTTACATTCACCCCAGTAAAGTATGGACACGTGCCAAGATGTCCGGGTGCTCCCAGCTGCACCTGTCCACCGCTGTCCTGCGAGCTGCATCTCTGAACTGTGAGACTTCAGTTATTTTCAGTTGTGATTTCATTCCTTCACATAGGTTGGACTCTTGTTTGTTGTTTTTCATTTTAATACAATTTGGGAGGAATGTTGTGTCCTGCTGGACACAGTCTAGTGTTTATGCCAGCCACTCCCTCGAGGGCTGGCCCCCACACACACCCCCTCACCCATCCAACATGGGCGTCACCAGTCAGGTGACCCCGCAAATAAAAGAGCTAGAGTACACTTACTTGTGGCTAGTTCACAGTACCCCAATCCAGTGTCTGTGTTGTCATTGATTATGTGGGCCTAGGACCCAGGATTTAACCCCAGGCTGCTCAAAAAAGCAGCCCACAACAGGAATTCGGATACGGGCCCCTCGGGCATTGCCCGAGTGCCGGCGTTACCAATCTGATGCTGACAAGTATACCTCGGAGCATCGGAGGGCTGAATGGAGGGCATGCACCCTAAAACAGGATTCAAGATGGTTCAAAATGAGATAGGTAAATACATAGATCCATACTCTGTACGCCAGTCGTGCTTAAAGTGGAAGACTTTTCTAGTGACTGATCTTTGACATAATCCTGTTTTGCATGCTGTGGGCCTACTTTTTTTTTTTTTTTTGTAGATTTATATAGCGCAAACTCGACCCAAAGGTTTTGGAGTGCTTTACATGTGCACCAGTTACATTATATAAGGATGCATTCATTTTTGGTAGGCGCTGTGAGATTACGTGATATGCCCAGAATCACAGGATGTTGAGCCAACGCCAGCCGAGACTCAAACCTGGTTCCGCAGCTCCGAAGTCGGCAGCTCTGGCCCATATTCCACATCCTGTAAAGCTTTAGTACATGGCAACGCAATTGGGACCAGCATGGGCAAGGACAGGACTTTAAGTGGGATGCAAAGAGAAGAAGGGTTCCCAAAAGGGGCCTTGTCTATATATTTAAGGGAGTGTCTTGATACAGGTCCATTACTCTGTGCACAACTAGCACACATGACCATTGATCTGTGCACAGTTGGCATACAGGACTTGTCCAGTGTGCGCTCTGCTGTAAGGCCAAGGATTGGACCACCACGTATTCTGAACACCTTTTTGACCCTCTGACAGGCACTGGGAGAAGCTTATACTGCCTCCAGCCACAACTCAATCATGGCCTGTTATAAACACTTGGATGCATTGCACAAGAATAACAAGCTGCCTGAAAAGAAATACCATAACGCAACATCCCGAAAATAACCAATATTCTAAGGGAATGTCAGATTACATAAAGCGTGTGAAATTTAGATAGGAACGACATGGATGACCTTAACATTTTTTACACTCGTTCAGAAATCGATCAGTGATTCTCCTTTTAAATAAGGACAGGAATGCAGGGCCCGAAGGGGGCCTGTTTTTAAGTCTGTTTATTTTAACTACCCAGAGGGACCCGGCACACTTAAAGCCCTGGAGAAGGGCTCAAAACGTAAGCCCCACAATACAGTTAGGTACTCCCTGTCCATCTAATATTTGCTGAACTTGGGATGAATATACGGTCATTCCCTACAAACTGTCATCTGACAAAGTTCACTCTTGGATGGATAGCCCCCAGCAGGAGGGTCACGGGATACACCCCTCACCATTAGGCCGCCCTCCCCTTACATTCAACAAGCCTTGTAGTCCACCATATATTCCAACGAATGGCCAGCAGTGTAGCCGGTGGTTGAAATGGAAAAATAGAAGTGCAGGTACTCTGGACCAGAGCATCTGCTTTATTTCTAAGAAGTGCCGGTACTCTCCAATTAAAAGTGTTAGATCTCTCTTGAGAGGTGCCGGTACTCTCCCTCTCAACAAAAAAGTGCGGTACTCACTACTGGCCCATTTAAAGCACATAGGGCCCGATGTAGGGGCCTTAATACCGGTCGGAAACGGCCGATTTCGGCCGTTTCCGACCGTTAAATGGCCATTTGGTATGTAGGTGCTCGTTTCCAAGGGCATATGTAGGTAACTGCACATTTACCGAATCGGTAAAATTACCTAATCGGTAAAATACCGATTCGGTAATTCTACCGATTCGGTAAATTCCTAATGTAGGTGGGACTCTTCTGAGTCCCACAGGTGTTACCGAATCGGTATTTTACCATGAAATACAACTTCATGGTAAAATACCTATTCTGGTGTGCATGCACATGTGTGCATGCACACCTATGCCATGTGGCAGGCAGACCTGCCCCTAGGGCATGTATGCCTGTCACATGGCACCCAAGCATGTATTGGGGGTGCTAGGGGGTGTCAAAGTGACACCCCCTGCACCCTTGCAGAAATCGGTAATTACCGATTCGGTAAATACCGATTCGGTAATGCCCTTTGATTCCTATGGGCTTCAAGGCCCATAGGAATCAATGGGGGATACCGATTCGGTATTTACAGAATCGGTAAATACCGAATCTTACAGATTCGGTATTTATCGATTCTGAAATACCCACATCTCCCCCCCTCCAATTTACCACTTCTCAAATACCGAATCGGTATGATTCGGTATTTAAGAAGTGGTAAATTGGAGTTTACCTACATCGGGCCCTGAGTTCGGCTATCATTAGTGCAGCAGTTGCAGTAGCACCTGGGGTTTGATAGACCCCCATTTTTGATGTCTTTTCAACCAACTGAAGGGTAAGGTGGTACAGCTCATTGTTTGCATCAAAGTCCATTGCACCCGTGCTACACCGCTGCAAAATGGCGCCTCTCACGCCACCTCAGTGCCGAGGCCGGCGTGGCACAGTCCAGTTAAAACCTTCTTTAAATCAATCCTTGCCCCGAGGCCCGTGCAAACGCCCTGTGTGGCTGCGAGTCGTAACGAGGCATCGATCCCTCGTGCTCCTCAAAGGGAGACGGACATCTCGCCCAGCATCCTCTTAACCCAGTCGTAAACGTTTACTACATCCGGTGTTTGTCTACGCTGCTAATTGCCCTGTCACATAAAAACAAACTCAACGTGACCTTCTGCTGGTAAAGATGATAAGTAGAAGGCGGGTGCAAGGTACAGGCTGCAGTCCCTGGGAGGCAGGGGTGCCGCCCCTGAGGCCAGGGGTCAAAAGCAGTCCAGAGAAATGTTGGAATACCAACTGGGGGCTGAGGGAACGAGCGTGACCGTGTGCAGCCGCGTGTGAGGGATCGGGTGAATTCCAAGAGCACTTCTGAGCACTGTATCTGGCCATATGCTGTTTATGAATTATTCGTAAACAGTATTCAATACTTTGTGGGTTAGTGCAGATTCGAACCGAAGACGAATTAATTAGATGAAAACAAAGTTGCACCAAGAGGTTGAAAGATACACAGAGGGCCCAGGCATGCAACAAATGGAATTGCTCTTTCACTTTGACATCATATTTTTTTAGACTGAATTCGAAACGAATTTTGACTAATTTGTAACCTTTTGGGGCTCGTTCTTGAGGCAGGAGCCTCTGAGGCAGGTTGTGCGCGGTCCCGTATTTAGGTTTCGCAGAAATCTATTTCTGCTGTCGACCACCCTCCCTGGCCTGGGATGTTTGCACCTCCAGGCTGTGTGGTGCTGCTGTGGTGCCCCCAGCTCTCCCATCCAGTGCTTGAAATTGAAAAACAGAAGTGCAGTTATTCTGTACCAGAGTACTTGCTTGTTTCAGGAAAGTGCTGGTACTCTCATTAAATGTATGAGCCATGAAATGATAATACCTGGTTGTTATCAGTTTATGTCTCCCTGCTTCTGCAACTCTGCGGGCGGGGTGGGGCAAGGCTGCTCTACTCAGAGCAGGGGAGGGAGAGCAGAGCAGGGGAGGAGTGGTTTGAACACTCCAAGTGCGCATGAATGTTTGGCCGGCCGCCTCGGGCTGGCCAAACATTCATGCGCACTTTGCATGTTTATCAAGCAAGCTGCATTACAATCTGCGTGGAGAACATGTCACGGACCCTAGTCTCTGGCTGAGCGCCGAACCACGGCGCTCAGACCAATCCCAACGATTGCCAATGGGGAGCCTGGGAGCCGGGTGGTTCCTGTTTCCCTGTTCCGGCATGAAGCAACGATGAAGGAGAGAAGAGAAGGGATGCGGCAAACAGGTAAGATTTCTTTTTTTTTTTTTTACCCTGATCGGTGCCGGCCGTTGCTGAGTATTATGTCTCTCTTGAGAAGTGCAGGTACTCTCCTTCTCAAAATATAAAATAGTCCCTGAACTGAGTATCAGCCAGTTCCGGCCCATTTAAAGCACTACTCTCCTACCTTGTCGGATTTAGTGGCAGCATCCTTAGAGAGGTGCATACTGGTGGCGTACTTGAAAGCTTTCCAGATAGTTGTACGATAGAGGCACTCATGGCTAAACAACGCTTGCCTCTACCACGCAGCCCGAACCATGGATACATCGTAACCACATATTCCTTTACCATGCATGCCTTTACCACACCATTTTGTGGTAAAGGCATGAATGTAAACAGTGTTCTTTATTGTCCAATTAATTAAAATCATTACAATAAAAACAACACATTTCATGATACAGAGCTATTTCATACATTCATTACAAATGTTGGGTAATTAATAGCATACCTTAATAACCATTGAAATTGCATAAAATATCATAGAACAATATTTCATTTATAACCTGATAAAAATATTACATTTCATTATTGATCACCATACATATTGATAAAACCTTCCATACGATCAGTCTTTGAACCCTCTTTCTGCCCAATAATTAAAGTGCCTTTATGCAGCCCCTTTAAAAGTGCTACATAAGATTTACACATATTGTGGCCAAATATAATTTTTATTCTTAATGTATAAAGTGCATCCATGTTTCTTAAGATTTCCTTTCACATTGGATACTATATCATCGGTGAAAATAGACATAGTAAAGAGTTTTCCAGTTACAATACCTGTATGGATGAGACAATATGGTTACTTGGCATAGCCACTTTCTATTCTTATAGCATGACCAAAACATCATCCTGAGGCAATTTTTTCTCAGCTATGAGTATACATTTAATGAAGTAAACTGTTAAATTAATATTACGCCCTTGGAGGCACAGTATAATCGCTTGTTCCTTAAATATCGGTCTTAAACGTGTTAACCTCTCTTGATGCTATTTGGGGCAAAGACATAAATGTGCAATAATGTTTAATTGGTACAGCCACATAATCTACAGTTTTGTGATTGCCAATATTGTACCCATCTAGGGATCCCATCTTTTGTTGGATAGTGGCCAACCCTTAACTTAAGCAATCTATCCCTTACCGCCGGTTTAAAAAAAAGAGTTTATATAGGATTGGGGCTCAATTTTATTATACGAGTTAAAATTCGACCAGGCATGCTTCTTTTTTTTTGCAATCGTCTCCTGATCTAATAAAAATGATACAAATTTGGTTGATTGATTTAAAATCTGTTTTTAAAACAGTCTTATTTCTAACCATATCATCAAAAGATGGGAGCTTAAAAATATTCAAACTCTCCATTAGATATGATCTACATGGGCTGGAATACTCTTTGTTATTTATTTCTTGCCAGCACATATATGCAAGGGACTCAGAATCCGATAAATAGAGTGAAAATAGACATTTTAATAACACAGCTTACCTAACCGATTGTTTGGTTTAAAAAGCCAAACTCCAATCTAACAATAGAGTGTCAGACATTTTTCAGAATCCTAAAAGTTGATTTAAAACTTTTATTTGTAATTTATCCAAAAGTTGACTATCTTTACCCGGAAAAATGATTTACCCATATGTGAGCGAGGGGATGAGTTTCGCCTTTATTACCTTCAATAAATACTTGTAATTTGGGCATAATAGTTTATCTCGCAGTTATCTAAAAGCAAAAGACAATGACGTTGCTTTGGCCTTTAGGTTATCAAAATGTAGTTAAAAGTCATTCTGTCATCAAGCGTAACTCCAAAATATTTATGCCGCTTTACTGATTCAATAGATAATCCATTAAGTTTCCATAATATCTTATCTGATTTAGTTGACCCTATTATCATAATTTAAAAAAATATATATTTATTTGTAAACTATTCGCTAATGTATATTGATCAAATGACTATCAATCTTTGCTGCCCTATTTGCGTGTGACTTAATAGAATAGTATCATCTGCGTATTGCAAGTATTTTTTACTTTGGCCTGCAAGGATTGGAGAGTGTGCATTGAAAGTATTTAGATGATATGATAAGTAGACCATAAACAGGTTAAAAAGACATGGGGCAAGTACGCAGCCCTGTCTGAGGCCACTATGAGTTTCAAGGCGGCGAGTAGTACAGCTTCCATCTCCCATTTTGACCTGCACCCACGTATTTGTATAAAACAATACAATCATATCCAGCAGATTTTACAGTCCGCCCCATGCTAATAGTTTTGCCCAAAGGAGATTCCGCGGAACAGAATCAAAAGCAAGGTTTTGCTTTTTGTATTTGGCTTTCTCTGCCAACAAGGTAAGTAACAGCAGGTTCGTAATTGTTGACTGTCTGCTGCAAAATTCGGACAAATTGGAATAACTTTCCTCGTCGTTGCCCATTCCTCTAGATCTTTAAGTAATAATGTTGCAAACATTTTTGCTTCTGCATCCTTTAGGGAAATTAGCCCACTTTTATAAATTGAATGTATTATGCTGCCTTGCCAGGATTCAGAGACTAATTTAGTTTCTACAATTTCTTAAAACATTTGAGTACGAAATTTTGACCATATGTCCGTTCCTGCTTTAAAGACAGTATTTGGGATCCCATTTGAGCTATGCGCACCGTTTGATTTAATCCTACTTATCAGTGACTTTAACATGTCCTCCTGCAGTGACTCAAATATTAATAGTAGATCGTCATAGTTTTCATGCCCTTTATTCTCATTATGTGTGTTGATTATCGAAAATGGCATACATACATTATTATTGGAATTTGACTCATTTACAGTAGTTGACCCATACAGGACAGGGATGAAAAGGTCCCAGGCTGTTGCAGGAATAATGGCACCGTTAGGTCGCATATTGCCATGTTCCAGGGTGTTACTCATACCCCAAAAAGCTCTCGTATTGTTTGTCTTGCTCGCCTGCTACAATTCTATTCACAATCCTTTCTTGTATTCTCTTTTTGCTTCTCAAATCACATTTTAATATGATTTTCTCAAATTCTTTATTAAACACAATTGGGTAAATTTAATTGCTCCATGTGGTTTATTGCAAATAGCCCGGGATGCTTCATTAAGAGCCTTTTTCTTTGGTATAACCTGTGTGAATACCACATATTTATTTTTGGCCTAAAAGGGTTTCCCTTGATAGCTGATTTTGCCAGAAAGCGATCAACAAATAAAGAAAAGAGACCCAGCCAATTTTCCGCTATTGATTTACCATGACGGCTATCATTTAGTGCTAGATCTATTATAGGGACTAAAAAGGCAAACATCTCCTCTTGTTTTGCTGAATGCCATGCCAGCCTCTTCAGATTATAGGCAACTGGCCCTTTATCAGGTACTCTTGAGTTTGGTAAGTAGTCCACTGCCAATGATAATGTAATTATTTGTGGGTTATGATCACTTTATACTCTAGGAGCCACTTGAAACCCAATAAGACTCTTCAATAATTTATTTTAAATTATGGTATAGTCAATAGTAGAGTGTTGCCGAGAAGTTTTAAAAGATGGAACACCTGGGGGCGTGGCCAAGCGCAAAGCGCGATGGTCGCAGCTTAGAGGAGCTCCGCCGAATCCTCTCATCCCCCGTCTATCCAACCCATTTATCCGTAACTCGATTGCATGAGGGTATCTAAGGGTAAGGTGCCCGGCATAACATCTGTACCCTTCTAATGTTGTGCGGTGATCGGGGGCTGGGAGCGAGCCGGTGTCTCGGCAAGGCCTGGTTGTGGCGTAGAAGCCGGGACCCTGAGTGACTGCGGGACCTGCACGCAGATACCCCCTCGGTGGACCTGTCGACGGGATTTCCAGACTGGAATGGTTCTGAAGGGTTCCCAGCAGTGCACAAAGTGCGACATAGGCTTGAGAACACGGGAGCGGTCAGGAACCCCCGGAGCCTGGTGACAACGTGGGCTCCGGGGCCTCGATTGCAAAGACAGTTAGCTGCAGACCCCGGGCGCTCTGGATGATACGCCGTAAGGCCCCAGAGTTATTGGTGCAACAGCGGCCGAGACCTGCCTCGGACTAGCCCCACACCCCATGTCTGAAGTATCCCAGGAGCAGCGGTGGCGGCTCCTGGGCCTGAGAGACAGCGCATCGGCGCAACGATCCGAAGGTACAGCCAGACTTAACGTCAGTGGGGGACCCGAAGAGGGGAGGCGTGTGACTCCTGTCTGGCCCGCACCCCTCAGGAGGACCAAGATTTGCAGGCCTTTGCATGCTGTGATCCGCCCTGCTGCCAGCACACCGATTCAAGGTAGCCTGGGATAGAAGCACAGATCTGCCGTTTGGGGGGTTTGGGGACACCTCTAATGACCACCATATATACTTGCTGACGGAGCGCCGCACATGCTGTGGGCACTGTTCCTGCCGGCGCCCGCCCTGCGCAATCTTTGCTGTGAACCACGCTATGAACTCCTGAGGTGGGCATGCAGGTGGCGAACGGTCCTCTCCCATCCACTGCTGACACAGCGCTGGGCCGGTCTTTCCTCTGGAGGGCCTGTCATCGGTTCCTTGATACCTGGGATGCTTGGCTGCTCCAGGGTGCGGTGGCTTGTTCTCATCTCCGTCTAGCCTGAACCTTTAGATCACAAAGTGAGTACCATTGGCTGGGCATCCACTGACATTGTGTGCTGTGGCTAGGCATAGTGGGAGACCAGCTATCGAATAGCCAGACCTGTGGCCTGTTCGGTGGCTGCGGTGAAGGTGATATAAGCAGTGAAGGTGGGGCTGTGCGCCCTGAGAGGTGATACACCACAGACACCTCATCTGAAACAGAGCTAAAGGCACAATGTCGTTGTCTCGGGGTTCCAAGTCCGTGCAGCAGAATCATCTGGACAGGTACGCGTTCCCCAAGGCGTCGCTGCCTGATTCCTCCCCTGTAGGCAAAGGTGGCGCAATACAGGGAGACACTGCATCGGAACCAACGCTTAAAGACGTGCTGGAGGCGATTGCGGGTATCAAGATCTCCCTTGAACATAAGATGGATGCCATTACCGTAGAGGTCAACCTGCTCCGGGCAGACATGAATGAGCGTGTGAAGCAACTGGAAGTCAAGGACTTGCAAACATTTCGAAAATTCGCTGAATCCAAGTTGGACGATTATGAAGGACGCCTGCACCCCAGTAACGTTTGTATTCTGGGTGTTCCGGAAAAATCAGAGGGGCAGGCTACAGATCTTTTCATGGAAGACCTTATCCTCAACCATCTACAACCCAAGGGGGTAGGGACATTTTTCGTCATCGAGCGAGCGCATAGAGATCCTGGAGGTCGACCGCGGCCCAGGGCCCCCCTCGTCCGATTCTGGCTAGAGTCCTCAACTCCCGCGACCGTGATGTTATTCTCCGGCACGCTAGAACAGGCCCGCCCCTAAAGTACGAGAATGCTGAGATATCATTCTTCCCGTACTTCACACAGATGGTTCAGAAACAGATGTTCATTCCTTGGAATTAAAAAAACGCTGAGAGATAAAGGCTTCAAGTACCCTATGCTCTTCCCGGCTAGACTCCGGGTGTCTGGTTCTTTGAGCATCCGGAGTCAGCAGCGGAGTGGCTGTAGAATCGCTGACAGAATTTTCCTTCGACGATGTGGTTAAGTTGATTGAGGGGGAGGGGGATTGCGCCGGGGGTTGGGGGATGTGCTGATCTGAGACTTCATGTTAAACGGGTCAGGTTGGAATATTGCCCTAAAGGTTGGGTTCACCTATCGGAGACATTCTTTATCCTGGACCCATTTAACTGCATGCAATTGTGCATAACCTTGACTGAGTTGTAGATGATTGAGTGTAGGTAAGGGATGGGAGGGGGGCACCACGTACCCAAATTTTCTACTTTTAGTCACATTGGTGGGGTGACAGGCACTCTGCAAGTTTAGTCATGGGCTGTTTGAAGTCCAGAGTGCAGGGTAGCAGGGTGGGGGTGATTGGGAGGGGTTGTTTTTATTGTTTGATTCTAACAATTCTTTAGAAGGTTCAGTCCAATCGATAATTCTGAGTATGGGATGTAGGGAGGGGAGCTTGGGAGGGGAAGCTGATGTTTTCAAGGTTTGAATTGTGTGTGGAGTATGATTTTTCGACAGCACAAACATCGATCACTGAGCAGAAGCAGCTGCAGTGTCTGCATATAGATGGGTACACACAGGGATATAGGGGTTAGAATCCTCAGCTGGAATGTAAATGGCCTGGGTGACAAGATTAAACGTGGGATGGTCATCCAATATATCAGGCAACAGGCCCCAGATGTCATCTTCCTACAGGAAACACACCTTATTGGGAACACATGTCAGGCTCTAAACAAGGGAGGATATAGGTTGGTGGCACATGCGGGCTTCACTACGGGGTCGCAAGGGGTGGGAATATTGGCCAAAAACACGTTCCCTTTCACAATTAAAACCACATGGTCTGGTGCTCGGGTAGGTTTATCATGTCTCTGGTTGTGGGAGGGCAGGACGCCACATTTGTTTTAGTGTATGTTCCCCTTGTCCTTCAAAATGATACATTCAAGGACCTGGGTAGTATCCTCCTGGCACTCCCTGTAGTCCTCCTTGTTATAGGAGGAGACTTTAACGCAGTGCTGTCGGGAATGCTTGACCGTCACCCACAACAGGAACTCAGACCTTCACAGAGGTGGCTATTGGACCTACTTTAGTCCATGGGACTGGTAGATGGTTGGAGGTCCCAAAACCCCAATACGAATCAATACACGTTCTTGTCGGGAGCTCATCATAGTCTCTCCCGTATTGACTATATCCTAGTCCCGGCGGCACATGCGTTCAGTATCGGGGAGGTTCGTCACCTGGGTAGAGGTATCTCGGATCACTCTCCGGTCTAGATGCAGATAGTCCTGGGTCAAATGAGTGCTGGGAAGATAGCACCAATCAATTCATAGTACCGGAGGGACCCGGAAAGCTAGAACAAAATAATTCAAACCGCAGACAACTATTTCCAAGATAATGAGGGGACGGTTGACTCAGCACGGACGTTATGGGAAGCTTGTCATTCGAGGGGAAACACTATCCCTCATAGCGGGAAAGAAGAAGAATAAGCAGGCAGAGTTAGTGCAAGCGGAAAGCGAAGTACTGAGAATGGAGGAAGAATTAGTTCAGACCGTGACCACCGAAAAGCTGCATCTCCTTAATTTGAAACAAGATGAGTACAGAAGCATAGCCGAGGATAGAGCCTAGATACAGGGGAGAAATACGCAGAGCAGAATCTATGAACATGGCGATAAGGCGGGGAAGCTAATTGCATGGTTGGATAGGGGGGAGTAGGCGGCCCGGTTGGTGCCCGGGCTGCGCAGTGAAGACACCGTCCCCATAACCGACCCACAGGTAATAGCTGATCAATTTGCAGACTATTATCAAACGGTATACCGTACGACTGGCAACTACACGGACGAAGACAATAGTGAACTGCTTAGGGATATCAGGCTCCCCATCCTCTCAAATGAAAATAATGAATATCTCAAGTCGGCTATCACAGACGATGAGGTGGCACAGGCGATAAGGGGGGTGCGCTCGGGGAAGGTGTCAGGTCCTAATGGCATTTCAGTTGAATTGTACAAATTGAGACCGGATAAGATAGCACCGTTCCTCCGCTCGATGTTCTTAGACAGCAGAGACAAGGGAATGTTTCCCTTTGGCCAACAAGTTGCAAATATTGCGGACATTCACAAGGAGGACAAACCCAAAACCAGCTGTGCGTCCTATAGACCCATATCGCTGCTGAATGCAGTACCCAAGATTCTTGCAAAATTATTGGCTTCACGCTTGATTGAGGTAATTGCCACATTAGTGCACCCTGACCAGTCTGGCTTTATGCCACATCGAAATACTGCTCTCAATTTACGCCGCTTACACGGTGTCCTGGGCAGGGTACCGACTATCCTAGAACCCGCCATACTGGTGTCCCTGGATGCTACCATGGCATTCGATATGGTTGAATGGTCTTACCTCTTTGCCGTACTTGACAAACTGGTTGTGGACCCACCTTTAAGAGCTGGGTCTGCCTGTTATACTCTAGTCTCATGGCCCAGGTTGTTGCGAACAATCGTAAGTCACCAGTTTTCCAGCTGAGCCGTGGCACTCGCCAGGTTTGCCCTTTGTCACCGTTCCTTTTTGCGTTGGCTTTGGAGCCCCTGGCGGCATGGGTCCGTAGAGATCAAGTGATTCGCTGGATGCTGTGGTCACCGGGCAGAGAACACAAGATATCGATATACGCCTGGCGATATTCTGCTGTACTTAAGCCTCCTTGATCGCCCTCCTGGACATTCTCGCGGGGTTTGGGAGATACTCCAGATTCACCATAAACTGGTCGAAGTCTGTGGTGTATGTCCTACATGGAGCACCACCCAACATCCCAAGGGGCTGCCCGATACAGATAGCATCGGACGGCTTTCGTTATCTTTGCATTTTTATCACGCTGAATGCAGAGCTCCGCTCGCCTGCAACCTGGTGCCACCCCTTCAGAGGCTGAAAAGCGACATCAAGTGCTGGAAGTCACTACCCCTTTCATTGTTAGGTAAGGCGGTCCTCTTTAAAATGACGGCCCTGCCGCACTTCCTGTATGCCCTCCATTATTCAATGGGCCCGGTTCCCCCTTCTTACTTCAAAGAAATAGAGAACCTTCAAAGAGTTCTCCTATGGGAGGGCAAAACACACATACCGCTAACCAAATTGACCCTTAACTGGTACTATGGGGGCATCAGCCAGATGTCCCACTTGGCGGCTATTAACCAGGGTATCTATGGTCGACCAGATCACTCCGGGTATTCCATGGACAAGTGGCTGCTCCTTGGGGGTTAAAACACCAGAGTGCTCTATGCCAATCCCTGCAGGTATCCTCTTACAGGACCTACTGCACATTCTGTTCATGTTTGGCATGCTACTAACAAACAGCTGGGATGGGATCGCAGACTTACCCTGGCAACTCTACTGTGGAACTCTGATAGGCTGGGAAGCCTATGGCAATCCAAGGGCTTTGATAAATGGAATCTTATTGGACTCTCACAGATCAAAGACATATGGGGTAAAGAGACTATACTTCCCTTCGCCTCCCTCCAACAGCAATACCGCCTGGCAGATATAGAATATTTTCTGTATCTTCAAATCCGGCATGCCTTGCTCACCCACGTCACGAGCAAATCCACAATTCCGGAGGCCTCTCCCTTGAAGGGCAGGATGCTAGATGGCCACCTCCCTGTGAAAACCATTTCCCTGATTTACAAAAAACTGATTAACAATATGGAAGATCCCCTGCAATCACTGAAGGGGAAATGGGTCAGAGATGGCTTAGAGCTGGATGAGTAAGATTGGCAAGAGGCGGTTTCCTCCCTGAGAAAGGTGGCGGTCCAGGCAAGACTGCGGCTGGCACCGCTCAAAATCCTACACAGGATCTATTACACAGGGCCAGGCTTGGCGCGTATGGGTAGACCAGACACGGGAGACGTGGGTGCAGGGAGACAGGCACATTTATGCACATCTTATGGGACTGTGTACACATACAGTCGTATTGGCAAGCCATACATCGAACTGTACGAGAGGTTCTGAATATTGACATGCAGCTGGAGGCCCGCAGATACCTCCTGAATATTTGGGAACCTACTCTTATACCACACAGAGGGCTACTCTGATGTTAATGATTGCAAAAAGGGATATTGCGCAGCACTGGAGGGGGGACACGTCAGCCACCTGCACTGGGAAAATGGAACTGGGATTAGGTTGATGTATGTTCAGGGAGAAATCGGTCTATGTTGCAAGGGGGTGCCCTGGGAAATGGAATACAGTGTCGGGGCCATGGAACCAATACAGAGGGGCCATCTGTACTCCACCAACTCCTCTGCAGGAAACCGAGACTCCTAAAACCCCCTGATTTACTCTACATTGTACACTGTGATTTGATTTATTGTGTTTCATATTGCAATCTTGTACTTTGTATGGTCCCTTGCTCGTAAATGTCAATGGTGAAATCTGTTGATGATGTTTAATAAAAAAAATTGCAAAAAAAAAAGTTGGAACACCTGTTTTATTATGTTGACTATCCTGGAGCAGCACAAGGTTGCATTTCTGCAATTGGGAACAAAACATCTTGGTAATAGTGTTACCTGTCCTCTTTTTGTTCCCTATACCCTTAGTAAACAGATCCATACTAAGATCTCCCGAAGTGATAAGGCTAGTTACCGGATACTGATATGATAAAGTTTTAACTGATTCCCGTAATACTGAAAGCTGAGTCATCTTAACTGCACTCTTTACTCTCAAAAAACATTAAAAAATATGATTTGTGATTCAAAATCTATTTTGATGCACAATAACCAGGTCAATTGGAAGTCTATTACATGGTGGATTGCATCTAAATCCAAAGACACATAAGTAGAGAGCCCACCTTTCGCTTGGCCATAAACAGATGAGCGAGTTGCAAAGTTGGCATATTCGTGAAAAACAATTATGGGTTAATGGCACATTTTCCATGTTTCCTGGAACATTAAGATTTTAAAATTCTGAATAAAATGTATTGTCATGCTCTTTTAATAACCTAGAAAGGCAATATGCATTCCAAGAGCAAATGTTAAAATTGGTGAGTTGTTTTTTCTGAGCAAACTGCTCCACCTTCAATCATTCTCATCAAGTTTCCCTCTACTAAGTTTTTTTGGTAGCCCACCCCAATCATCCATGAGATCTGGTTGTTTTTGTGTTTCTTTACAAATTCAATGGGCCCAAATTGATGCATGTGATCTGGATGCCAGAAGATAACTCAGGATTGAGTAGTGGTCCTATTGCCCCTTTAGAGTATTAATATCCACTTCTTGCGATCACTTTGTCATTGATTTAGTTGATAAATGTCTTTCTTCCTTGACTTTGGGTATCAACAATGTTGGATACAAACTGTGTTTGAATTTTCTAAGTTCAATTCCCCATATCTCAAATTGTTGTTTATATTCCAGAATTCTATTGCTTATCTTATCACTTTGCCTTATAGTACAAGTTACTTCATGTTTGGGGTTATCAGAAGTCTGTTTGAATTGAACTGATTCTAAAATGTCTGAGGTTACTAATCTCTGGTGTAGAAGCTATAGCTTTAATATATTACCACAATTTAAAATGTCATGACGACCCCTTGAAGCATACAATGTAATAAAAGGTAACTTTGTGGAAGAAACGGCACAACCATCCCTGATGTTGTTAGATTCTTTTTAAGTTGATGAATAAAACAAGATAAAGTAGGGTTTAAACTTTTGCCTTGTGACCTCAAAACTCTTTGACTATCTCCAACACAAGCAGTTTGCCCAAGTTCACAACTTTGTCCTGAAATGGCTTCATGGCATTGCACAAAAATGTTCTTTTTACAAACTGGAGAGAAGGGCGAACATTTTGTATTTAACAATTGTTTTTTCTCCATTGTGGTTAAAGTAGGACTGCAACTTTCTTTGTTTTTATCCTGTATCTGAATCTGAGAGACTCCATTTACTGGTGGAAACCTTTTCATAGAACCTTGTTGAGCCACATAACTATACAAAATTTCACCACTTTGAGGAGGTGTTATCCTAATCCGAGCATCTTCAAATGATGGAGATTTGCCTATATTTCCAAATTTGGGGTCAATTCTTTATCCCCTTTATCTCCATCTATTATATTACAAAATAGTTTTTCACATACTGTGAAGATCGGGTAGACCTCCTTTGGGGCGTGCAAAACATTTGAATTAGTTAATTTATTTTTCCTGTTTGTTTTATTATGTGCTTTCCTTTGTTTTTCCCTTGTTCTTTTGTTGAGACCTGCTGATTTTAGGTTAAGTGATGAGTTTAGAGTATTTGGTGCTTGGGGAACCCTCCGATTTGAGCTGTTTCTTGTTTTCTTGGCTTCGATTTCACAATTAACCATCTATGGGACCTGTATACTTCCTTGCACAATTATGATGTTATTTCGTTTTTCAAACTCTTGGATGGATTGTAATTCTAGATCCAAATCATCTTGTAATGTGTTGTAATTAATCCCTTTACTTGATACTCCATAAGTAATCTGTTCAAATGTTTTTGGGGTAGTTGGTGTCTTAATGTCTTGGCCATAGCTATGATTGTTCATGTTTGTAATTACTAGCTCTGTTTTATTCTGCATTGACATTAGTTTTACTTTGTCCACAAGAGAACCAACTATAATCGGAAGGCAAGATATTTTGTCTATGATATTTGCACACATACAGGATATCATTTGATTATCATAATGTGAGACAGACAAGGTCGGCTCCCTGAACCCAACCTGTTAACCCTAGGAAGTCCTAACCCTACACCCCGAATCAATCCTCACCTACCTCTTTCACTCAGCACAACTAACAACTCCAGCAACTCCTTCCCTGTAAAACAAAAAGAAGGAGAAATGGTTAACGTCTTCAGCGAGAAGACGCTGATGAAAGAATTGGGCGGGGCTTCAGACATCGAGGACCAATCACAAAGAAAGGTGGGGAGCCAGTGGATGACAAACGGATTGGCAAAGGAGAAGAGGGGTAAGCACCCGGAAGAAGACGAGAAGAGCATTGTGGAGTCAAACGGCGTTGAGGGAGAGAGAATGCGGACCAAATTAGAAGAGGACAACAAAGCTCCTTTGCGAGGAAATGAAGAAAGACGACAAGCCCCCGAAGACGACGACACGCCAGAACCCTGGAGTCAAGAGTGGTGGTCGCCCTAGGAAGCGTGACTCTCGTTGCGGCTTTCCTGGTCTGTGTGGGTGCAGGGAGGGAGAGACATAGGGAGCGGTTTGGGGAAGGAGAAAGGGGGCAGATTCAGATGGGTGGGAAACGAGAGGCAAGACTAAGGCAGTGTTCTAATTGCAAGAATGGGGGTATCTAGAAAAAGCAATCGCGCCCAGTAATTGTTTTGGACCGCACTTTTGTTTTCCTTGTTTTTTTCTCTTTCTTTTCTTTCTAGTTCGGGTTGATTTTCTTTTTGTTATTTTGTGGTTTAAAACAATATCAGAATAAAAGGTATGACCTACAGATAAGGAAATCCAAGATTGGGATGGAAGAAAAGACTATCTTATGAAAGGATTATATAAGCGTTTAAAAAACCCAGAGAAAGAGGGGTGTAGTTTTTTCGGAACACAGAGTTGACTGTAGGTTGGGTACAGCACAAATTCACATGATCGTCTTGTGCACTTCCCCATCCTCACAATCCAGTAGATAAAGCGAGAGAACCAGACTAAGAATCGCTAGACAACCCTACTGGGAAAAAGGGGGGGAGGGGGTCAAGGATTTACAGTTCACACTAGAAGGCAGTTTTCCCCAACACCAATGGATGTGGTGATGGCCTCTATTCCTCATAAATGAAATCGGCCAGACCTTTACTTACCTTGCACTCCCTATCTTTTTACTTGACCAACTGGGGACGATGCACCTCGAAAGCCCAGCCTAGAGGAAAAAAGAAAAAAATCGAGAAGAAGGCTACCATTGGAAGAGGAAGAATCCAGCGACCATAACTGCAACCATAAGACTATTTCGCTTTCCTACTAAGACGTACTTCTTGCATTTTTGTTCTGTTAAAAAGAAATAAACACCAAAATAGAGAAGCGCATCAGGCCTCCTAGATTTGTGTTTCGCCCATCCCTCCCACACCCTATCAACTTGTGCCCTTCCTACTAGGTTTATCAAATTTAGTAGTTTGGAGTCTATCCCTGCTACATAGAGGGCAGGAGTATTTAATAGATCCACCTGAATATTCAGTTTGTTAGAATGTTAATAATGGGCGTTGGTTATAGTATCCATAGTGTCAAAGAAACTGCCCCATATTCCTGTTTGAATGTCTGTACAGTCCTCGTCAGTTCTTCTCCCACAGAAAAGTTTGTATAATATTTTGCCAATAAGAAAAGATGAGCTGAATTAAGAGGGTTGTTCACAGAGTGTGCATTCTCTGATTTATTTGACAAATTTGCACACTTAGGGCCCGATTATGATGTCTTTTGAAAACTGTCCCGAACAAATCGGTTCCGGACTAGTTTCCAAATGAATCGGGTCCTGTGATTCCAGGCGATCTATTACAATGCCTCCCAAAATCGTTCGGTCGGACTCGCATTTACTTCAGTGGGAGCCTGTGTCCCGAAGGCAAACACAGGCTCTCCTTGAAAAAAGGGGTGGGTTGGGAAAACCTTGCATCCTGTGGCAGGTATTCCATGGTGCCTACCACATTGTGCGTGCTTGAGAAGAGGGGTCCCTTTTGTACCCCCACGAGCCACATTTGGATGCCTCCGGGGGAAGGGGGATCGGCAACGGGCCCCCAAAGACAGATTCCAGCAGCCATTTTGTCACGGGCAAACCGAATCGGAACAGCTGTCCAAATCGGTCATCGTAATCGTTCGTCCGGAAACCATGTCCATAGAGCTGTACGAATCGGCCCTGAAAGACTAGGGCTGTCTGGATGCCTTTCAGAACCAATTCGTTCTGCTTGAATGGTTTCTGTGTTTTGAACAACAATATCTCAATCGGATTCAATGAAAATGGCAAGTATACGTGTAAGTACAAGACATTACGAGGTCACGAAAAAAGGAGAGACTCTCGGTTTCAATTTTGAAAAGTGCATATAGCTTCATGTATTAAAAACACGTTTTATATAGGACGGTTGTAGCAGCACTGCTGGCATAAAATGCGGTGGCAACCCAAGGGGGCTTTGTGCACTTGGTCCTCGTGAAACAAAGAGTGACGGCGTGAGTGACAGGTGTTTAAACACAGCGAAGGACGCAAGGTGACAAAGTGAAAAACAATATACACAGAAGCAATCGTTTATCATCAATGAATGGAAAGCAAATATTTGTTTTGGAACCAAGGTTGAGGGTGCGCCATGAGTCGCGCTGTACGTAGGGTCGATGGCGTTTCGATCCTATCTAGTCAGGATCTTCATCAGGACCGTGTTGCCAGTTTGGTAAGTGAAAGCAGAGTATTGTATCGTCCAAGTACTGTCTGCAGGTGTACCAAGGGTTAAGTAACGTGTTACTAGTGGGTGAAGAATTCAACTCGATGCACTCGAGGAAGTCCGGATATGGTACAGGGAGGCTCAAAGAGTCCGATATAGTATTCGTTTAGAAGGTACTGGGTGCGGAACGAAGGTGGGCGTGGGCGCAGTATCGGAGCCCCGATCTGCCCAGTGTCTTAAGCCTAGTCGGAAGCGGATTCGGGGGGCAGGGTCAGACCAACCGATCCACTGCCTAG
This sequence comes from Lissotriton vulgaris, assembly GCF_964263255.1. Taxonomy (NCBI): domain Eukaryota; kingdom Metazoa; phylum Chordata; class Amphibia; order Caudata; family Salamandridae; genus Lissotriton; species Lissotriton vulgaris. The sequence continues at coordinate 1,743,857,548 of NC_141693.1, forward strand.
GTCCTGTTGTATGTACATAGTGTCAGACTTGATCTGGCCGCCGTGTGAATCCAGTGGCCATCGGGCGGCTGGGGGTCTCTTGAGTAGACTAGTCAGCGACAGGGGTAAACACAGCGAAGGACGCAAGGTGAGAAAGTGAAAAACAATATATACAAAAGAAATGGTTCGTCATCAATGACGGGTCCCCTGGCGCTGACTTTGAGATCTCAATCTGTTCTATGGGTTATACTCCTGTTGTTTTTTTCCTGAATGGTTTCTGAGCATTGTAATCAGTTGTTGGGAAACCTGTACGATTCAGTAGGAAACAAGGGGTCCGAATCGGATTCTACAATACCGAATCCCATCCAGAGCCCATCCTAATGACATCGTAATCGGCCCCTTAATGTCTATCACCTCGGGAATCATTGCTGGTTTTAATTCAGAACTAGATTTCCCTATAGTTGAAATTAGACTAAAAGGATCTAATTCAAATCTATTTTTCTGGTTCTTGGGGCCTAATACTGCTTCCGGACTCATATTATGACAGATCTGATCCCTATTATAATTGGATAAAGCTATGTTTCTTGGTGATTGAGTGAACTATGGTAGAAATACATTGACTATTGAATTTGACTCAATGCCTATTGATATACTAATCACCATATTATCCTCTTTCCGACAAATGCAAAAACTCGCTCCATCAGGTGTTTCACCATCTTTCTTGTTATTTTCTAAGCCTTTCTCGGATCCTTTTTTAGCCTTGAATGCTGCTTTTTTCCCAGACACACTATTTGCACCACTGGACTTGGTCAAGATAGTTGTAGAACAAGGAACATGAACTTTGGCTTTTACGACCAAGGAATGAGCACCCAGCACATGAATAGGTGCCATGTAATTTATCTTGAATGGTTTTTGAGCACGGATACCGCAGCCTCCAAATCTATTTTCCTCAATTCTTCCTCTGGGAACTGAATTTGTTTAGATAATATTATATTTGATTTTATTTCGCTTATTCCCGTCATTATTATGTCATTGGCCATTTTTTGTTTTCCAGAAGATCTTTTTCTTTCTATTATTTTCCCCGTAGAAAAATAGTCTGTAATAGTTGACTGTAGGGTCTCATTGGGATTCTTTACATGATATACATTTACATTTAACGGACAGAAGTTTAGGGAACAGGTCACAGTTATTGTTGATATATTTGACTTTTCTCCAATTTGTGAGCCTGGTCCGCCACCTTGTGCCTCAGAATCAACTTTGCCCATTTTCTTTTTCCGTTGCCTGTTATGTTCTTGTAGCACTGTTCCACTTTGGGTATCAACAATGTTGGATACAAACTGTGTTTGAATTTTCTAAGTTCAATTCCCCATATCTCAAATTGTTGTTTATATTCCAGAATTCTATTGCTTATCTTATCACTTTGCCTTATAGTACAAGTTACTTCATGTTTGGGGTTATCAGAAGTCTGTTTGAATTGAACTGATTCTAAAATGTCTGAGGTTACTAATCTCTGGTGTAGAAGCTATAGCTTTAATATATTACCACAATTTAAAATGTCATGACGACCCCTTGAAGCATACAATGTAATAAAAGGTAACTTTGTGGAAGAAACGGCACAACCATCCCTGATGTTGTTAGATTCTTTTTAAGTTGATGAATAAAACAAGATAAAGTAGGGTTTAAACTTTTGCCTTGTGACCTCAAAACTCTTTGACTATCTCCAACACAAGCAGTTTGCCCAAGTTCACAACTTTGTCCTGAAATGGCTTCATGGCATTGCACAAAAATGTTCTTTTTACCAACTGGAGAGAAGGGCGAACATTTTGTATTGAACAATTGTTTTTTCTCCATTGTGGTTAAAGTAGGACTGCAACTTTCTTTGTTTTTATCCTGTATCTGAATCTGAGAGACTCCATTTACTGGTGGAAACTTTTTCATAGAACCTTGTTGAGCCACATAACTATACAAAATTTCACCACTTTGAGGAGGTGTTATCCTAATCCGAGCATCTTCAAATGATGGAGATTTGCCTATATTTCCAAATTTGGGGTCAATTCTTTATCCCCTTTATCTCCATCTATTATATTACAAAATAGTTTTTCACATACTGTGAAGATCGGGTAGACCTCCTTTGGGGCGTGCAAAACATTTAAATTAGTTAATTTATTTTTCCTGTTTGTTTTATTATGTGCTTTCCTTTTTTTTCCTTGTTCTTTTGTTGAGACCTGCTGATTTTAGGTTAAGTGATGAGTTTAGAGTATTTGGTGCTTGGGGAACCCTCCGATTTGAGCTGTTTCTTGTTTTCTTGGCTTCGATTTCACAATTAACCAACTATGGGACCTGTATACTTCCTTGCACAATTATGATGTTATTTCGTTTTTCAAACTCTTGGATGGATTGTAATTCTAGATCCAAATCATCTTGTAATGTGTTGTAATTAATCCCTTTACTTGATACTCCATAAGTAATCTGTTCAAATGTTTTTGGGGTAGTTGGTGTCTTAATGTTCATGTTTGTAATTACTAGCTCTGTTTTATTCTGCATTGACATTAGTTTTACTTTGTCCACAAGAGAACCAACTATAATCGGAAGGCCAGATATTTTGTCTATGATATTTGCACACATACAGGATATCATTTGATTATCATAATGTGAGACAGACAAGGTCGGCTCCCTGAACCCAACCTGTTAACCCTAGGAAGTCCTAACCCTACACCTCGAATCAATCCTCACCTACCTCTTTCACTCAGCACAACTAACAACTCCAGCAACTCCTTCCCTGTAAAACAAAAAGAAGGAGAAATGGTTAACGTCTTCAGCGAGAAGACGCTGATGAAAGAATTGGGCGGGGCTTCAGACATCGAGGACCAATCACAAAGAAAGGTGGGGAGCCAGTGGATGACAAACGGATTGGCAAAGGAGAAGAGGGGTAAGCACCCGGAAGAAGACGAGAAGAGCATTGTGGAGTCAAACGGCGTTGAGGGAGAGAGAATGCGGACCAAATTAGAAGAGGACAACAAAGCTCCTTTGCGAGGAAACGAAGAAAGACGACAAGCCCCCGAAGACGATGACACGCCAGAACCCTGGAGTCAAGAGTGGTGGTCGCCCTAGGAAGCGTGACTCTCGTTGCGGCTTTCCTGGTCTGTGTGGGTGCAGGGAGGGAGAGACATAGGGAGCGGTTTGGGGAAGGAGAAAGGGGGCAGATTCAGATGGGTGGGAAACGAGAGGCAAGACTAAGGCAGTGTTCTAATTGCAAGAATGGGGGTATCTGGAAAAAGCAATCGCGCCCAGTAATTGTTTTGGACCGCACTTTTGTTTTCCTTGTTTTTTTTTCTTTCTTTTCTTTCTAGTTCTGGTTGATTTTCTTTTTGTTATTTTGTGGTTTAAAACAATATCAGAATAAAAGGTATGACCTACAGATAAGGAAATCCAAGATTGGGATGGAAGAAAAGACTATCTTATGAAAGGATTATATAAGCGTTTAAAAAAACGCAGAGAAAGAGGGGTGTCGTTTTTTCGGAACACAGAGTTGGCTGTAGGTTGGGTACAGCACAAATTCACATGATCGTCTTGTGCACTTCCCCATCCTCACAATCCAGTAGATAAAGCAAGAGAACCAGACTAAGAATCGCTAGACAACCCTACTGGGGAAAAGGGGGGGAGGGGGGCAAGGATTTACAGTTCACACTAGAAGGCAGTTTTCCCCAACACCAATGGATGTGGTGATGGCCTCTATTCCTCATAAATGAAATCGGCCAGACCTTTACTTACCTTGCACTCCCTATCTTTTTACTTGACCAACTGGGGACGATGCACCGCGAAAGCCCAACCTAGAGGAAAAAAGAAAAAAATCGAGAAGAAGGCTACCATTGGAAGAGGAAGAATCCAGAGACCATAACTGCAACCATAAGACTATTTCGCTTTCCTACTAAGACGTACTTCTTGCATTTTTGTTCTGTTAAAAAGAAATAAACACCAAAATAGAGAAGCGCATCAGGCCTCCTAGATTTGTGTTTCGCCCATCCCTCCCACACCCTATCAACTTGTGCCCTTACTACTAGGTTTATCAAATTTAGTAGTTTGGAGTCTATCCCTGCTACATAGAGGGCAGGAGTATTTAATAGATCCACCTGAATATTCAGTTTGTTAGAATGTTAATAATGGGCGTTGGTTATAGTATCCATAGTGTCAAAGAAATGCCCCATATTCCTGTTTGAATGTCTGTACATTCCTCGTCAGTTCTTCTCCCACAGAAAAGTTTGTATAATATTTTGCCAATAAGAAAAGATGAGCAGAATTAAGAGGGTTGTTCACAGAGTGTGCATTCTCTGATTTATTTGACAAATTTGCACACTTAGGGCCCGATTATGATGTCTTTTGAAAACTGCCCCGAACAAATCGGTTCCGGACTAGTTTCCAAATGAATCGGGTCCTGTGATTCCAGGCGATCTATTACAATGCCTCCCAAAATCGTTCGGTCGGACTCGCATTTACTTCAGTGGGAGCCTGTGTCCCGAAGGCAAACACAGGCTCTCCTTGAAAAAAGGGGTGGTTTGGGAAAACCTTGCATCCTGTGGCAGGTATTCCATGGTGCCTACCACATTGTGCGGGCTTGAGAAGAGGGGTCCCTTTTGTACCGCCACGAGCCACATTTGGATGCCTCCGGGGGAAGGGGGATCAGCAACGGGCCCCCAAAGACAGATTCCAGCAGCCATTTTGTCACGGGCAAACCGAATCGGAACAGCTGTCCGAATCGGTCATCGAAATCGTTCGTCCGGAAACCATGTCCATAGAGCTGTACGAATCGGCCCTGAAAGACTAGGGCTGTCCGGATGCCTTTCAGAACCAATTCGTTCTGCTTGAATGGTTTCTGTGTTTTGAACAACAATATCTCAATCGGATTCAATGAAAAAGGCAAGTAAACGTGTAAGTACAAGACATTACGAGGTCACGAAAAAAGGAGAGACTCTCGGTTTCAATTTTGAAAAGTGCATATAGCTTCATGTATTAAAAACACGTTTTATACAGGACGGTTGTAGCAGCACTGCTGGCATAAAATGCGGTGGCAACCCAAGGGGGCTTTGTGCACTTGGTCCTCGTGAAACAAAGAGTGACGGCGTGAGTGACAGGTGTTTAAACACAGCGAAGGACGCAAGGTGACAAAGTGAAAAACAATATACACAGAAGCAATGGTTTATCATGAATGAATGGATAGCAAATATTTGTTTTGGAACCAAGGTTGAGGGTGCGCCATGAGTCGCGCTGTACGTAGGGTCGATGGCGTTTCGATCCTATCTAGTCAGGATCTTCCTCAGGACCGTGTTGCCAGTTTGGTAAGTGAAAGCAGAGTATTGTATCGTCCAAGTACTGTCTGCAGGTGTACCAAGGGTTAAGTAACGTGTTACTAATGGGTGAAGAATTCAACTCGATGCACTCGAGGAAGTCCGGATATGGTACAGGGAGGCTCAAAGAGTCCGATATAGTATTCGTTTAGAAGGTACTGGGTGCGGAACGAAGGTGGGCGTGGGCGCAGTATCGGAGCCCCGATCTGCCCAGTGTCTTAAGCCTAGTCGGAAGCGGATTCGGGGGGCAGGGTCAGACCAACCGATCCACTGCCTAGGTTCTGTTGTATGTACATAGTGTCAGACTTGATCTGGCCGCCGTGTGAATCCAGTGGCCATCGGGCGGCTGGGGGTCTCTTGAGTAGACTAGTCAGCTACTGGGGTAAACACAGCGAAGGACGCAAGGTGAGAAAGTGAAAAACAATATATACAAAATCAATGGTTCGTCATCAATGACGGGTCCCCTGGCGCTGACTTTGAGATCTCAATCTGTTCTATGGGTTATACTACTGTTGTTTTTTTCCTGAATGGTTTCTGAGCATTGTAATCAGTTGTTGGGAAACCTGTACGATTCAGTAGGAAACAAGGGGTCCGAATCGGATTCTACAATACCGAATCCCATCCAGAGCCCATCCTAATGACATCGTAATCGGCCCCTTAATGTCTATCACCTCGGGAATCATTGCTGGTTTTAATTCAGAACTAGATTTCCCTATAGTTGAAATTAGACTAAAAGGATCTAATTCAAATCTATTTTTCTGGTTCTTGGGGCCTAATACTGCTTCCGGACTCATATTATGACAGATCTGATCCCTATTATAATTGGATAAAGCTATGTTTCTTGGTGATTGAGTGAACTATGGTAGAAATACATTGACTATTGAATTTGACTCAATGCCTATTGATATACTAATCACCATATTATCCTCTTTCCGACAAATGCAAAAACTCGCTCCATCAGGTGTTTCACCATCTTTCTTGTTATTTTCTAAGCCTTTCTCGGATCCTTTTTTAGCCTTGAATGCTGCTTTTTTCCCAGACACACTATTTGCACCACTGGACTTGGTCAAGATAGTTGTAGAACAAGGAACATGAACTTTGGCTTTTACGACCAAGGAATGAGCACCCAGCACATGAATAGGTGCCATGTTATTTATCTTGAATGGTTTTTGAGGACGGATACCGCAGCCTCCAAATCTATTTTCCTCAATTCTTCCTCAATTCTTCCTCTGGGAACTGAATTTGTTTAGATAATATTATATTTGATTTTATTTCGCTTATTTCTGTCGTTATTATGTCATTGGCCATTTTTTGTTTTCCAGAAGATCTTTTCCTTTCTATTATTTTCCCCGTAGAAAAATAGTCTGTAATAGTTGACTGTAGGGTCTCATTGGGATTCTTTACATGATATACATTTACATTTAACGGACAGAAGTTTAGGGAACAGGTCACAGTTATTGTTGATATATTTGACTTTTCTCCAATTTGTGAGCCTGGTCCGCCACCTTGTGCCTCAGAATCAACTTTGCCCATTTTCTTTTTCCGTTGCCTGTTATGTTCTTGTAGCACTGTTCCACTCAAGTGCCCGATCTCATAGTCCCATAGTTATTTGACTCACAGAATCGGATACTTTATGGTTGATATTTGGCTCACAGTGAACCTAGTAGCTTCAGGTTCTCGTCAGGACCAGACTCACTTTCCGAAAAGCTAGCCGTTCTTCCAATAAATCAAGACAGTGTTTTGGAGAGAAGAAACGAAGACCTTGGAAACTGATCCTCTGTCCTCGAGCTTCGGGTGAACTGTGAAACACGAAGACTCCTTCATTCCCCCCCGGCAGCACAATTCGACACAGCGGGAGGACACTGCCAGACACCGTTTTGAGGATAGAGTTCAGACGAAGAAACCTATTGCCGTCTCATCCCGGTACACGCCCCCCAACAGTGAAGCGAATTGGTCATTTATTGGATTTATTGGAAGAACGGCTTGCTTATTGGAAAGTGAGTCTGGTCCTGATGAGAACCTGAAGCTATTATGTTCGAAACGCGTAGACCTTGGAATACCAAACAAACAGTGTTCAACAACAGGATTTGAAAAATATTCAATTGTTTGTGATTTATACAAAACCAAATGTGTCAAACAGGACAAAATGAAATGTATATAAATGGAATTAGAATTGTCATTGAGTGCGAATGCAGTTTGGTATGTGTTTGTGTAAGTGAATGTGTGGTGTTAATCTTTTTTCCCCCCTCTTTTTTTTGTGAAATTGTAAATTGAGTCAGTGTATGGCGTTTGTAGTTGTATAAAATTGTATATAGGTATGTGTATTGAGATACAAAATTGGATCATGTATTTGTTCCAAAGCATTTAATAATTTTTCCAAAAATAATAACAAAATAATAAAAGCAATTAAGAAGCTTTAAATGGTTTGATGGTATACCCGCACATTTTCTTTCACCATTGGTTGACATTTCCAAGCAGGATTGACCTCGTGGCCTACAATGGATGGACACCCGCATTGTCCATGACAAACTGATCATTAGGCTCTGAGGTCCAAAACGGACCTGGTTGTTAAGGGGGCTCCCATTGAAATTCAGGAGGCTATTGGTACTTTTATCTGTCTTGTGGCCTGCATGCAGTTCAGTCAGGCACTATGGACGGAACTGGGGATATCAGCTTTATTTATCCAGTTAACTTGTGATTGCCCTCCACTCTACCAGTTCTTGGCAGTCATTGCCTCTGCCCTTAGGGCATTTGGGGCTGCTCTGTTCCGGTAGTATTCCCATTCATTCAGAACAGTTCCTGCAACCTTCGCAACAGGTCACAGCACGAAATTAAGCGAATTGAACTGTGGTGCCAACTGCCAACTACTGCTAAGAATCAGTGCATCCTCCAAGTTTAAAGGATCCAGCCAATCAGGCAGCGGCAGAACTTCCTCAGAGAAGAAATAGGGAAGATCTCTGTATAATGCAGTGGTCACTGCAAATTTCCAGATAACCACCTAAATCATCCGGGTGGTTACTTTGATGGGAAAAGTTGTGTTCCAACCCCCCTCCAAAAAACAACAACCAGGAAAACAAAGAATACCAAAGGGAGTAAGGGATGTAATTGTCTTCTGTTGACAGCACCCATCCTCCATCTTACAACCTTAATTGTTACTGCAGAAAATATTCAGACCCAGCTATGGGTAACCCTGATAACCGGGCATGAAGCAATTACCTAAAGCACATTCTAGTAATGATGATTCCATACTGTAAAAAAATATGCTTGTAAAGTTTGCATAATTCCAAACATACAAAAAGAATAAAAATAAAGGCCCCATGCACCCCAAGCCTGTTGACTCTATATTAGAAGGCCAGCAGGCAACTCCCATCAGTATACAAATATGCACCCCAACACATAATATGTTGCCACTAGCCAGGGTTTGGGGGTGCAGACCCTCCAATCTTGCGACTACAGGGTGGGGACACCAATTGATGACCACCCGTGGCAGAGTGCACCAAGAAGGTGACCAGAAGGAGCACCAATTTGAAGCTTGAGAGGCAGTCAGGATCAGGTGTCACACAATCTACTGTCAAAGGTATAAAATGGGTGATTTTCAGGACACATAGGGGATGGCACAGCTGCACATACTTTTGGGGACTTTAATCCTTATTGTGATTCATTAATGGCATTTCTTACCAACATTATGCCTGTTTGGAAATAAATTGTATAGTGCTTCTCTCCTGCATCCTATGCTTGTTTCTCACTTCTTGCCTCAGCCTGTTCCCCTCTACTTTATTAATCTCTGCTGTGTTCTCATGCACGCCCCTTGCCATTACTATGCCTGTCTCTTTTTTTAACCTGAGAGTATTCCATTCAAATGCCCCTCTGTGCTTTATGAGTCTGTTCAGACCCACACATTTTGCAGGTTTGAGAACAATCTTAGTTTACTGTCCTTCAAAACTAGCACTTAAACGTTAAACTTTTCAGGGACTTTAGCTTGTAGTTGTAATTCAGGGATAAAAAAATGTCCACTTGCCAATCTGGCATAATCGAGATATTGGAAGACGTTTGCATTGTCGTTGCAGCTCAGTCTTTTTCACCTTACCATTTGCAAAATGGCATTTCTTTCCTGTAGTTTCCGGACCCCTGTGTTCACTCAGTGGGGTGTGGTTCCAGTTCCTGGTCACCCAGACTCTTTGAGTCCACTATTGTCCTGGATACCAACAAGTCCCATTTACACCTGAAAACCATTCCTCCAACAACACGTAGATACAGTCTCATCCTGTGCTTTCAGTGAGTCCTGTGGCATAGACATTGCTCTGCCATGGCTCCCTTCATCTTACCCCTCTACCGCCTACAGTTTCAGTTTTCATTAGGTCTGACTCGGGTCACCCTGTCTTACAAATGATCTCTTCCGCTTCTCCCATTCTTGTTGAGGCTTTCTGCAGACAGCATCGAATGAAGTTCACTTCTACTCTGAGCCCCCAGTCTTTTCCTGGAGAGGTATTTGGTTCCTTCTCAGGACTCAAGCACTGCATTGTCAGCTTTAACAACTTGAGTTCTAATACCGGCTACCCCACCTGGCTCAAACTGTGTGACTTTGGCCAAGTCCCCTTATCAATGTGTACATTCCCTGTCCAACTGTGGAGTTAAATAACTTTACTGAAAAGTCTCACCCTGTGTTGTTCCTAGAAGAGTGAATGAATTGATATGGCTCCTGTAGCATGCAGCGACCTCGAAAGTTATCTTTTTCTCAACAATTGCATTGGTGAGCAGGGGTCGGGTAAAAGATATTCCATCAGGAGAAGGCGAGTGGGACTTGCAATTGAAGGCCTCGATTTTAAGCTGATTTGTGAAATCTCGGTTTTCCATCCTAAACGCACAGTCTGCTCCCAAGTGAGCCCCCTGCATGCTCAGCCTCCGGCACTGAAATGTTACTAAGGAGCAGTATACATAGCGCTGGGTCTCCTCTAGTGCACGTTTGCATCTATTTAACAATTCCAATATAAAGTCAATCTTCCCTTCACAAATTGGGTTCTACACTGATTGATGTCCCTTTCAGTATTCTTTTTTCGTAAAGCATACATTTGGTACATAATTATTATCAATTATTTCCAATTGGCTGTAAATGAGAGCCTCTCGGGTCCCGCAGGGCTGTGTTCAGTGACCCTAAAAATGATTGCTGCGGCTCACATTCCGACATCTTCCGCTTCCAAAATCAACAATTTGGAACAATTAGGCCCTTTTATGCCTTGCATAAGCCGTGACATAGGAGGCACCGGGAGGGTTTCACGTGTGGGTCATGGGGGTGGTGGTTAGTGTAGCTTGGTGGCGTGGTGTAACAGAGCTGGATGATCTCAGGTTCTGCAATTCCATGCATAGCTGATGCAGGCCCCTTCTAGCCCCTTTGATGCTCATGACAAGCTCAGCTCGTCATGAGGCACAGTGGAGCTGTGCTCATGACGAGCTGAGCTCGTCATAACTGCTGCGGCCCTCCCATGCGTGGCGAATTCCCCACCTGTGCGGGCGTTCTAAAGGAGTGGGAGGAGTCATGACGAGTACAGCTTGTCATGAGCACAGCTCCACTGTGCAGCATGACGAGCTGGACTCGTCATGAGTACCACGGCGCCGCGGCCTCCCCCATCCCCCCGCGCCGTTGGGGAATTAGCCCCGCGTGGAAGTGGTTAAGGTGGAGCCTACGCAGCACTGCTCAACTAGGCATGCTGTGTTCGGTATGTGGGCTTTAACTCCACTCCTTGCTGGCGATTCATTTCATTCATAAAAGCTTGCTTTTGTTTGGTTTATGGCATTTATTTTTCCCACATTTTCAGGACTCGCTCCTCCCCTGGCATATTGGCCTATTACGTGTATCCTTTCTTTAAAGGCTTTTTAACTTTGTGTTTGCGCACTATTTTATTTTTGTGCAGGCTACAGCATTTTACAAAGAATGTTCCTTTTTGGTCTCTGTAGTTACATAACCCGATTACTGCGATGTATTCCCACGCTAATGCCACTGTTTTGACTAGCATATAATTTAGCGTGCACTTTTTGAAGATAAAATCCTTTTTCCCGTTTTATTTAAAACAACTTTCACCTGCTAATTCAAAGCCTATTAGCCGATAACAAACATTTTTTGTTAATGTACACATTTTGTAGATGTGATTGCTGTTTGCGTGATATTTTATTTTCCATTTTTGTTCTCGTGATGTTCCTTTATTTTTGTATTTGTTTAATCTGTATGCAATACCCTTATTCCAGACTTAAGATTTTACTTAGTTTAATTAGGGGCGGAGTGAATTTATATTTTTTGCTTTCTATTTGTGCACTCTTAATTATGTGAAGGCTTTAATTTTTTTTACAGTACTCAGAATGACCTCCATTCTATATGCCTTCTATATAATATTGTCACAAAAACAGTAATATTTGTGCCTATTGAAGTAGAGAATGGTCCCCTACATGGATCAGGACATTCTAAGTCCGTTAGATAGTGCTGCTAGCTGCTTCACTGGTCCTGTCAGTAACGCCCTTACTCTGAGTCCTCTAGGCAGTGCTGCAGCTGCGTCTCTGTTTCCAATGGTATTTTCCTCATTCCTAGTCCTCTAAACTGTGCTGCTAGCTGCTTCTCTGTTCCCATCAGTAGCACCCTTATTCTAAGTCCTCTAGGCAGTGCTGCAGCTATGTCTCTTTTTCTAGTGGTATTTTCCTCACTCCTAGTCCTCTAAACAGTGCTGCTAGCTGCTTCTCTGGTCCCAGTGGTAATTTCTTATTATCAATCCTCTAGATAGTGCTGCAGCAGCTTCTCTGGTCCCAGTGGTAATTCCTCATTCTAAATCCTCTAGATTTTGCTGCTAGCTGCTACTTTGGTCCCACCGGTAATTCCTCATTCTGAGCCCTCTAGGCAGTGCTGCAGGTGTGTCTCTGGACAAAGTAGTAATTCCTCATTCTTAGTCCTCTAGGCAGTGCTATCTGCTTCGCTCGTCCCAGTGGTAATTCCTCATTCTACGTCCTCTAGGCAGTGCCGTAGCTGTGTCTCTTTTCCCAGTTGTAATTCCTCATTCATTGTCCTACAGACAGTGCTGCTGGCTGGGTTTCTTCTCCAAGTGGTAATTCTAATTCCTAGTCCTCTGTATATCGCTGCTAGCTGCTTCTCTGGTCCCAGAGTTAATTATTCATTTGAAGTTCTCTAGCCAGTGCTGCAGCTTCTTCTTTGGTCCCAGTGGTAATTCTATATTCATAGTCCTCTAGACAGTGCTGCTAGCTGGTTTTCTGGCCCCAGTGGTAATTCCTCATTCTAAGTCTTCTAGACAGTCTTGCAGCTGCTTCTCTGATCCCCGTGGTAATTCTTCACTCTTAGTCCTCAAGGCAGTGCTGCTAGCTGCTTCTGTGGCCCAGTTGGTAATTCCTCATTCTTCGTACTCTAGGCAGTGCTCTCTGCTTCTCTTGTCCCAGTGGTCATTCCATATTCTAAGTCCTCTAGGCAGTGCCGTAGCTGCATCTCTTTTCATAGTTGTAATTCTTCATCCCAGTCCTCTAGACAGTGCTGCCGGTGGCTTTTCTGGTCCCAGTGGTAATTCCACATTCTTAGTCCTCTAGACAGTGCTGCTAGCTGCTTCTCTGGTTCCAGTGGTAATTCCCCATTCTTAGTCCTCTAGGCAGTGCTGCTAGTTGCTTCTCTGGTCCAAGTGGTTGGTGTGTTTCTGTTCCCAGTTTTAATTCCTTCTTTATAGTCCTCTAAACAGTGCTGCTTGCGGGTTTTCTGGTCCCAGTCGTAATTTCTCATTTTTAGTCCTCTAGACATTACTGCAGCTGCTTCTCTGGTCCTAAGGCAGTGCTACTAGCTGCTTTTCTGGTCTGGTCAGTAATTCCTCATTTTAAGTCCTCTAGACAGTGCTGCTAGTTGCTTCTTTGATCCAGTCGGTAATTCCTCATTCTAAGTCTTCTAGGCAATGCCGCTAGCTGCTACTCTGGTCCTGCTGGTAATTCTAAGTCTCCCAGACAGTGCTGCTAGCTGCTACTCTGGCCCTGCCGCTAATTCCACATTCTATGTCATCTAGACAGCGCTGCTAGCTGCTTCCCTGGTACCAGTGGTAATTCCACATTCTACGTCCCATGGACAGTGCTGCAGCCTTGTCTCTGGTCCTGTTGGTAATTCTCACATTTTAAGTCCTCTAGGCAATGCTGCAGTTGTTTCTCAGGTCCTGTCGGTAATTCCTCATCTAAGTCCTCTAGACAGTGCTGCTTCCTGCTTCTCTGGTCTCATCAGTAATTCCTCATTCTAAGCACTCTATACAGTGCTGCAGTCACTTCTCTGGTCCAAGTGCAGACTTCGAAAAATCTACTGCCCCCTAGCAATTGCTAGTTAAACGTTTATCAGATTGAGCTATTTTTAACACCTATTACTCACATCTGGTAGTAAACTTAGGCTGGAAAGGAACAGGTGTTCCATTCATTTAGAAATATGCTGTTAATTCTTGTTTTTTATCTTGACACATTTTCTGTCTGTTCAAGGAGGTGGTCAAATGTCAATTTGTCTTTTAACTAATTGTTGCTTGGAAAATTAGGTTTATTTTTCTCTCTCTTACAAGAGTTAGAGGTTTTCGTCAAGTGAGCTGTCTGAAGATGTCAGTTATTTTTTCTCTCAAAATCAAGGGGGAATGGATCACTAGTACCTGTAACCAAGGTCCACTGTGTTCTATCCGTCAGTACCTTGAAAGTACTTAAAAAACCCTCATTCAAGTAGGCAGGTCGTGTGGCACGTTATCTTGATTCTCCACCTGTATCAGTTACGTGACAGCATCATCACTGGGTCTCTTTTGTATGCTTCCTCCACCTGGAGGGAACCACTGGATTTTACAGTAGTGATCAGTAATAAGTGGTGAGTGGAAGGTGCTCAAGTGAAGTGAGTTGTTTTAAAAAGTGATCCTCATACTACCTAAAAACTGCAAATTTATTCCGTTCCGTGTATGGGGAAAATAGGTAACAATGGGGTTGTGCAGGGAGGGACTATTTATGTGTCCGCTGCACTCTAGTAGTCCAAATCAATGGATGACATGTTTCAGCCCCTTTGGGTGACCCTAAGTGGTCGGGGGACTTTCTTCAGGACCTAGAAATCAAAAAAGGAATTGGGTAATGTCCGATTCCAGAAGGGAATTTGATCAGAGTGTGATTGCTCTGAACTTAACGTCGATAGTACCTTAAGAAGTCTAATAGGGCTTCAACGGGCGGCTGACAGCGCTCTATCCTGCTCTTCTGCAGTTTTGCACTACTTGTGCTGGCGCTGGTCTCCGGATCCCGGGTGTCCCAGTTATTTTTCTCTAACATATAACATTTAAATACATAGCCTGTAAATTAAAATTACAAATATTTCAAAATATATCAGGAATTACAAAAGCACATTTTTTGTAATTAAGAAGGGCGATGCAAACAACCAGTTAAATAGGAGCAAAACAAACCAGCACACTTTACTTGGTAATGTGCAAAAGTTACATATTTGCAGGGTCTCTATTTCCAAACATTATTGTTTGTACACTATATAGTTTTATCAGTAAAGCTGCAGGTCAGTTGGAAAATTTGTGGCCATTTCAATGTAAATATGCTGATTACAAATGACTGTGTAATACCACTTTATGCTTTAGTTATATATTTACTAAAAGTGATAGTTGTAAAACATGATTAGAGAAACATCCCTGCCACTGCCCTGATGAAAATGCTGTTATTCAAAAGGACATGTGTATCCTATATGTGGCTGTATTAAATATGGAAAGAATGTTTTGTCTATTAAATCAAACAAGAAATGCTGAACTTGCATATTTGAAGGTACTCTCATGTGTGATAATGAAGAAAATGGCGGCCTAATGAATTAAATAATTTGCACTCGATCACATAATTTGAAAACGGTCAAGAGCATTACAAATAGGCCGAGTAGATTATTTAAGTCACTAGACCTGCAGGTCTAGTAACATTTTAATGATTTTTGGAGGCCTCAAGCAGTAATTCCTCATTATAAGTCCTCTAGGCAGTGTTGCAGCTGTGTCTCTCTTCCCAGTAGTAATCCTCATTCTTAGTCCTCTAGACAGTGCTGCTAGCAGCTTCTCTGTTCCCATCAGTAACACCCTTATTCCAAGTCATCTAAGCAGTGCTGCAGCTGCGTCTCTGTTTCCAGTGGTATTTTCCTCATTCCTAGTCCTCTATACAGTACTGCTAGCTGCTTCTTTGCTCCCAGTGGTAATTCCTTATTCTCAATCCTCTAGATAGTGCTGCATCTGCTTCTCTGGTTCCAGTGTTAATTCCTAATTCTAAATCCTCTAGATTGTGCTGCTAGCTGCTACTTTGGTCCCACCGGTAATTCCTCATTCTAAATCCTCTAAGCAGTGCTGCAGCTTTGTCTCTGGTCACAGTGGTAATTCCTAATTTTTAGACCTCTAGGCAGTGCTGCTAGCTGCTTCGCTGGTCTCATCGGCAATTCCTCATTCTCAGTCCTCTAGATAGTGTTGCAGCTGCTTCTCTGGTCCCAGTAGTAATTCCTCATTCTAAATCCTCTAGATAGTGCTGCTAGCTGATACTTTGGTCCCGTCAGTAATTCCCCATTCTAAGTCCTTTAGGCTCTAGGCAGTGCTGCAGCTGTCTCTCTGGTCACAGTGGGAATTCCTCATTTTTAGCCCTCTAGACAGTGCTGCTAGCTGCTTCGCTGGTCTCATCGGCAATTACTCATTATAAGAAGTCCTCTAGAAAGTGCTGCTTCTCTGGTCCTAATGGTAATCCCTCATTCTAAGTCTTCCAGACTGTGCTGCTAGCTGATACTCTTATCAAATCAGTAATTCTTCATTCTAAGTCCCCTAGACAATGCCGGAGCTGCTCCTCTGGTCCTGTCGGTTATTAAGTCCTCTAGCCATTGCTGCAGCTGTGTCTCTGTTCCCAGTGAAAAGTCCACATTCTCAGTCCTCTAGTCTGTGCTGCCAGCTGGTTCTCTAATCCTGACAGTAATTCCTCGTTCTAAGTCCTCTAGACAGTGCTGCTAGCTGCTTCTCTGGTCTCATCAATAATTCCTCATTCTAAGTCCTCTAGACAGGGCTGCAGCTACTTTCCGGTCCCGTCGATAATTCCCACATTTTAAGACCTACAGGCAGTGCTGCTAGCTGCTTCTTTGGTCCTGTCAGTAATTCCTCATCTGAAATCCTCTCGACAGTGCTACTAGCTGCTTCACTGGTCCAGTTGTTAATTCCTCATTCTAAGTCCTACTGCTACCTGCTTCTCTGGTCTCATAGGTAATTCCTCATTTTAAGTCCTCTAGCCAGTACTGCAGCTGTCTCTCTTCCCAATGGTAATTCCTCATTCTTAGTTCTCTAGACTCCTTTCATAAAAAACAATATAATTTACGCCAGTAGCTCGAACTTTCAGAAATGCAAGACCGATTACATTACAAATTATTATTTTCTATGCATTCTGGGTCTCGTAGTCCTGTTTTATGCCATTAGAACACCAGGACTAAAAGAAAATTAAAATCCTCTATGGGATGAGATAGTCACACGCGGATCTGGGGAATATGGGAGCTTTGCAGTCACCCCACGGTTTCTATGAAAAATCACACCTGTATGTCTCCCTCTAACCTTGCTTCTGAGTTGCAACTTCACAGGCTGCAGGGTTAGAGCACGAGCGTGTGTATGTGTTTGGGAGAAATTAAATAATTGAGGATTCCTGCATAGGTTTACTAGATGACTCCATGTCACTGGGACAATTTTTCTGTTCCGAAATTTTCATTTTCTAATCGTTAAACTTAAACGCTGGTCAAATAAAAGTGGGATTGTTGCCCAATTTAATTTGCCGACCACCGGAAAAGGATGAAATACTCAGTCAGCCTTGTAGGATTCAAACTCTTGATCTGCTAGTCACTGCGCTTTTCAGCCACGATTTCATCTATTAAGCCATCCTGCTGCTCCTAGAGTAATCCTGCTCCTGCAGGGGAGCAGACCGACCTTTTTTAGGTCTCGGCTAGCATAGGCTGCGCACATGCGCAGTCTCGCTGGCGAGACTTAATCACTCTGATTAGCGAGGGTTATCCCCGCCCCTCTTCTCCATTGGCTGGCCTCCTAAACGGCAGCCAGCCATTGGAGAAGAGGTTTCAGTTACGTCATTGTCTCGCTCTAAGCCCCGTCTTTTTCGGATTGGGGGCGTGTTTTTGGGAGAAGTGTGGCTCACGGGTTAGAGGAGGCAGACCTGGAAGCAGATGTCAGCCCCGGACCAGGGTTCAATTCCAGGCTCGGCGGGATCTTGAATCCTAAAATGTCCACAGACTCGACAATTCTCGCTCCGGTGCCTACTCGATTCACAGGTTCACGCTCTGCGACTCTGGGCAATAGCTTGCTTAATCTCCACAACGGCCCCTTGCGGTGGGATGCCTGGCTTTCACCTTGTGGATACCCTGCCGGGGTTATCTCACAGGGGAATACCAGGACGGGTTCCCTAAGCAAGCGCTTAGATACCGGGTCGGTGATTTGCTCTATATAAATACATGTACATTTACATTTTACATTTTTTAGGTTTGTTCTACCCTCTTCTACCTTTGTTTACATTCCAGCCAATGGAGAAGAGGGGAGAAAGAAAAACACGCCCCCAGTCTGCAAAGGACGGGGCTTAGAGCAAATGGCCAGCGCGTGTTTATCTCTGGAGAAATCTCTTATCGCCAGAGCCTTCTGTAAAGGCCGCTCCCTCGCCAGTAAAACTAGCTTTTCAGGATACTTTTGTTGAGATTATTTAACCTGTGGTTTTATCTGCGTTCAGTAGAGGGTAGTTACTTCCACCGCTGGGTACACTGCCATCAGATCCCTCTGGTGACTGGGAAACCATGTTTTTCCCCCTGGATTTATGTTGACTTTTTGTTTCTGATTCAATATCTTATTTTCTTCCCGTCTGCTTGTACGGTGCTGCCCTTTTCCTTGTTTATCTCCCTAATAGCGGTACCGTGGCCACAGGAGCCTGCATGCACTAAAGTCTCCCGCCCCTTTCTGCCCAGACGGGTAGTTACCGACACGTGACAGAACGATAGGCAAACGAACCAGCTGGTCATCCGGAGTCCGGCCTGGATGGGATCACTGGGGTGGCACGGAGGTACAAGCGTCCCAGCGGCAGCAGCGCGCACATGTTTCCCAGCTCCCAAAACAAAAGGGAACGCGGGGCTTGGCGTGGGTAATTCTCCGGGATTATATAACTTCCCCTCCGAGCAGCCATAATAGAGTGGCGGGAGGGGAGGGTGAGGGGCAAGAGGGGAGGGTGAGGGGCGGGAGGGGCGGGCGGCAGCGTCACGTGTCCCGCCTAGCACTCGGTGGAGTGGTGAGAACCGCCATAGCAACAGCATGACGAACAGTGACGGGGGCCAGAGACTGGAGGGCCAGGTGAGGCGAAGGGAGAGAGACTTGGAGAGTGAGCCGAGCAGATGGAAGGATTGAAACAGCCACAGGAGAGAAAAGCAGCTCACCAAGCTCACGTTTCTTAATAAGTGTGTTGGCAATCCTGAGCAATGCTTAAAACTGTATTATCAAAGCCTCCATAGTGATCGGATAGGCGGCATTCTTTTCGCACACGCAGACGGTAACATATATTTTAATTTCATTGTTCGTGTGCCATGATGCGTGTAAAGCGAGCAGAAATCGATGGCGCTTCCTGACTGCAAACAGAAAGGCTGCGCCACTGCTCTAAAAGTTTCTGATGCGCTCATTCCTGTCAGGCCTGCCTCGCGAGCTGCCTGCTGCGTGGCTGGAGTAGGTCAGCAGTAGTCACTGGTTATAGTTTTTTGGGGGGGATTTATGATTCTGGTTCCTTCTTTTAAATTCTGTGCAAGATCCTCGTTACCAGCACATATCTATGCCTGGCACTGCTTGGGCAGATTACGTCACATGGGTTCCTTCTGAGCTGTGCAGAGCAGATGACTTCCTCCCCCTCCCAACCCCCCCCCCCGATGCCACTGCCCCAACCAGCTTGTTTCTCTCGCCCTTTGCACTACGCCCCCTCCTCCAAGGACCCCTTATCACCTTTCGCCAGTCACAACATTTCCACTGAGCTCTCTGATTGCACAGCTGCCGGGCCGGCTCCTCTCGGTCTGCTGCTGCTGCTCCTACCGATAAGAGTCCGTCTGTGGCCTCTTTTCAGAAGCTGGGATTGATCGTTGGCCGGTGAGAAATCTATTAAACAGACTTGAGCCCAGAGCAGGCGAGAAGCCACAGTGCTGGCCATACAACATAAACATGTCCCTTCGCTATTGACGTGTTCATGGGAAGGCAAAGAGACAAAGCCAGAGTTTTTTTTTGGTTTTGCAGTTTTATATAGCGCGACCTCAACCCGAGCACTTAACCCGAGCACCAGTTAGTTATGTTACACAAGCATACATTCATTTTTGGTAGGCACAAGATGTTGAGCCAACACCGAGCTTGAACCTAGTTCCCCAGGTCTAAAGTCAGCTGCCTCTCGCCATTACGTCATATCCTCTCCAGCTGCGGTTGGATATGCTGCCCGTCTTGTATTGGTGATAAGTGAGAACCCTCCTAACCCCAGCCTCCCCGACCCCTCAACTGAGTTTAAAATCGATTATTGTGGCCTGCCTGTAGGTAAGGGATATGTGTGCCATGCACAGTGAAATGTTCAGTGTCACAGGCAGCTAATATTTAATGGACTTGTTTCTCGCAGGTCATCCCAATGTTACGATACTTATGCGCTGTCCAAGTGAACAATATTAAATGGACCCGGGGGACAGGAGAGCGTGTTGCCTGCCGCCTTCTCCTTAATGTGCACATAAATCAGCTGCAAGTTTTTTACAAACTGTCTTGGGTCCTACATTTATATATATATATATATATATATGTATATATCTATAGTATTTGTCCGCATTTTCCACTAGAAACACATTTTTTTTCTTTTGCCTATAACGGTTAATCCCAGCCCTTGAACATCCTTTCTAAGCCATGTCATTTGCTCTACTACAGAAAGGCAAAGGGATAGGTGGCAGGCAGCTAATGTGCTCCATCGCTTCTCTTTCCTCAAGAGAGATTTACCCCATAAATAAACATATTTAACAAGAGAGAGAAAGTGGGTGCTAATTCATTTTGGATACTCTACCCACCTCATCGTTCCAAAGCATCTGCAAACATTTTTAAACACAGAATCCTAGAAGGGCTGGCTTCCTGACAAACTATCACAGTGGTCATTTGGATTACCTCACCACTGACCTTCTAGAACACTTCATCATGGCCTTTACAAGTATTGGTAAATACAATAGTTCTCGAATATGTGAGCCATTGCCTTAATAAATGTTTTTAGCTGTGCTGCACAGCAGCATGATCGAAAGTAAAAATAAAAAACGATTTACGCGGCCACCTCAAATACTCTATAATACTCACTCAAATACTTTATAATACCCTAATCCTAATACTCTCTACTACTCTACTCATTATTAATAATTCTCTACTACACACTCTCTACAACTCAAAATAATTATACTACTAACTTTCTACAATATTAATATCTATTACTCTATAGTACTCACTACTACTCTACTACACACTATATAAAACTATCTACTACTCACTATTACTCACTCTACTACTCACTTTCTACTACTAACTTTCTAATACTCAGTTTATAATACCCTACTCAAACTATTCTAATAACCATATCTACAAAATACTACTCACTCATTACTACTCACTATAACACTCACTCTCTACTACTCTACTACTCTCTACTACACTCTGATACTAAAAAGTACTAACTAACTACTGCTCTCTAATATATACTCTATTTTAAAAGTCAATCGCTACTCACTCTACTAATAAAATATATACTACTCTATATACTATCTATAACTCACTACACTACATCTATTTCTATCTAGTACTTTTCATTACTCACTACTACTCTGTCTCTACTACTCACTAAATCCTACACGCTCTCTACACACTATCTACTACTCACTCTATACTACCCTCCACTAATCTCCACTACTCACTAACTACTATTGCCTACAACTCACTCCTACTCTACTCTATACAAGTACACTCTCTATTAATCTATTAATCAACTAGTCACTCTCTACTAACTAATAATAACTGCTAATACTCTCTACTACTCTCTAATGCTTACCTATTACCATTGTAAATAACAATACCATATATTTATTGGTTTAAAAAAAACAATAAATGAAAACAATAACATTTGCAGTGCCAATAGCTCTAACTTTAACAAAGACGAGATCATTGCATTGTAAATGCTTGTTCCCCACAAGTCAGCAAGAGGATTTTGTGCAGCATTGAGCTAGTAGTGAAGGAGCAAGCGTTAATGAGATATACAGCGAATTAGCTCTACTGGTCTTATGCTAAATTTATGGTGAGTACAGAACTATTTCATATGTAGTCCTCAGTTTATAATAGGATAATCATGTGGAAGTATCAGAATGCAAATTAAAGTCCAGTATGGGATAGCAGCTTAAACATGGAGCCAGGAAATTTGAGAACTCTGTGCTTTGGATCCCTTCAGTTCATTACCAGCTTCCACAATGAGGATATCACCTCTTCTCCCATGCGAGCCTGATCGCAGTATACTTGGCAGGACTCATATCTGGAGCACCGCTGGAATCAGTAGTCAGTCACATTCCACAATCTATCACGCCCCAAAATAATAAAAGCACCTATCGGATGACTCAAGAATAAATGGGAGAAAGGAAGAGAAAGATTTGAAAAGAGTGACAAGATGAGAACGCAGGGATGAAAACAAACTGCACGGGCGAGATAAAGAGGCAGGAAGTGTAGAGTGGTGTAAGAGAGAGGTATGAGGTAGAATCAAAACAGTGTTGGTATGCTGCAATCCCAGCAACCAGCAGAGCTGGCAGTGGGCTCCTAATAAAACGTTGTACCCCTGCGCTTAATTGTGGTTTTTCAAACTAAGCACTGTCCTAATTGTAGCAGTACTAAAAAGCGTTCAAGAGGAACCATCCTATTACAGTCTGACACAATGATATGGCTATCATCTTGCATTCGCTTTACGCAACAATAATTCTGGTATTTATAAATGAAAATAAAGGATTACAAGTAAAACCTCACACTTCCTAAAACAATTTGAAGTGAAAAAAACAAGAAGGTGTCAACAAATTAAAGCTGAAGGCTTTCACATGTGACATTATTTATTGTGAGAAGTTGGCCTGGTATATGCTGTCCACTAATTAAAGTGGGCACCCTGCACCAGTCCAAACAACCTTTATGGTGATTTAAGAGGTCAAAGATAACCTTGGAAAGCTATCCAAGTGGTAGCTGTTGAGAGCAGACTCGGTCTTGAAGGAATGTTCAGCAGCTTGTTTTACCAGAATGCAATCTTATTGTAATCGTTAAATGAAATAGAACCACTCAGTAGTTATAATAATATGTATTTATTATTATAACACACTCTAAATACTTCACAGTATCTGCTACACGGAAATAAAAACAAACCACACAATAGCACAGAAACAATCAGAAGTAGCACTAATACACAGTGGGCTCCAGGGGGCGGCCAACCCATATACTAAAATAGTGGTATAAGAACCACGACTCGAGTCAAGACAGTGTCTAGAGGGTGTAGAATCGCTGGGACCCCAAAGAACCACCCAAGGTGAGTACGTAGGGAGAATGTCTGACATAATATCGACAGACAGAATATCGATATGCAAAAATATCGGAGCAAAAATATCGACAGCAAAAATATTGGAATCCTATCTTCATTAAGGTAAGTACAAAAATATCGAAAAAATAATATCGAAGTACAAAAATATCGGAATCAAAAATATCGTTTTTTTAAATGTATTAATAATAATGTAAAAATAAATTTAAAATACATATAATTTTACAACTATTAAATAAAAATATTAAAACAAAATTAAAACTAATACATATACATTTAAAATAAATAAAACACTTAATAATTTAAAGTAATTTTAATTTTTTTCATGTAATTTATTTGATTTAATGTAATTTTTTTTGTTTTTACCCTGTACGCCTGTACCCCAAAAACCCAAAACTGACCCTGAACCCTAAAAATATCCCTGTACCCCAAAAACCCAAAACTGACCCTGAAACCTAAAAATACCCCTTTACCCAAAAACTGAAAACTGACCCTTATCCCTAAAAATACCCCTTTACCCAAAAACTGAAAACTGACCCTGAACCCTAAAAATACCCCTTTACCCAAAAACTGAAAACTGACCCTAAACCCTAAAAATACCCCTTTACCCAAAAACTGAAAACTGACCCTGAACCCTAAAAATACCCCTTTACCCATGAACTGAAAACTGACCCAGAATCCTAAAAATACCCCTTTACCCAAAAACTGAAAACTGACCCAGAACCCTAAAAATACCCCTTTACCCAAAAACCGAAAACTGACCCTGAACCCTAAAAATACCCCTTTACCCAAAAACTGAAAACTGACCCTGAACCCTAAAAATACCCCTTTACCCATAAACTGAAAACTGGCCCTGAACCCTAAAAATACCCCTTTACCCAAAAACTGAAAACTGACCCAGAACCCTAAAAATACCCCTTTACCCAAAAACTGAAAATTGACCCAGAACCCTAAAAATACCCCTTTACCCAAAAACTGAAAACTGACCCTGAACCCTAAAAATACTCCTTTACCCAAAATTAATTAATATTATTTAATTACCAATTAATTATTTATTAACAATAACAATAAAGTAAATATATTAGCACATTTGCTGTAATTAATTTAATTTAATAATTAATATTATTTTTCCCAATTGATTAATTAAGAATAACAATAAATTAAATATAAAAAAATTACTATAATTAATGTAATTAAATAAATAATATTAATTAATTACCAACTAATTAATAATTATAAATATGTCAACAATTATATTAATTAATTAACTAATTAATAGAAATTAATTACCAATTAATTATTAATTAAAATATGTACAAACATATATCAATTAATTAATTATTATTAAATTACTTCCCACCCTATTCCCCTATAAACCCATAACCCGCTACAGAACATATTTATCAATTAATCAATTAATTGAAAATAATTAAAAATTATGTCTCAATTAATTAATTAATAATTCCTACTAATTAATAATTAATTTAACATAATTAAATTACTTCCCACCCTATTCCCCTAAAAACCCACAACCCGCTACAGTAGTAAAAGACAATATTTAATTAAATTACATTAAAAATAAATAATAAAACATAATAAATACAATATAATATACACTAAATTTATTTAAAAATTGATATTAGTAACATCAAAGTTATTAATTTTGATATTATTGACATCGATATTTACAACTTCGATATTACTGATATCATACCAATATCGATATTAAGACTGTCGATATTACTTACCTTCGATATTTTGTCCCATCGATATTTAAACTTCGATATTTTTGTATATCGATATTTAAAAATCGATATTTTGTCTGTGTACCACGTAGGGATCCCACGGAGGATGGGTGCAGTGTGGGAACACAACTGGGTGTTCCATACAAATCAATAAGAGAGTCGAGGTTGCAGTTTTAAAGTTTAAGGATCCTTCTGAGTGGACTTCGAAGAAACCCCATGGAACTTAGGAGATTGGAGAGCCACCCCATCCATGGATACCATAATACTAGAGTTACCTATCCCAGGGAAGCTGAGTGCATAGGGTCAAAGTGGTTTCGGAAACTGCAGTCAAACTCAATGGAGGACTTCGAACAAAAGCCACTGCAGGGAAGAAAAAAAGTGTCCGTTGGGATCCAAAGTTGGATTCTTGCTGAAGAGTACCTGGAAGCAGAGGGTACAGAGTCTGGGTCACGCAGGAGTGACCAGGGGCTCGGTAGACAAATGCCCACCGATGTCGGGTGCTTCAGGTGCGAAGAGGGGGCTCTTGACTCTGCAGCCAAAGGGACCAGGATATGTTGAGGATGACCAGGAGCTGGATACGAGCTGTCCCATGAAGGATGTCGAGTGCTGAGGGGTCGATGTCCAGCTGGAGCACCAACAAGCCATAGCAGCGGCAACCAATGACGAAGATCAGGAAAGGTTACGGTTCGGACCAGCAAGGTCCAGGAGACTCACCAAACACAGGGTGGTCAGGGAAAGCCTGGAGCAACTAGGGGAGCCCAATAAAAGCAGTGCTGACCCTCAAGGGGACCCACAGGCAGGAGGCACAGGAGTCGCAAGAGGACCTCAAACAGTTTCACAAAGCAGCAGCCCACAGAGCACTCGGTGCGAGGAGGCCGGAGTTCTTTGGTGGAAATGGGACCAGAGGTCAGGCTACTCAGAGCCCCGTGCACTTTTTTTGGAAACGCCAACAAACATATGCACTTGCAAAAGTATGCAGTGCACAGGGGTACGGGTATTGCAGCCCCCGCAGGGGATTCTGACCTCAAACTTGGTGAGAGGGCAGCTCAGACCTCAAAGGGCTTGGAAACCCACCTCTGTGTTGCTGGAACCTTCGGAGTCCGTAGGAGCTCAGGAGCAGCAGACCGGTCAATTGCGATGTGGTGCCTGTGGTACCTGTGGTTGCAGGGGAGTGACTCCTTCAATCTAAGGGAGATATCTTCAGTTGTCCTTGTTGCTCCATAGGTTCTGAATGGAGCCTGTATGGTGCACAGGCACAGTCGATGCTTCAGACTGAGAGGGAGACGAAGTCAGGCCCAAACTATGTCCGAAGTGCCCAGACGGTCGAAGTTCAGTGGTTTATCTTTCAGAGTCTTGTCCACGTTGAATCCAGGGTCCTACAGCCGGGTAAGCCC
The DNA here is from genome assembly GCF_964263255.1 of Lissotriton vulgaris. Taxonomy (NCBI): domain Eukaryota; kingdom Metazoa; phylum Chordata; class Amphibia; order Caudata; family Salamandridae; genus Lissotriton; species Lissotriton vulgaris. The sequence continues at coordinate 1,743,883,627 of NC_141693.1, forward strand.
TTTTGTACTCACGGGAAAGAGTTGGACAGATTTAGGGGACACTCCCAGGGGAGGGTCAGGACATTGGGGAGGTCACTCCCATGTCCTTTGTCCAGTTTCGCACCAGAGCAGGAGCCAACAGCTCCCACGACTGGTTTGAACTGGACTATGCAAGGGACACCAAATATGCCCCTCTTGCAGGCTTTCGGTTGCTGGCAAGCGCACCCACCCAGACCTAATACACTAAATCTTGTCTGGGAGCTGGTCATATCTCCCTGTGACAGGATGCCTATTGTTCTGCTTTCCTCTGCTCGAGCTTGGCTCAGCAGCAGGAGGGCAGAAAAGTGTCTCTGGTCGGCAGCAACCATTTTGGGCTGCCCGGGACTAGAAGGCTCATACCGGGAACACCAGGGACCTCACAAAGCACATTTTTGATGGGTAGAATCATACTTGTGGGGATATGATTCCACAATGTTTGATACCAAACACGATAGGGTTACTTTCAGCCATTTTAGAGTTGGTCATCACGCGGTCGCATAATGCCACTCTATGTCGTAAACGGCTGATACACTGACAGCCCGGGAGAATGAACTCCGTAGGTTACAGGGATTTCCTGCTCATGCAGGGGCACCCTCTAACTTAGAACCAAGCACCCTGCCTTCAGGATTGATAAGGCCTGCTACAGGGGTGACTTAAAGGTTTTAAGTGCAATGACCCTTAGATATATGAAACCTATATCTGAAGTATGAGGTGAATGCACCATCTTACACAGGCTGCAATGGCAGCCCTGAAGTTCCATTTTGCTTGACCTCTCATGGGTGGCATAATACATGCTTCAGCCCATGGGAGGCCTCTGGGGTACCTATGCCCTGGGTACATGTGTACCATATACTAGGGACTGACAAGTGTACCTTAGTATCCAATCTGGTGTGTACTTAACTACATGGCATAACCGTTTAGGGAGAAAGCAGATAAACTGGGGTCCCGAGTAGCAGGATCCCAGTCAGATTAGTCAAAAACAGTATCAAATGAAACAAAAAGTGGGGGTAACCATAAGAAGCACATCCTACTTTCTTACATCTATTACATATGATTATCACACCATTACTTTTGAGTAAGGGCTGACTTTATTACTACCTGGGTGCTCACATAAGTACTGTTTGATAATTGTACTTAATTGTAATTAGCGGTGGCTTGGTGAAGGAGTGACATTTCATTCTGCTTGGGTGATGACCTGGCATGAACAATGAGTGGATGTTGGCCGACAGTGCTATTTTTGTGGTTCAGTTGACGTTGGTCTGAGAATGGCATTAATGATGTTTGGGGGATCAGCTGACGTTGTTTTGGCAGTTTAGGGTACATTGTTTCCGGATTGGCATTATTAATGCTTGGGTGTGGAATTGAGATTATTGCTCTATGGCTATGGTCACCTTATTATCAGGGGCGTAATACAGGCCCCTAGGAGTGCAGGGGGTGGGGTCCATAAGCTCCAGGGGGCCCCCTCAGCACAGCACTCTGGCTGCAGAGCGCTTGCTTGAGCCCAGAGTGGGCCCCTCCACCTGCCTTGCAGGGAGGCCCCCTCAAGTTTCTTTACGCCAGTGCTTATTATTAACTCAAAACTCACCAAAATCAGTAAGGCACTGCCTTGTCTTTAAAAGCAGATTGCACTGTTTTTAAATTGAAGCCTAGTGGCTCTGACTAAACAAGAGTTTGATTGACAAATGAGACGTACACTTCTACCATCGGTTTGTATTCAGCAATTTTACTGTACCAGACCTTGGAGGTTGATAAAGAAGGGCCAATGCTGCGGTTGTCTTTTTGGTCACAAAGATAGGGAAGCCCAGGAGGTTTGAGTCCCAGATTCTTCAACATTTATGTGTTCCAGCTATGAGGCTACAAATTATAACAACCCCAAAGTTGTGCTTTCAAAATCCCGTTCGTCCACCTCAGAAGAAAACCAGCAAGCTTCAAAACCGCACACTGGACCCGCTCCCAGAAGACACTATTTTCTCCTCTGTTGGCGACACCTTACACAAAAAAATCGTCTTCCTCTCCTAGAATAGTAGTTTGATTGAAAAATTGCTCTGTCGACTAAGCACACATCCCTTCCCAACTACACACTGGATTCCACCAAAGTACAGAGAGTCACAAGGAAATCTCACAGACTGTTTTGCCCTACTAAAACAAGAACCCCATAGAACTAAAACAGACCATAGAAGATCCCAGAACCCACCACATGTAAAAAAACAAACAACTATGACACAGTCACATGGCCATGCCACAAAGGAAAGTTTACAGAAAGGAAAGAACACTTCTGCTTTAAAATTCCCAAAGCAGAAAACCACGTGTGACCTAATAGTCTCGCATACCCCCCTACACTGAAACCCCAACCAACAGCAAATACTCAGCAACAGATTGATAACTTCACTGTTATAATACTGAAAATGTGCATCAACATCCAATAGAAACCCTGCACTTCTACCCCACAGCCCAACGCAGACCCAGATTGAGCAGCCCAAACCTCGAACCTTACTTTTTCACTTTCTCCCGTGTCCTGCAGCACAAAACATGTCATGATCACAAATCTTTGTGAAGGCACCTCTCCCAGGAGCAACAGCCCCACCGAACTAAATAGAGTTTAGAACTAATTGCAAACTTAAGAAGTCATCTTCCTGGTCTAGCTCAGACAAGCCACCCTCACTGTTCGCAACATAGCCCTTACCACTTCTAAAACTACCAAGAATTTCCCACCTATTAGCAACCTCCCCGCTACTTTTCAAACTGCTCATTGATTAATTTTTTGTTTCAGAGACTGATATTTCCAAAAGAGGCCTCACGATTCGGTGTTGTTAATCAAAAAATTCAGACAGAAACAGTGTCATTTAATTATGGGCTGGTTCTATTATTTTTTTGTATGCTTAAACACATGCTGTTTCTTTTAGTATTAGTTGGGTGGTGAACTAAGAACAGTACCATTTCGGAGAACAGTGCTGTTTTCTTAGGTGACTGACAGTACCCTTTGTTTGAAGGTGGGTGTACTGTTTTTGCAGGACAGAGATAATAGCAATGGGTGGATAAGTGATTAGCAATGGCACTGTTGTGGTGGAGAAGTGACATTAGTATTGTTAACAATATTTGAGTGGTTGAATGTCAGTATATAGACATTAGCACTATTTATGTTGACATCCAAATGCAATACTGTTAATGAAAGACTGACATAATTATTGTTTGGGCTGACAATAGTAACGCTATTGGTCAGTGGTATATGTATAATTATGGGAACTGATGTTAGTACCTTTTGAGAGAGGTACCTAAAGTACTTCTGTTTGGACAGTGTTTAACCTTTGTATTTGTGGAATTGAAGATGAAATGCATATACTGTTTGGATAGAGGAATTAAATGTTTACTGTTTGGATGGGATATTGTCTTTAGTAGTAACTGGGCAGATGGGATTGATGGGGGGGTGGGGCAGGCGCGCAAATATTAATATTACAAAAACGTACCTGAATCAATGAACTCCGTCCTCCACTCCAGACCTTTTCTCTGGAAATGGATGCAGTGTGGGCACCAATCTTGGGGCTGCTCTCATGCTGTGAGAACAGCACCCTGAGTTGAGGGAGCGGCCTCACTCGGAGCTCCCCACTGCCCTGGAGGCCGGCACTTACTCTAACCCAACTGTATTAAGACAGCTAGGTTAGAGGTTTCAAATTGCGCATGTCTGGCTGACCGTTGCAAGACGGCTGGCCAAAGGGGCATGCGCATTTTTCAAACAGCCCACCCTCCTCCCTGCTGCTGTCATTCAGCAGTGGTCCCACCCTTGTCCTGATGTTTGGTTCAGAACGGGAGGATGAAAATGAAATGGTAATGAATGACCAGTTTATTTTTCATCTTTGGGGGTAATTTAAGTGGGTCGACGCTCCTCCGCTCTAACGGTGAGGCCGCTCCTGAATACGGGCCCACTGCTTTAGTACTGTGTGGTATATCTAACAATATTACTGATTGGTTGGGGACTGGTATGCTACCTTGGAAATGGGACTAAACTTAGTATTTTTAGGCAAGAGGAACAACAGAAGTACTGTTTTGAAGGGGTAGTCATTGGTCCTCTGGAGGATGACATATTTCCTGTTTAGGTGGTGGCTGACAGTTGTGTTGGAAAGTACTGTGTGGAAAAGACCTCAGTATCAAGCAAGACTGTTTGCCTGTGTCCCTACAGGTACTCTCTGCAATTTGTGAAGGTATTAAGAAGCAGGAATCCAGGGAAGTTCTGTAAAGTTTATTCTTTAATAGCAGGCGATGTAAAGGACTGCCTCTCTGCCACCCAGATTACTGCCCTTCTAGAACCTCATTCTCCTGACATTCCACAGTGCACTAGCAAAGTTGCACACTGCAAATACTACAGTACATCCCAACACATCTTCCTCCTTCAAAACAAAACAAAATAAGGTTAACAAATAAGGTAAACCAGATTAACTTGCCCTACGTGAGTCTGTCACAGTAGTTACAATCTTAAAGAATAACTCCTAGTTAGAGAGTGCCACATACCGTAAATATGGTAAACAATGGTCAAATAGTGTTCAATTAAGTCTAGAGAAACCACAATGTAAATAAAGAAAATTGAAAACATTTGTGCATTGCTATTTCATAATATAATCACAGAACTTGTTAGGTAACCTAGTTACCCTTGATGACGTCTCACGTTTTACACCATCTTCCTTCACATTACACTTGCTACCCTTTCTCACTTGTTTCTGATCATCCTAGTGAAAAGAAGATGTGGCTATTTTATTCTTATTCCGCCATTTGCCCCCTTCCAACTTTACTGCACTCTTCCTAAATCCCACCACTGTTTTGGGTTCAGAAAATGTTGATTCTCCGTTAGGTATAATCCTTGAACTCTTCATTCTCACATGGTCACAAACCACTACTTCGAGCTCACTGACTCCATGTCTATGCTGTACCTGATCATACTTATTTTGCGCTTGTACTCTTTTCTTTCTTACACTCTCAATTTTGCCCTTCGGAATATAAAATCTACCCATCCATTCTCTCAACATTTTGGATGCTGGCATATGTCCTGTCAATAATATGAAAGGAGAAACATCTGTGTCTGCACTTGCTGTGGCGCTTACCGCACACAAACATTTTCTCAATTCCAATTTGCAATTCATCCGACTAGCTGTAGCCAATTATACATTCTCCTTGATAGCTCTGTTGAATCTCTCGATGAGATCATTACTCCTTGGTTGATAAGGTGACATTTTGGTATGTCTTATACTCATGAACTTAAAGAATTCCTCAAATAGTGCAGGTGTAAATTGGCAGCCATTGTTTGTCAGAATCTCATCAGCGATCCCTTATTTGGCAAAGATAGATTCCAAAAACCTGATCACACTCACGGTATTTGGAACCCTCAGAAACTTGACCTCAGGCCAATGGCTATAAAAATCACTGACCACCATGCCATATTCAGGAGTTCCACCAGGTAACGCCATTGGCCCAATAATGTCAATTGCTAGTTTGCTCTGATATGGCGCCTTCAGAGTGATTCCGCATAGTGTACACAAATTCTGTGTCATCCTCCTTTGACTCATCATTTACTTCAATGCTCTCACTACTGGTTAATCTAGATACATAAAATAACTGGACCAAAGGTTTATGATCCATGCGCACAATGAATTGTGAGCCCCACAGACATTATTTAAAGTAGACTATGTCCCTCAAAGCCAGAGCTTCCTGTTCAATCACAGAATAGGTTGCTTCGTCTCCCGTCAAATTTCTCGAAACAAAAGCAACCACTTCATCCTTGCCTTTTCTACGCTGCATGAGCACTGCCCCAATCCTTTTTGACTAACATCTGTCATAATTATGGTTTGATCCCTGGTATCGAAAGGCTTCAGTGGTATGGCATGTTCAATTTCCTTCTTGATTTGATTGAACTCCCTTCCACAGTCTGTACTCCATATGAATCTGGAATTCTTTTTCGAAAGACCCCTCATGTTGAACATCTTCTCTGGACAGTTGGGCACAAATCTCATGTATAACTCAATTAAACCCATGAAGGATCCCAACTGGTTTTTATTTTCTGGTGAACTAAAATCCTCTATGGCCTTCACTAAACTGATTTTAAGTTCAATACCTTTGGCAGATAACTTGTACCCTAATTATTTTACAATGGGGTGTTCATCTTACACTTTTCAGGACTGAGTGTTACACTCTTACTCCTTAATATGGATAATGCCTGGTGTAATCTCTCATCATGCTGTTTACGATTCTCCCCATAGACCAACACATCATCCTGTAAAGCTTTTACCCCCACCATGCCCTTGAACAAACTCTCCACTGTTCTTTGGAATACATTGGACGCTGTAGCCAATCCTAAGGGTATGCCTGTGAACTGAAATAGTCCTTCTGTAGTAATGAGCGCTGTGTAGTGTCTAGAGCCCTGGTGCAGATTAAGTTGGTGATATGTAGATGAAATATTTAACAAATTAAACATCTTACCACCCTTGAGCGTGGACAGCATCTCAGTAATATTCAGTCAAGGATATTGATCCACCCATGTCTGCTCATTCAGATCATGCAAGTCAACACACATTCGAAGAATTGGCCTTAAGGGTCATGACAACAGGCGCAACCGAATCGGAAGTCTCAATGGGTTCTATCACGTCATTCTTGTATAACTTTTCGAGTTCCCTTTTCAACTCTCCTTGCAAGGCCAATGGCACTTTACAGGACTTATGGACTACTGTTGTACTTCTTCATTGACTCTTATCTTGTGCATGAACACTTTAAACAAGCCCCTCCTTGAATACCTCAGGATACGACTCTTCCCATTCATTTTTCTTTACCACTAGTACTTGCACATACTTCTACTTAAGTATGACTTGGTCAGGATTATTGGGATCCAATAACTGTCTAGATTCCCTTGGTCATACCACCCTAAAAAACATGCATCATCCTTTGTCACATACACAGTCCCTAGTGACGTGCTATTCCTGAAACTCAATTGCGCCTTAAGCTCTCCTAAAACCTCAATGGGTTTGCCCCCATAACCCACTGGATGAATAATGAAGCTCCTTAATTGAATTCCTTTATCGCAAATTAATTCTTTCCACTACATTTCACTCATAAGTGTAAATGGAGTTCAAAAATCTGCCATCACTCTGATCAATAAACAAAAAGGTCTTTCAGTGCCTTGCAATGTTACACCCCATACTTCCTTCTTGTGCAGGGTTAAATTCGACTCAGGAATGGTGAAAACGTCATTATCTTCACTAGACGACGTCTCCCCCTCATAGGACCTGTCGTTTTCGGACAATTTTATTACTAGAGTAGACAAACTGTTTGGTAACTTCCTGTGGCGTGGCAAGAAAGCCAGGATTGCACTAAAAAAGCTGCAATTAGCGAAAGATAAAGGCGGCCTGGGCCTGCCCTCTTTCAGGAATTACCAGACAGCATTCCTCTGCAAACAAGGTGCCCAATGGTTGACAAATTCCCCTCTCTATACTCCGATATGGATCAATATTGAGGAATCCTTAGTAAATCATGCCCCTCTTGCATCCTTCCTCACTATGGACCTAAAACATTTACCACACTCCAAATATATAATCCTGAATACTAGACGGGCGTTACTTAGACTAGACCTCACACACAAAACAAGGTTAACATTCACTAGGTCGTCTTTCTTGTCCTTGTGGGGAAACCCCTATCTTAAGCATAACGTAGATAGACTGGGCTGGGAATCATGGTCCGGGAAGGGCATTAACTTAGCAAAGGATTTGTATGATGATAAAGGTCCAATCCCGTTCTCGACCTTGCAACAGAAATATGACCTTACTCCGATGGAATTTTATGAATTCTTGAAAATCAAAGCTGCTCTGACCGCTCGTAACTTCTCTCCCTACACCCCTTGGTTAATACTCCATCTCCCTCGATTTATGTATGCGGGTCACTTTGTCTCTAGGGTTTATAAATTGTTATTACCTCTACCCACGAAAACTCATAAAAAGGTGGAATTGAAATGGGAGGCTGAACCGAACCCAACGGGAATATGTTTTGATTGGGAAATAATCCATAAGGCTGCTCTTACCCATAAAGTATCTCCCATCCTATTCCAGACAAAATATATGCTTATAAACAGGGCGTTCTGGACTCCGGATAGACTCTTTAAATGTAAATTAAGAGACTCATCAACATGCTGGAACTGCCAGTCAGGTCCAGGGGATCTTGCTCACATGTTGTTTTACTGTCCTGCTCTAGGAGCTTATTGGGATAGAATATTCGACTGCATCTCTTTCGTTTTCAAGATCAAACCTGCACGGTCCTTCGTATATGTGATCTTAGGAGCCCTTGACCCGCAGCTGTCAAATGATCAAGACCGCCTGCTCCTGGACTTAATGCTTACATTGGCCTGTAAGGTGGTTCTGTGCAAGTGGAAAAGTGCGCATGAGGTGCACTTCAAAATCTGGCAGGAGTGGTTATCATTCCTGAGGGGTGCTAGCAATCCGGCACTTCAGGCATCTACATGGAGGCCGTCAAATAAGAAGCTGTGGAAATCATTGGACGCCTCCTCTTTTCACTATAAGCCTCCCTGAGGCAGTCGCTGTTGTACTGTCACGTTCCCCCTGTAGTATTTGAGAAATGCTCTATTTGTTCTCCTAAGGGCCCTTGCCTCTGTATCCATGCACTGAGCGTTATATATGTACTTGTACCTCAACTTAACAAGCACTGTCTTACTTTATTTTCATATTCTTTGCTTTTGTGTAATTGTACATCGCTAAATGTATCAGTCATCTCTGTAACGGAAGAATTATTGTACTGTGTTTCTTTTGCTTTCTTCTACTTCAATAAAAATGATTTGAAATAAAAAAAAAAAAAGAAAATCTTTTTTCTTGCTCTTTTTATATTTACCTTTAATGGCCAATACACTTTGTGATTGTGACTGTAACTTGGCATCAGATACAGACATCTGTTCCATATAAGAAGAGGTGCTCTCTATCCTAGTTGCTATTTATAGGGCTTTTTGTAACATTAAACTAGGTGTAGATAATAAGGCATCTTGCACTATCCTATTGTTAGTCTTTTCCACTAACTGGTCTCCTCCTTAAAAGACCTATACTCAACAGACACTGCTATAATTCTTAAAGCTCCTACATATCTTGACGCTGACTCACCTGTCAATTATACCCTTTTGTAGAATTTATGTTGTTTTAAAGTGACATTCTCGCATGCTTTGAATCGCACATCCAAAAACTTGATGGCCGAAGCATATTCATCTTCTACTCTATCTCCCTCACCATCCACCACTAATACAATTGCTTTGGTAATGTGCTTTAGTATTTAATAAGAGAAGATCTGCAAATACCCCTCTGTACTCCCTGCTCATGGGAACCACCTTGACCATACAAAATGAAGCAGCCTTTGCCGGAAACCGCCTCGAGGAACGTCCGCACACTACGTCCTTGTACAGGACTACACATTGAATGTCTTTATCGATCATAAACTAATTAACTATGGCTTTCATCCCTTTATAATTCTAGAAACAACAATAGGAGTTCAACAAACAATACAATAAAAAAAACTATGCAACATTGTAAAATATATTAGGGACTCAGCATTACTATTTATTGAAAAAACACTGGAAATTGTAATTTTCTCAATGCTATCCTCCCTCTTGATTGTGATTTTTACAAGTTACACTGGGTACAAGCATCACTAAAAACCTGAGGTTTATGTATGTAGAGATGATTTGGAGTTTTGAATACAATTTTGGTACAAGCTATGGGGTTTGTGTTGCACATATTGGAGAGCAAAAACTGCATATAGCACTTAATAACCATTGTTTAACCTGAACCAACGAAACCTCTATGATCCACTGCTTTCTATAATTACCCAGGTTCCTGTTGGTTTAAGGGTAGCTTTTGTTTTACTATATTGTTTCATCTCTTTACAGGAGTATTAAGAAAGAGAATGATGAGGTTTGATGCCTGAGCATCTCTATGAAGGAATGCCTCCTACAGTCGCTCAACGGGTGTCTGCTTTCACATACATTACTGACTAAAAAGTACCTTCAGTCCCCCATCCAAGTCAGGTGAGTCACTGTTGGGATGGGAAGTCTCCAGCATGTCTCTAGAGAGAGTGCTTCTCCTGCCTTATGCTAATCTCCAGGCAAGTCACTCAAAAGCTACTGTATCGTTTCTAGTTCCCTACCTCAGTAAGCATGACAATCATACATGTCCTCTGAGGTTCTCCCGCTTTACATGGATTGAGACCCTAGAGCGGCTCTGAGGTCGAGGGGGCATGCCTAGTGCACCACTATTTTTCAGAGAGTGGCTACTGCCCTCTCTATTAAGGCTGTGGTAGACTGGCAGTGGTGGCAGCAATAAATCTATAGTCAGGAGGGGTGAGTCCCTAGGCACCCTCCTGACCAGGTCTGTGCAGTTGTCAAGCCTGTGGTCATGTTGCCTTTGTCTACCTGATGTGTGTTTGTGAGCCTGTGGGTGTACTGGGGAAGAATGGTGAGCTGAGCCAGTGTGAGGAATGTGAGCTGTTCTGGTGGACATCCCAGCTCCCCCGTTGATCACTGCCTGCTGGGCTGGAGTTAATTAAAATTCTTCTTTAGGGAGTTGCACAGGCTAGTACCAGGAAAACATGGAGGGAAATTGTGCATGCTTTACCCAGGCATTGAACATGCCATGAATGGTTTGTGATTGGAGGTGTATTCAGGATTCAAAAGTAGCAGACCCTCTGATTGGATGGGCCTATCAATCAGAGGTGATAATAGTCTGGCCTGAGTGGTTAGCTGTTGTTCAAGGCTGGTCTATGACTGAAGAGGCGGCCACACCAGGTCCGTCTGAAGATAGCCAGGTGCGACCTGCAGTGTGAAGGCAGGAGATAAGACACTGTTCACTGCGTCTGGAACTAAGGTATCAGCAGCATGGGAGAAGACCAGCTGTTTCTGTGAGACTTGTGGAGTGTGCGCTTTTGAGCAAGGAAATTACAGACAGCTGCCCAAGGTGTATAAAGGAAGCTTACAGCACATCAAGGAAGCTGGTGGAAGGAAGCTTGCAGCACATCAAGGGCGGAAGAGAGAGGGAAGCTTGATTCTAGTCCTTAAAGGTGAGACAAATCCCCTCTAACCTCCTCCCCTGCGCTGTGGGAGCCTGTACAAGCAGTAGCTGGGAATAGAGTCCAGTGAAACAGGCCCCCAAATTTCTTCCTTTTTTGTGATCTCTGGGGGTATCAGAGTGAACTGTCCAACCGCTACCCTCCTACAGCTAGCCAGTGGCTACTGCACTAGTGGGACTCCAGTAAACTGCGCCAAGACATCAGGAATCTGTGGTCAGATCCCTGACACCACTAGAGTGGTATCCTCACTCACGACGGGAGGGGACTTCTGTTGCTTTTTTTGGGGAGTTATGTGGCTGATCAAGAACATTTGACTTCACATCATATGCAGAAACTATATCCTTTCAATCCAAAGATTGGTCTCAAGGCTCTAGTGATTGAGAGCAGCCCTGTGTAACATGGTCTGTAATATGCAATGCTTATTATGTTTTTTCATGTTAACTGTGTTTTTATAGTGCTTGGCGTCTAGGCGCTACAATACTGTTTGGGGGCAGAACCCAGAAGGTTGTAGGGACATCTGTTTTTCACTGTTTATCCTAGTTTTATGTGTAGTATAATTATCTTGTGTGTATTAAAGTACTTTTCTTTTATAAAAAGTAAAGCACTGACTGGACATTGAGTTTATCAGCTGATGGTACGGTTTACACTGTATTCTGAATGTCTAACCCCACCTCACCTCCTTGAGTAAGCCTTGGACTGCTCTGTCTCGCTACCCTGAGAGAGTCAAGTGCTGGAGAGGATTACTTAGTTATCCAGTTTTGGGTCCACTAGTACTAGGCCCCAGGACACCAGTGGAGGAGCACTCCAGTTGATGCGACTGGAGCGCAGTTACCCCTGAGTGCCCTGTTACCCAGGAAGCCGGGTCTAACAGTCACCTACTCAAACAGTGCTCATGACGTAATATCCACCCAACAGTACTAATGCCAATATACATCCAAACAGTAATTATTTACATACTCACTGCAAAGAGTACTTATGACCACCACTCAACCAAATGTTTCTAATATACCGTTTCCGTCCTCTTAGGGAAGAAGTGTGGCACTGCGGACAGGGCTCACGGTCTGATCACCGGGGGCAGGTCAGCCCAACACCATGTGACTCTGGGCAATAGCTCGCTTAATCTTCCCGACGGCCCCCAGGGCCGGGATGCCTCCGGGTAGCTGTGCGCATTAAAAATACTGGATTTACATTTTATTTACATTTACATTCAGCAATGTCAGTGGGATGGCCATCTGGCATGGGTGGATATTCAGGACAGTGAGTATAAAAATTCAGGACACAGGGTCAAAATTCAGGACAAAAATTCAGGACAGGTGGTCAGAATTCAGGACAAAAATTCGGGAGAAAAGGTAAGTTTTACAGACCCATCAGAGGAGGTCGCACAATGTTACGTAAGTAAATAGACAACAAGATCAAGTACAAGTCAAAATACGTTTATATTAGGTTGAGACAACCTTGCACTGCATCGGATGTGTGCACGAATGAAACTTAAACACCTGCGTTTGCATATTAAAAAAAAAAGCATGAAGAAAAAGATTAAAGCCGAAGGGTTCTCAGATCTTACATGCCCCCTCTTCCCCTTTGAAAAAAAATACCAGATCCGATCAATCATCCCAAGAGGATATGATGTGTAAAAGCTAAGGGGGTTCGAGGGCCAGGGTCAGCATGAAAATAATAACAGCCAAAATGCATAAATTTGCGCTATTGGAGCAAAAGAAAGAAATAATAAGGGGGGATTGTATTTGTACCATTATCACTGCTTGTGTGACAGTTTAAGAGGCTAGCAGTGGATGCACCTGGGTAACATGCACCAAAAGGAAACCTCAACCTCCCCAGAGCTTGGCCCCTGGTGAGGTGACAGGAGCCCATGAGCAAAAGCAGTTTGCCATGCCCTGGGCTCTGGCAGGAGGAAGCCCAGCAAATGTTGTCACTGCCAAATAGGCCCATAATCATTCTGACATACAGAATGATAATTGGCCGATAGCAGTCTGTGCCAGGTCAGAGAGGGGCTGCTGCAGGCCACTGATCACAGCCGGAGCAGGAGCTGGCCCCTCTTACAGAACTCTCAGGCTGCTTGCAGGGGGGCAGCTCGCTCCAAGGTCTGAAATTACGGACTAAAGGCGTCCATGAAAGAATTCCTCATGGACAATGCACAAGAGGCCCAAATAACGGGCAGACTGTGGAATTTACGGACAGTTGTTCACCCTAAATGTCAGTCACCCAAATAATAGGTTTAGCCTCTCATTTAAACATGTCAGCCCCATGTCCAACCAGTAAGTACTACAATAAGATCCATATGGTTGGTGCTTAATTGTCCTACCAAATCATCCATATTTGCAATAGAAACCGATCTTCTTTGTTGTCCCCAGTAACAATATTCCCAACACAACCTCCGGTTTTCTTAGCACTGTGGACAGACTTCTGGAGAGTAATTGACGGGATTGTGGTCATAAGATCAACATTCACCAAATGGGAGTGAAGCACACGACCCTGCAATCCATTCCCTGAACTGTTCCATCCCAGCAAACAGTCTCAAACAAATCAGCCTCATTAAAGGGAGGAATATTCTCCAATGTTGCATTTAGATCCCCCAACACTATCAGATGCAGTCCTTTTCCCTTGACGGCAGATTTGCAATAAAGTTCTATTATGAAATCAGAAGGTAAGCCAAAGTTCGCGTTATCCTTGACAGTAAAATTATTATTGTAGAAATAACAGTACTTAAATTCCTTGGTCTGCTCACATAAAAGGCTTGAATTAGGTCTCTCTTTTGCTGCTAAGACATATAGTGCAATACATGTAGTTTTTAATCATGCAGTAAGGCCTGCCCTAGCACATCCCGTATTTGATGATGTGGCAGGAACAGAATAACAAATGAAGCCATCTGGATCCGATATACTGTTGTCTCAGTTCTAAGAGGGGTCACTCTGGGGGTTAGCAGCATTATGTTCAGTTCGGTCTTTTAATCAGAGACGCACTTTTGAAGCCCCGATGGCCCACGGGTGATGCTCAGCCATCATAGTTTGATAGCATGTGCATGCCAGCTAATACACGTCTTCTGGAGCACTGAATATAAATCCGAAATATAGGGATTAATCACTGAATGTAGGAGGGAGTTTAAACAAGCCCTAAGCTAAAATAAATTGGATGTGCAGTGTGATATCTGGCATAATCAGGTCTTATCCTATAAAGTCCGAAAAAGCAGGCTGCTTTGGTATGAAGTTAATCATAGCAAATTGATCACCAGCAGTAATAACGGCATTTGAGGTAATCCGTAAGTGGAGCTCTTTGGTAAGATTTACAACACAACAAACTGTTCGACTACGGTCACTGATCATTTTTTATTCGACCTCTCTATTGATATTGTTTTTTTCTTTGGATGAGTAATAAATCTCCCGGCCAGATGGAGTTCCAATGGATCTTTCTTAAGCTAATTTAAAATTATGGGCGCTGTAACTTATGAAATATGTAAATGTCGCTTGTAAGTCAGGCTTCCCTCGTTCCAGGCATTCTGCAGTCATTGGGGCCGATTCGCAGAACTAATCCTAAACTTACTACGTTTGGTATTCACAGAAGGCATTTAGTAGTAGTAAAGTTAGGATTTTGTCTTAAATTAGGAATTTGTTTTAAGACCAAAACTTAAGACAAACTTAAGTTTCACCTAAGTTTGACTTAAATTTAACTTAAGTTTAACTTAAGACAAAATCCTAATTTAAGACAAAATCCTAACTTTACTACTGCTAAATGTCTTCTGTGAATACCAAAAGTAGCAAATTTAAGATTTTGTCTCAGATTAGTTCTGTGAATTGGCACCATTGTTCCTGTTTTTAAAAAAGGTAATCATGCGAGCCCCAGTAGTTATCACCCAATTTCTCTCTTAGATTCTGTTGTGAAGATCATGGGCAGGAAGGTTCTTGATCGGGATGGGTGAGAGTCATGTTCTGTCAAGGCTGCAGTATGTATGTGTTCTATGCTGGTCTTGGTACAATGGAACAGTGTCTTAATTTACATCTTTTTATCGGTATGTATATGATTGTCAAATGCATTTCCATCTGCCTAGCCTTCATGAATCTTTCCTGTGCCTTTGACAGTGCTGTTAGATCAAAGTTGTTGGAAATTTTAGAATCTTTTGGGGTTGATAAGGATATTGTTACCTCTCTCAATGCTTCGCATTGTGACTCGAAGCTTCAGTTATATTTGGGGTGAATGTACGGAGGCGTTCAAATTGTTTCAGGCGGGTCAGCAGGGTTGCATGCTTGCTCCTGTCTCATTGCCTTGCCCTTCAGGGTAAACCTATCTCTAGAGCCCATGAGTTTCCTTACATGGACTATCAAATGCTGCTGGGTTTTTGCTTAATTTAGCATCTTTAGTTGGAAGAAAACCTGTTGCCCCGTTCTTAAAAGTATATAAGAGAAAGTGCCTGCCAATATTGCCTGCCAGTATTTATTTGTAGTTCAAGCATCTGGGGATATAAGAAAGTGAGGGCCTTACAAACCGAGACAAACAAGGTTTGCATACGTATTCTAGGCCTCAAAGTTAGCTGCTCTGCTTATGGAATTCACGAGTAGCTGGGTCTTGCTTTTGTCAAAGATTATGTTAATGTAGCCCCTCTGTTGTTATGGTGTTCGATGTAGTGTACTCTGTATGCTACTTTTAACAGGGAGGTTATCGACTACTGCCTATTTGTGACCGGGGTTTTTGGATCTCATGGCTTTCTTATATTAAGCAGGTCTGTTCCATGTTAGGCAGGCCTTCAATCGTTTCTAATCCCAGGGAATTAAATGCAAAAGGTAAAAACGTCAGGAGAACAAAGAGTGGAACTAACTAAACCAACCAATGCTGATTAGCTTATACATATGTACCACTATGTATGTATGTATATATAGATAGAAAATCTAAAAAATTAATATATATTAATGTATTGTAATTCTTTATATTTGGTATGTGCATTTACGATTGTTTTGTAATGATCTAGTACAGCTATTTCAGCACTACTGTCATTCCCTCACCCAAAGGGTACTTATATCAGTTCTCCATGTAAACACCGCCAATTCCAATTTGTCACGTGATCGGTGGCAGTGCTAGTCCCTCATCAGAGAATAATATCAGTATTCTTACAATACTGTACTAACCCTAGCTTTCACCTAAAAAATACAGATGTAATGTTGGTCACATCTGGCAGACAATCTCCATGTCCTCAGTATCCATGTGGAATTGCCTTTAACCATGCCCAGGAAGTATCAGGCACAGGGCTTGGCCTTTGACCATGACATATGTCCAATTCCCAGCCCTGTGCCCATTGGGTGCATCCTCTGTTCATGCCCAACACCATGTCCATATACTCCCACACCAGTGCCCCCTTAGCTGTTCCCAGTGGGAACCTACCATACAGTATGGTCCTCTGCCATGCGCAATGTTGAATAGCAACTGGGCATGTTTGTATTTTGCCTCTCACAGGACATATTCTGCACATGTTACCACTCTATTTAATATGCCTAGGGTATACAGCCCCAATGACATGGCTTTTGGTCTCTCCAATTCCAGTGCCAACTGTGCCCAACATTAGGACTTGCTATATGGGGTATTACACCTGAATGGCGAGTCCTAAATATCATTGTACCCGAATATTGTGGTAAAAGAATTTGTGACTGCAAAAGTATTCTGGGGCATAATATCGAAGGTAAGTATGACGTTTTCCCTGTTGTAAATATGATCAGTTATAAAAACTAACATACTTAAATATCATTTTATTAAATATCATTTGTGTTTAGTTCAGTTAAATGTAGCTTATTTTGTGGAAGGTGCCCCATATATCAATGCCTTATGCATAATACATTTCTTCTAGGATAAAACGTTATGTACAAGGTAAAAAAACTCATGTAAACCTAGATCAAACATAAGTTTGTCTCATTCGCAATTGTAATGATGTTTAAAATAGCCTAGGTGTTCAGTAGCCAACAATAATTAATTCCTGAGTATATTAAACTATTGTGTTAATTCCAAACGTAACCAAGCACAATCAAATATTTAGAAGTGAATCAAATATTTTGAGCAGACACTTCAAGGGCTGTTAAAGCTACAAAATACGTAGACAATCAGATAGATCACCTTGGTTCAAATTGTCAACCTCCGCCGTTTCCTTAAATAATGGACAGCAAATAGATAACTGCACATCATTAAAACAATCAGGGGACCAGTATCTGAAGCAAACATAAGGAGATATTGGAACATCGTTAAAACAATCAGGGACCAGTATCTGAAGCATACATAAGGAGATATTGGACGGAGCGCTGAAACTTTTCAGGCACTCACCCCCAGTCACAGATCTGGGTTGAATCTATCATCGTTCTTTAGCTCACTTTGCCACCAGAGTTCAACCACAGCTATATGCAAATCATTCTTGACCCTGTGCCTCATGGGAACAGTCTAGCCCGAACTGCCAAGCCATGTCTACCCTGGACCGGAAACAAGCATCCTGGGACCAGTTTCGGACTAACAGCCCTCATTAGCCAAGCTAGCTTGAATCCAGTGGCAAAGTGAGCAAGAGACCCACGTCTGGGCATACCCTGCCAATTTAGGGTGAACAAAGCAAACACAAGAAGATGATGGATGGAGCACTGAAACGTTTCAGGCACTCACCCTCAATTACAGATCTGGGTTGAATCCATCATCGTTCTTTAGCTCACTTCGCTACCTCAGTTCAGACACAGCTATATGCAAATCAACCTTGACCCTGTGCCTCATGCGAACAGTCCAGCCAGAACTGCCAAGCCATGTCTTCCCTGGACCAGAAACAAGTATCCTGGGACCAGTTTCGGACTAATAGCCCTCATCAGCCAGGCTAGCTTGAATCTAGTGGCAAAGTGAGCAAGAAAACACGTCTTGGCATACCGTGCCAACTTAGGTCGAACAAAGCAAACACAAGGAGATGATGGATGGAGCGTTGAAACGTATCCAGGCACTCACCCCCAGTCACAGATCTGGGTTGAATCCATCATCGTTCTTTAGCTCACTTTGCCACCCCAGTTCAGACACAGCCATATGCAAATCAGTCTCGACCCTGTGCCTCATGGGAACAGTCCAGCCCAAACTGCCAAGCTATGTCTTCCGTTGACAGGAAACAAGCATCCTGGGGCCGGTTTCGGACTGACAGTCCTCATCAGCCAGGCTAGCTTGAATCCAGTGGCAAAGTGAGTAAGGGACCCACGTCTGGGCATACCCTGCCAACTTAGGGCAAACACAAGGAGATGATGGACCAGTATCTGAACCCAGAATTCTGGTAGCTAAAAGATATTGCCTTATGCCGAGGTTAATACAGAGTGGTCTGATTCATGATCATCTAGCCTGTTGAAGTGGTGGGCAAAAGAAAAGAATGTGATTGATAACTTCAATGCTTTCTTTGCAGGGTGGGCAGAAAGCATGGACATTCTTATTTTGCTTCCATTTGCTAGCATTGCTACCCACTTTCAGAATGTCATGCCTAAATTTAATATATAGTCTTCTAGCTTGGGATGATGTAATAACACAGGGGATGTGGTACTGCACTCTTGTATTTGGTAGTTTTTGTGCGAGTTATACTGTTTTTGTAACTGTCGTTGGTGCAAAAGGTCGGTACCCTACTGAGCAGTTTAAGGTTTGCATAAACAAATTGACATGTGCGTTCTGCGTTCACAGGACCCACTCCTTCCTTGCACTCCTTTTAATTTTCGTACAAATTTTACTCCATGCGTGTAAATGTTAGTTTGTAAATTTTATTCATTTCAAACTTGGTTATTGTAGCGAGTTTTTCATCCATATAGCTTATATTTCATTCATTAATTTTACCATGCTTGTAATTATTCCCAATGCATTTCAAGCATTACGCTCTTCATCAGGGGATTATACATCTGAAATCATAATATATATGTTTAAGTACTGAGGTCTGTTCTTACCCAACAATCTACAACTAATTTTAGTACATGTATGCATTATCTCGATATACACATTATTTGTGGCTCGTGTACTCATGCGCTTTTTACACCTTATAACCCGCGATTGCATATTCATTTAAATCACATTATTCTGAAATGTCTCACTCGATGTATTAACCTTATAAACCCATTTGTTCTTATTGACCGGAAGGACCGTGCATTGCTTGCACCTAGTACCCATAACCATAGTGTTTCATAGATCTCACTAACCTTAGCGCTTTCTCATAACGTTTCAACACTGCAAAAATCAAAAAACGGTAGAGCGTAAGTTTCTCAATTATTTAAATCTGTGCGATACGTACTGTCTTATTTTATGTTATAATCCATGTTCTTACCCGGTGTATAGTTCTGCTCGTCTCCCCTCGCTACTCTGGCGTGCGTCGCTCTAGCGTTACCTCGGCTTACTACTCTATGTACCTCTTCCGATCACGTGACCACGTCTACGTCTATGTTTACATTGGGATTTAAATTGACATCCTCACGGAATGAGATTATATACTACATGTAAGGCGACGGTACTGTGCCTCAATTACTGTGTGATCATTTCTTACTTACCAGATCAATACTGCATATCAAAATAAATATATACATATCAGCATGATTTTTTGTTTATACATATCAAAAAATATACGGATCTCAAAGTCCTAGTGTCAATTATAGAAAGCAATTAAGGTCCATCCTTTCATTGAGGCCCTTTGGCTGTGTGGTGCATAGAAAGTTTATCCAGAAGACTTCTCTCCTTAGTAACGCGTATAATAGAACACAAGAGCAACATCCGATTGAAGAACTTAAAATCGACTGTAGCTGCTCACTTCAACCAAGCTAACCACAATGTAAGCCAGCTCAAATTCTGCATTTTGGAGATTGTGAAAAGCATCCCAGGAAGAGACAATAATAACCAGTTACGTGTAATAACAACCATATAAGATTCTGGTTTTGGCTCAGGTTTAAAAGCTAAAAAATCCTTCGTCAAACGATTGATCTTCGCACTTCTAAACTATTGCTCATTTGGGAAGCTCTAATGGGCTGACTTCAAAATATCCCTTTCTCCATCTTTCATAGATGATGTATCATCCCAGAATGTTTTCAGAGCAAGCGATTGGGAGAGGAATTTAATATGACCAGGCCAAGGTAAGTTGTACAAGATATTCATATCCAATATCTCTACAGGATCATTCGTATATGAGCCTAGCTCTAGGATGGTCCACAACCTTATCCAGTAGAAGAGGGGTTTACTGGTAGCTATATCACCCACCCATTTAAGCTCTCTATAAAACAAAATAGTGGAAGAATAGGTGTACTTGAGGGAAGAATACACAATGACCTTAGGAAACTATTCTCCGTAGTAAGCAATTCTTTATTGTTCTCAGACCCCTGAATTTCAGATCCATAGAGGGTCATGCTTTAGGCCTTGGTGCGGTACAGCTCAAAGGCCGGAGAGGCGGAACAAGCGTTGTAGATTTATATTTCTTAACAATTGCAGAAGCCCTATGCAACAGAATAATGCCACTTTTATTAATATGAGATTTTCAGATCTGGGAACAATTTTGCCTGAAACCAAGATATTCGAACCTGTCTACCCTCTGAAGCAAAGAGCCCTTTAACGGAAACCAACTCTGAATGACTTATGAGGGTTAAAAAAATAAATTTTGTTTTTAAAGTGCTTACTTTCTAGGCCCCTCAGATCAAAAAAATCTGAAAATCTATGTAATAGAGTTTGCACACCTATTGAGGCGGAAGATATTAGAATGGGGGTGCCATTCAACTTTGGGAAGGCATGGTTACAATCGCTACAAAATCTCCTGTTACTTATAAGGAAAAAACGGTAGGGTCCAGGACACAGCTTTGATGTACCCCTCTCCCAATGGGAAAAGGGGTACTCGCTTGGGCATAATTTTCCTTGTGGAGCCTGATAACAATACCTAGACTATCTATGAAGAGTATTTGGAATGGTGCACCATAAGCGTTGTTGTCCAAAGTCAATAAAGAAATGAGTCCGGCAATGTGTTCATTTTAGACATTCTTTTATTAAGTCAACTCAAGTTCATAGCATCAACGAGCATCATCCAGCCAACGCGTTTTCATTCAGATATTACTTGAACTTCGTCAGGGCTGTGGACAACACATATATAAATACATAAATATATACAAATTGTAGTCATTTATACATACACATTACAATTAACAAGAAACTTAACATTTCAAATCACACATCAAAATACAAAACAAACAGATTTCAAAGACAAGTTTTAGGTTTAAAGTATTTTATTGAAGCAGGGTGGGGTAGGACACAAGGGGGCAGGGAACAAATGAACCACAGGAACCGCACATCAGTTCGCATTATACAGCAAGTACAATAATGCAGTCACAATTTTGCAAGGGGCTCCATCCGACTCGGGAGCATAGCTTCGCACCTGTGGGCACGTACAGACAACGAGGGGGGGGGGGAGAAAGGGAGGGAGGGACGGGATGGGGGGAAGGAAAGAAAGTCAGGAAGGGAGGGACAAAGGAGAGAACGAATGAAAGAAAAAGGGGGGGTAAGGAAAAAATGGGGGGGAAGGGAAGGGAAGAGAGGAAGGGGGGGGGGTGAAGGGAGGAGAAACAACCCCGCTCCAAAAACCTACCCAACCAAACAAAACCCCCAACTACCATATCCCAACCCACCCCCGGTACTGTGCCAATGTCTACAGTCTCCACTACTGCGAACTCTCCATGAATCCCTGCTATACAATACCCCGACCCCACCCAATCAAGCAGGCGGGTCTGGTGGCGGCGTCAGCCTCAACAACCGAAGGTATCTAGGGCAGGTGATCTCTCGAAACTCGGAACATAACAGGCAGTGAAAGGGCTCCCACAATTCCTCAAAGGTATCAGTGTCCCCCAGGGCTACTAAGGACATCTTCTCCATTCCAAGAACGTGCCATAATCTGTGCAGCCAGCCAACTACAGAAGGAAGTGTTGTGGTGCGCCAGTGTATGAGAATATTCTGCACCGCTGACCCCAGCGCAATCGCTATCTGTCTACCTCTCTTAGACCTAAGGGGGTACATCAGCCCATTCGGCAGCCCTAGCAGGACATAGGCCGGGAATCTAGGCAGTTCTATCCCAAAGCATTTGTCCACCTCACCCAAGACCTCTTCCCAGTAAGGAGCCAGCAGGGGGCATTCCCATAGAATGTGTGTTAGTGTACCAGTGTTGCCACAGTTGCGCCAGCACGTCCCTGGTATTGCCCTGTCCATCTCGTGCAGTTTCTCCGGAGTACGGTACCAGTAGGTCGAGATTTTAGTGAAGGTCTCTGTAAGACCCGTGTGGTAAGCCGAATGGCGTGCGCGGAAGGAGATGTGTTCCCATTCTTTATGGCTCAGCTCGCGCCCGAGCTCTCGCTCCCAACGTTCCCGACCGGGGTTGTGAATATGAAAGGAGAGGGGCTGCAGCATTCTATACAGGTCTGAGATCAGTTTAGCGTCCGACGTGCGAGTAATTAACCAATGCTCATACGCCGTAATTTCCCGGTGTGCCGCGTCGCGCACTTGGGGTTGTAATGCCCAGTGGCGCGTCTGCATGTATCGCATGCGCTCCGTTTCCGGGAGGCCATAATCCCGTCTCAAGTCCTGGAAGGAGACAACCCCCTCAGGGGAGTACAAGTGATACAGAGTGCAGCAGCGGGCCACCCGCCAGCGCTCATAGGCACCCGGTTCCATCCCAGGGCCAAAGTCCGGGTTGCCAATGAGCGGCGTAAAGGGAGAGGGGAAGGTGGTAAGCTCGCATCTGGCAGCCACCGAGTCCCACGTCTGGAGCGGGACCCGCGTTACCAAGGACGCATAAAGATTGGGGGGGCGATGGGCCCGCCTCAAGAATGGCACTTCCTGCAGCGTCCTACCCGCCACCGCCTGATCCTGGAACAGCCAATGCTTATCAGACTCCCACCGGTTCCATTCCACGAGATAGCGGAGCTGAGCGGCCTGGAAATATTTCCGCAAGTCCGGTATCCCCAGCCCTCTGGATTCCGGTGACAGCATAGCGATGCCTCTCTTGATCCTCGGCCTGCGGCCCTGCCACACGAACCGTGCAATGGCAGTCTGAGTCTCCGCAAGCCACCCCGCGGGGGGCTGGAGCGGTAACGCTCTGAAGAGGTAAAGCACCTGAGGCAGGAGGGTCATCTTCACCGCGGCCACCCTACCCAGTAGCGACAGCGTGCCCTTATCCCACCGGCCCAGTTCCTCCCTGATTTTCGCGCCCAGAGCCGCGTAATTGGCCGTGACCATCTCCGGGAGGGAGGGCGCCAACAGGATCCCCAAGTACGGGATCCGGTCCCTGGACCAGCTCAGAGGGTAAAGCCTCTGCAGTTCCACCCTAGTGGCAGCAGTAAGCGAGATGTCCAGGGCGGCTGACTTACCCAGGTTCACCTTGAAACCCGCCACGTCAGCGAATAAGTTCAGTTCCTCCACACAGGCCGGCAGCGATCTCCGCGGGTCATCCAGCGTCAGAATGACATCATCCGCGTACAGGCTAATCGCATGACGGAACCCACCCATCTGGACGCCGATAATGTCAGGGTACTGCCTAACCCTCTGGGCAAATGGCTCCATGTACAGGGCAAAGAGCAAAGCGGAGAGCGGGCACCCCTGTCTCGTGCCCCGCTCAATGGGGAAGGGTCGAGAGCTGCCGCCGTTCACCCGGACCACCGCAGATGGGAACCGGTAACAGTTGAAGATCAAATGACGGAACCTCTCCCCTATCCCGAATTTGCTCAGGACTTTTTCCAGGTAGGGCCAGTGCACCCTGTCAAAAGCCTTCTCCGCGTCGATGGACAGGAGCATCCTCTCCCCAGGGATCCTGGAAGCCTTCTCGAGAATGTGCGTCACCCTTTTCGTGTTATCTACCGTTTGCCTACCGGGCACGAAGCCCGCTTGGTCCGAGTCAACCATGCCGGGGAGGTGCAGCGCCAGGCGTGCGGCTAATATACTGGTGAACACCTTCAAATCAGTGTTCAGCAGCGAAATGGGACGGTAGGACCCACAAGCGGCCCTATCCTTGCCCGGCTTCGGAATCACTGAAACCGTGGCCTGGAGAAATTCGGGGGGGATGGCTCCCGGCTCTGCGAAGGAGTTAAAGAGGCGAGTCAGCAGAGGCGCCAGCTCCTGACAGAAGGTTTTGTAGAACAGCGGGATAAAGCCATCCGGACCCGGGGCCTTGCCCAGTTTGAGCCGGGATATCGCCGTGACCACCTCCTCGATACGTATGTCACGCTCCAGATACTGAGCCTGATCCTGTGTCAGCGACGGGAGCGGGACCGAGTCCAGATAGTCCACCTCAGCCTGGGCCGAAGGGGCCTCCCCGGAGTAGAGGTCAGCATAAAAGCTGCGAAAGACATCTGCTATCTGCTCATCGGTCGTGACTCTACCTCCGGCCGGGTCCAATAGTTCCTTCACTCGATGCTGCTGGTGCTGCACCCTAAGTTTGTTAGCTAGGAGCCGCCCACACCGATCGCCCCCTGTGTAATATTTGTGTTTCAGGCGAAGCATCGCATACTCCGCCCGCTTCCGCGCCGCCTTCAGCTGTCTCCACACCCTGGGGGCCCCTGTCCTATGATGAACCTGCTCCAGCTCCCTCACCTGCCGGGTGAGCTCATCCCTCTTGAGTTGTCGGTCCCTATTCTCGGCCGAGGAAATCGCGATAAATTCGCCTCGGAGCACGGCCTTGAGGGCTGCCCACTGTGTCGCACGAGAAGTATCCCCATTATCGTTCACGGTCTGAAAAGCCAAAATGGCCGCCCGGATCTGATCCACCACCGACCGCCTATGCAAAGGCGTGTCTCGGAGCCTCCAGACCCCTCTCGGCCGAGCCACCGGCGGAAGAGTGAAAACGCCCTCCACCGGAGCGTGGTCAGAAAGAGAGAGGACCCCCATGTCCGCACTCGAAGCCAAAAGGAGCATTGGGCCCGACACTAGGAGATGGTCTAAGCGCGCATAAGATCTATGGGCGTGTGAGAAATAAGAGTATGCGTGGGTGGTGGGGTGGAGGCGGCGCCACATGTCGTGCAAGTCCAGCTCCTCAAGTCGAGTTCGAATCGAGCCCGAAAGCTCACCCAACTGATGGCGCCGCTGCACAGACCTGTCCAGTGCCGCGTCGAAAACCAGGTTCAAATCACCCCCCAACACTATGTGCCTATCAGAGGTGGATGCAACGTCGTCCAAAGCCCTGTGCAAGAATTGATCCTGATGATCATTGGGGCAATAGACGGTGCCAACAGTCAGTGCCAATCCCCCCATCTTAATCTTGTATACTAGAAGTCTCCCTTTCTGTTCTGCTACCTTGCACACGACCTCCCCCCTGAACCCCCTAGAAAACAAGATGGCCACCCCCGCCGTCTTGGAGGTGCCAGAGGAGAATAGCTGCGTGGGGAACTTAGGGGTACGCATCCGCGAGCAATCCTTAGCCAGCAAATGGGTCTCCTGCAACAGGCAGATATCCGCTTGTGAGTTCTCCAGCAAGGATAACACTGCCCGCCGCTTAACCGGATTGTTC
Organism: Lissotriton vulgaris; assembly: GCF_964263255.1. Taxonomy (NCBI): domain Eukaryota; kingdom Metazoa; phylum Chordata; class Amphibia; order Caudata; family Salamandridae; genus Lissotriton; species Lissotriton vulgaris. The sequence goes on from NC_141693.1 coordinate 1,743,909,230, forward strand.
AGCCCTTTCACATTGATAGTAAGCACCTTAAGAGCCATCAAGGAGGGAGTTCAAGGAGCACACATCAAGAAGCAAAGCCCCGCAATCAAACACAGAAGGCACCATTCGAGGCCTCAAAACAGAGCAACTTTGAATCACCCACTGGCACAGTACAGTCCCCGTACCCCAACACCCCACAACTAGAAAACCCCCCCCTGCCCCCACACAACCAAATCTACACCACCCCCCGCTACTGGTCCCCCCTCTAGGTCCCAAAATCAAAACAACTGCCCGCCTGTCCCAACCCCATACCCCGCTTCCCAAACTTCCCAAAAAAGACATTGTCCCAGTCCGGCCCGAAACGGGCAAGGCCGTGGTAAGTCAATCTTGTGGACGTCCAGCCACCACCACCAGCACTCGCCCTTCCTCCCAGCCCACCCCCCGGATCCCCGCACCTGCAATAAGAATGAGCTAGAGTAGACTCCCCCCGGAGTGAGTTCAGGCCGTCAAGGCCACTTCGCCGTTCGTCGCCACTCTGGAGGCCTCCTGGATGGCAGCCGCCATGTCCGCCCGGATTGCGGGCGAGCCCGGACGCTCCGCCGGAGGAGAGGCCCCCCCCCCAGCTTGTCGCCATCCGTCACGAGTGCTGCGCCTCCGCCGTGGGGCCGGGGTATCTGTGTCCGATGCTGTGAGGCCCAACACAGCGCAGACATCCTGGAGGGACCGAAGCTGATGCAAGACACCGTTCCACCTAAAGATCAGACGGAAGGGGTGTCCCCAGGAATACTGTGTCTCATGCTCTCGGAGGAAGTCCGTGGCGATCTTGAAGGATTTCCTCTTCTGTAGCGTGACTGTGGATAAGTCCTGAAACAGGGTCACAGGGTGGTCCCGGAATCGGAAGGGTTGCTGCCCTCGTGCCTCACGGAGGATCCGCTCCTTCAAGGGAAAGTTCGGGAGGAAGGCCAGAATGTCCGGAGCGGGCGCCGTAGCTCTACGGGGGCGACCCACCCGGTGTGCCCGGTCTATGCGAATCCGAAAGTCCTCCGACTCCCCCAGGATCGCCCGGAAGAGGGCCACCAGATATGCAGTCACGTCCTCACCCTCCTCACCAGACGGCACACCGCGGACCCGTATGTTGTTTCGCCTGGACCGATTTTCAAGGTCCTCGGCGTGGGCCTGTAACTCAATCTGTTGCTCCCGCAGCCGTAGGACTTCCTGCTGCAGATGGGTGATCTCCTCATCTCTGGAGTGACCCGCTTCTTCCACTGTGTTCACACGGTCCCCCAGGGCGTCCATCTCTCTCCTTACTTCGCGGACCTCCCCGGCCACCTCATTCTTGAGCGCTTGAAAGTCCTCCCGAAGGGAGCTAAACAGCGATTCGAGAAACGATCTCGTCACCGGGGGCTCTCCACCATCCGCCCCCCTGGTCGGCGCCGGGGAGGTCGCAGCAGGTTGGGCTCCTCCGCTGCGTAGGGAGCCCCGTCCCAGCATTTCCGGCAAGGTCCGGTCGCCCCGTCGCTGTCCCCTGGCATTTGACATTGTAGCTCAATAAAGGACGCCGAGGCTCACTGTCCAGCGAAGAAAGCAGCTATATGCCATCCGAGAGCAGCCCACACAGAGAGCACCGGGAGGCCCGGCCGAGCCTCACAAAATGGCCGCTCAGTAAAGTCGAGGGGCCAACGCCCAAGATGGAGATCCCCTCTCCTTCTCCGATCTGAGAGCCAAAAATCCGGCCAGTGGGCAGAGTCACAGTGCAACGTTCGCCGAGGTCCACGGCTTCAGGGAAAGATCTTCCCCGGGAGACTCGTTCTTCAGTCCCACACAGACAACCAGCCGAAGCGATCTCCTCCAGCGGGCCTCCTCAAGCCACGGGCTGGCGTAGTGAGGCGATGCCGACTCCGCCTCCGCTCTGCACCTCCGCTCCGTTCCGCTCCGTACAGCCGCCGTCGGACAACTCCGAGCCGTTCGCGGAGCCGCTGCCTACTCCCACTCCAACAGCTCAAGCACCGCTGCGGGCTTCACCTCTCGGAGGCCAGCCGCTCCGTCGCGCGCCGAGGGTCGGGAGACTCGCGGCCTCGGGCTCACACTCCGGCCGTTCAGCGGGGTCCGACCCGGGCCGTACCGGTCAGAATCTCATCCCCGACGGCGCAAACCAGGCTCAGCAGGCTCTCCACACCTCCACCGTAAGCACCAGGCGCAGTTGCCGCTTGATCCGGGGGGGAATCAGCGGTTACAAGCGGTGCAGGAATTCAGGGGTCCGGGAGCTCTCGGCAAGTGCGACCGCTCAGCCCGCCATCTTGGCCACGCCCCCAAAGACAAGTTTTAAAAAAACACATTTACATTAGTGGCAGGCACAAGGTGGTGTGACAATAAGAACCTATACTTTCACAGGGTCCAAAAGGGAATAACAAACGGAAAAGGGGAAGGACAGGGAGAAGGAACAAGTGGCAGGGGAAAGTGTATATGAAGGTGGACCTACATAGCTAAAAAATGTGTTCCCTGTGACACTAAAATCAATGGACAGTGACTGGGAGCTATGTCGCTTCTGACGAACCACAATGTAGAGCATATTGATGCTAGAAGAAAAAGACAACAACACACAAACTGGGGGCCACAGCATGCCTATGTTACATAAAAAAACAAGGTATGGAGTCCAGAAATGACAGACTGTTGCTTCTTTGCTCTTGGCTTTTACAGCCCTTTGGTGTCCTCTCTCTTCTTATGTCATCAGGATTGGCTTCTCTGGTGCCAGGGGCTCCCCATTAAACTGAATTTAGGGACATTAGGAGAGTGTAGGGTAGTAATCAGTGGGATAACCCCTGGGATCGCTACATGCCCTATAGGACCACTTCCTGTGGCTAGTGGACATAACCCTGTCTCAGGATTCCTAAGTATGCCATCACAAAGATGGCTACTTCTGAAAAGTCATGTCCAACTCACAGTAGCCCTACTTAAGGATGGTACTAGCCTAGAGGTGGCACGCCTATCTGACTCGATAATGTTTTCGCCTGTCCAGCTCTGGACAGGGGGGTGGCTTACTCTCCAGTGAGGGGAGCCAGATTCACATTCCAAAGGCCACAGCAAGGAGGCTAATCAGCAGGTCTTCCTCTGGGAGTAGGTGTTACACCCTCTCCCCGGACAGGCTTTTATTCTTGTCTCCTGAGAGCAAATGCTCTCACTCTAGGAGGTCAGACCAATGTCTCAGGAGGCAAGCTGGCATAAACCAGTCAGCAAAGACACCAGAGGCTGGTAGGTTTTCTGGGGCCACCTCTAAGGTGCCCTCTGAGTGTATGTATTGGTAAATCTAACACTGACATCAGTGTGAGTTTACCAATATGAGATGTTTGATACCAAACATCCCTATTTTCAGTGAAGCCATCATGTAAGTGGGGAACTAATTTTCACAAGTGTCCAGCTTGTCTTAAGACAGCTTCCCTGGTGTTTGTACTGACAGTAATAGTACTGGCCAGCAGAAGGGCATATCTGCTCATGCAGGTATGCCCTCAAAGTAATATTCAGCACCCTGCCTTAGGGCTGTCAGACCTGCTGTAGTGGTGACTTGCAAATATTACATGCAGTGGTAGGGACCTGGCACATTGGGATGTGTGGCATGTCATGGTTTTACTTTTGTCTGCACAAAGACATGCAGCCTACAATGGTAGTCTTGCATCTGCTTGGTGAGGGTCCCTTACGGTGGCACAATTCATGCTGCAGCCGTTAGGGATTGTATTTAGTACCTCAGCCCTAGGTACCAGAGTACCATTTACTAAGGACTTACAGAACGTGCTAAAGGTTTTGCCAATTTAGAGGAACAATTGTACAATTTTGGGAAAGAGTTCTGGCACTGGGGGACTGGTTAGCAGGAACCCAGTGCAGTTTCAGGTGAAATCACATCATGTAACAGGCAAAAAGTGGGTGTGACCATGTTAAAAAGGGGCGCTTTCCTATGCACCCTTTTTAGAAATAGCGATTATATCAACACCGCACTATGAATCAGGCACCCTGTCCCCAGCCATGACTCTGTTGGACAGGTGATTAATGTAGAGGGTCCACTAGTGCTTAATTTGAGTCTATGGTTTCTGGTGTTCAGCACTGGCACTTATTCAGCAACATCAGTGTTTTTCATGAGCACCAGTTAAGGACACATTACTTTACAGGGAGATTAAGTGATTTGCCCAGAATCACAGGATGTTGAGCTGATGCTGAGATTCGAACCTGGTTCCCCAGCTCCGAAGTCAGCAGCTCTGGACATTATGCCACACCATCTCCCCACTTTCATGGTTAGTAGTCGGTTCTGTTTTAGGCAGCGCTAACAGGAGAAATGGGCTGGTGCAAGATGCTTCCTAACGAGAGCCCCTGCACTTATTATCTTTTTACAAATTAACCAGTCCATGCAGCTGGCTCAGAAAGGTAAAGGTACCCTGGATACTTTGTGTTGGACAGGAGTATTCTCAGGTTGCAGGTGTTTAATAGCTAATAGCGTGTCCTCTAATGAAAAGAAGGCTTGCCCAGTGTTTTGGGTGTACCCCCTTTCTCTGCCAACTCTCGTAAATTGAAGGTGGGAGTTCCACAGGGATTGTCATTGACCCCCACACTATTTAATGTGTATTCTCACCCCCTGGGCAGCTCTGGCAGAATCACTAGTGGCCAAAAGGGTGTCATTTGCTGATTACACCCAACTGCTGTTTTCCTGGAAGAACAATGTGGCATTTCCAGGTGAGAAATCCGAAATTGCCTCAGTGCAGTGTTTCGGTGGCTCTCCCTAAATCAACTCAAATGCAATGCTGGGAAGACCGAGCTCCTCTTCTTCAGTCAAAAAGCAAAGGTATCTTTGCAGTCTTTTTGGCCAACTGATGACCCCCACTTACTCAAAATTAATTGGTGAATAACTTAGGCATTTGATGGACAACTGTTGTTCCGCACTGAAGTCAATTCAGTGGTCGGCACTTGCTTTGCCTTACTACGTATGTTGTGAACGTTTTTTTATCTTCTGCCCTTTACAGCTAGACAACCAGTGATCCAAGCCATGATCATGGCATGGTTGGACTATGGGAATGGGCTCTACTTAGGCCTACCCAACTACCTGATTGATAGGCTGCCGCTGGTCCAGAACGCAGCTGCGTGAACAATTTTCAGGCTACTCTGCAAGTCCCATGTTTCATGGCTTCTTCATGGTCTACACTGGCTCCCGATCAGGAAAAAGATCAGTTTTAAGATTTTGCTGGCAGACTAAACTATTATCTATTTATCATCTTGAGACAGCACTGTATAAAATTAAGGGTATTAGGAAGAAAACTTTCGGACATCAAATATGGTCCCCAATTACTAATTGGATAGGAAGTTAAGGAAAATTCTCATATTGGTATTTGTACCTGTATTTATTTTCTTGTCGTTTATTTCCTTTAAGTATTTGTGTATTTTACTAAAAGCAGTGTTATGAAGCTAAGTTACAAACTGTCTCAAAGAATATGAATGCTTTTGACCATTGATATGTATGTATTTATGTTGCTTGTTTACTGTCAAAAAATTCAATAAACAAACAAAAAAAAATGTGCTTCTTACCCAGAAAGACTTACGAGCTAGAATTAAGTTTTGTACCCCCCCAGAGAAACTTGTGCTCTGCCAACCTCTATCTTGCCGGAGTTCCTCAGGTCAAGAAGGCAAGGTCTGGGGGCAGATCGTTCTCTCTCCTATGCCCCTCTCTGTGGAATAAATGTCCTCAGATGCATCAAGGCTATCCCCTTGTTTTGGAAAAAAGCTCAAAACTTGGCTCTTGTTCCTAAGTCCTTACCCTCATTTTCCTTTGGATGACCCTTCTTCTGCATTAGCGCCAGAACACTCCATGGAGTAACAGTTGCACTATAGAAATAATATACATACATACATTTTGTCTGCCTGCTATCATTTGACCCGGAGAAGACCCCTAAGTACTTAGACATCTCATTAGGTGCTACTTCTACAATGTCTGGTTTGTGATGGGAACATAATCCTATAATATGGATTGCCCAAAAATGAGGCTGAATACAAAAGCCAATGGGGGTGCAGTTTGAGTGTCTACCATGTGCTACTGTTTGCCAAAATGCTCCTGTGTCTCGAGATTTGGAGACATCTACTAGATGGAGTCAATTTGGATCGATCCAGTTCTGTTTGGAGGTGGAGGTAATCTGCTTGGAATCAGATCTCTCAGCTCTTATCTACTATTGATCACATGATTTGATAGCCTTAATTAAACCAGATGTCGCCTTAAGGCAATTACTAGTATACCATTGAATAGTCTTAGATGCCAGATATTTGGGATGATGTAGTTCTTTAGTGCACATTATTTTGAGAACCTTGAATAGGGACGTGTGTTGCTCTATAAATGGAATCTGGCATGCAGTGCAGCCCACGGCAGGACCCAAGATTGAGTTAAACGAATCATAGATCTGCAGTAATGTATCAGGATTGGATGCAAGTTTTGGCAGTTTAATAGATCTACTGTTGATACAGAGGGATAGTGGTGTTTCAGACTGAGTGTAGGTAGTGACTTGTCCATAAACAAATTGCCCAGCAGTGATACATTAAGGGATTATGATGACTATAAGATTTTTGCAATACACAAAAGTCAACCATGGCAAGCCATAGATCTAGATCAAAGTTTATGTAATCTAGTCTGCTACTGCACACTCCGGTATATGCATAATGTGGGTCAGATTTAAATCTACCATTGCAAGCATGCATACCACACGTAAGGGTAATGGATGCTTTTTGCAAAGTGGCTGCTAATCAAGATTTTAAAGGGTCAGCTGCAAATCTTTAGATGCATCTTGCTTCATCCTCTGTGTCAGTGGTGGATTCAATGCAATCTATTGGTTTGTAGGTGGTGTTGAAATCACCAGCAATCAGTAAGGGGGATTTACTCAGTCTACTTAACAGCTGTTGTACTAGCAATGCTAGAGTTGGGGACTCGTTATTTTTCGGGACTGATTGATTATAGTTATTATACAGATTCACATCTGTACCATTACCTGCCTGAGTAGACATCCCAATAATACCAGGGCTGTCAGTCACCAAGTTGAGGGAATTCTTGACCCAACTAAAAATGCCACCTGAAGGTCAACCTACACTGGGCAAGGGAGCTCAATGCTAACATTAGAATAACTAAAGAGAAATGACTGTTCCATAGACCAAATTACTTGAAGCAATATAATATGAAAAGGTCTAATAAATTCATCCCAAATTGGATCAGTCAATTTGCCACGTAGGCCTGCAACATTCCAGGATAATAGCTGTAGCAAAGGAAGACCCTCCTTCTCCTCGTTGTTATGTTAGAAGAGATAGAATTAGACCTTCTGGTTGTAGGAGTAGTGAAGGGAGGTAATAGTGGTTTCTTGAGGGGCTGAGCTAATTTCCTTAAGTGGAAATTGACCTGGCAGTACTAGGAATGCCAAGTACAGAGGTTCAAGATATGGGGCATAAGAGTGATTATTATCTGTGATAAGGGATGTAATGGTAAGGCAGGGAATTCTAGGTCGCCCCCCACAGGTTTGGCAACGAGAAGTCAATCAACCTCAACTAGTCTAGGGGGTGGAGGGATTTGAACATTAGGGGCCCTCTTCTGAAGCTCTGATGTGCCAGGTTCGACTGTTGGTTTGGTAGGGGTCCTGAAGCACTACGTCTGGAGGAGCCTGGGCTTCTAAGTGCTTGTCCATGACTTCCCCTAAAATCACTATTAAGCTGTACAAAGGGTCATGGGGTAGGGTAGGTTCTGTCTTTCATTGCTAGTAACCCAGCTACCACGTCAGAGCTATTCACTACTAATTTAATGACATCAAGGGTTTCTAGGTGATCAGAAAGAAAATGTGTGCGATTAATGTCAGAATGTATTCTAGAAAGGCAAGAGCGATTAAAGGGAAGCCAACTGATTTCCTTGTTAATCAGAGCACCCGTGTTTTCCCACTGGCCTGCCCACAGCGTAGGAAGGTTGTCATGTAGATTACAGCCTCACTGTTGGGAATTAATACTGTTTGTATTAATATTGTAATTGTAATCTTTATTACTACAGTGTAAAGAAGTGTTTGTGGGTTAAGAGATATAACCAATGTGATACAAAATAGATGTCAACTTGATTTAAAGTTCATTGTATAAATATTCAGAGGATTATTTGGGGAGTTTGGGTGTGGAGTATTTAATTTTTTTTTATAATATTCAGTTGAATTTACGTATGATTTAATGATATGTCATAGTTTGGGTGGGAATGTCCCCTCCATGGTGAATAGGGGTGTACTCCTGTCCCGAGTACCCAATTGCTTGTGAAACTAGTATTCTGACTATTTTTTGCCCATGGCATCACACTAATCTAGCTTATGCAGGCATAGACTGTCCCTGGATGCAGGCACATAGAATGCCCTTATAGAGGGCATCAAACTACTGTAGAATCCCTGGTTGATTCAAATAAGACAGTAGCTACAGAGTGCTCAGATGTTTATGAATTATTAGTGTAACCAGACCTTTTTTCTGTGTCATAGAGACGGCAGTCCTCTGCTTTGTGAATCAAAGATCTTTTTTTATTGACATTCTATGTGCAAGTCGAGGACATGTGTGTGTAATACGTTTGTAGCACGTGCATCCCATCGCACCCTAACACGCAGACTCCACGACGCAGGTATCCGGTACAAGGCCCTCAACTGGATCTACTCCTTCCTCTCCGGCCGAACACAGTGGGTCAGAATCCCACCTTCCCTCTCGGACCCTACACCAACCACCTGCCGAGTACTCCAGGAGTCCTCCCTCAGCCCGACGCTCTTCAACGTCTACATGGCTCCCCTCGCCCCCATCGTCAGAACCTACGGACTCAACATTGTTTAATATGCAGATGACCCAACTCATCCTCTCCCTGTCCAACCAAACACAACTTCCAAGAAGGCATGGAAACTGTCGCCAAGTGAATGAAAACCAGCTGCTTGCAACTCAACCCTGACAAAACAGAAGTACTTATCATGGGCCCACACCCCGACGCCTGGAATGAAACCTGGTGGCCCACCGCCTTCGGCAGCCCACCCACCCCCACGGACCACGCACGCAACCTTGGAATCATCCTAGACTCTGAGCTCAAAATGGACCGCCAGATCAACTCTGTCACATCCTCCTGCTTCCACATCCTCCACCTCCTACATAAGACCTTCAAATGGATCCCCCTTGAGCACAGAAAAACCGTCACCCAGGCCCTTGTCACCAGCAGACTCAACTATGGCAGCGCACTCTACAACGGAATAAACAGAAACCTCACCCGCAAGCTACAATACATCCATAACACCGCCGCAAGGCTGGTCCTCAACTTACCATGACACTGCCACATCTCCCAACACCAGCGCACACTCCACTGGCTCCCCATTGAGGCAAGAATCACCCACGCACACAAAGCCTCCACAACAAATGACCAGCATACCTCAACAGCAGAATCAACTTCCACGAACCCCAAAGAACACTACAATCAGCTCAGCTCTCCTATGCACTGGTTCTCTGTGCCAGAAAGACCAGATCAAGAGACCGCTCCTTCTCCTTCCTCGTGGCCAGTGCATGGAATGCCCTTCCGCTCCACCTCAGGCAGACAACTTCAATCCCCATCTTCACGAGAAACCTCAAAATCCGGCTCTTCGACAGACCCACCCCCTCGATGGACTGGAACCTACACTCCCCCCCCCGCCCCAGCGCCTTGAGACCCTTGAGGTTCTTTGGTTTCCGACTTCGTCCCGTATTTAGCCGCAATTTTGTGTCCGGTCGCCATTTTGTGTTGCCCTCACTCACAGCGAACTGAGTGTTTTTTTGCCTTTCCCAGCTGCTACGTGTCTCTTCTGTTAAAAAGTAACCACCTGCCCTTGTTTACGAAACCGATGTCAGGGTCTGGCCGAGTTCACTAATCCATGTCTGGGTTGATTGATCCCTGTCTCGACTGACTATTTGGCTTCTTCTATTCTTTCCTTACATTATCTTATCTGACTGGCCTTCGCTATTCTCTCCTTGAATTCTCTTGTTACACAACTATCTTTTGAGACACACAAATACGTCCTGCCACCTGCAAATTGGATTGTCGGTCCTAGCACTAATTAATTTGTGGGGAGGGGTGACACACAGAGTTTGAGAGAGGGCGTATTTGGGACACCTGATAGCTTGTTTTCCAACTTTTCCTATTGGCTTGCTTTGTATGTACTGGGAGTAAACGTTGTAAATACGTGTGCTATAAAAGATTGTGCGCCATGGACTAAAGGGGCAGTCTCCTCAGAATATATGCTGTACTTCTGGGACAACTGTGCTTAGCTGCAGCTAATAAACCTGGTTTTCTACGCCCAACAGAGTGTCTCGTGTCTCTGTTCGACAAGGCAGGTGAACTCGGGGATTTAAAGCGTGCCCTGCGCCGCCAGGCCCATAAGGTCCGGTTCTCCACCCTTACGGGTGAGTAGTCACGCTTCACAAACCCATGATTGATTAATTGATTGTTTGATGGTAATAGGACTCTGTGTGTGGCGAGTCTGAATACTAGTACCAGTGGGATAGATTGTGGAAGCTCTTGATTTAGCACCGCACAAGATGCAGGGTTAATACAGCTTTTCCAGATGGGAAAGTATACTGTTTGCATTCATTTGGATTCAGTTTGGAGACCAAACAATGTTTAATTAAGTAGAATCAAGACAGGGCTCACCTTAGAAATTGAATGAGGACCTTGTTCTTCCTAAGCACTGTCATTTGGTAGATGGTAGAGGTGATGGATGGGGATGCAGTTTCTGTTGTTCAAGGTGAGGAAGTTTCTAGGGAAGAACTGTCATTTTGTTGGCCCTGGTTAATACTTCAGGAAGCGTGCTGATAGTCAGGTGCAGAGAACTCACCTTTCATTGTGCTCTTGTTGTGGGTACTCCTGAATGGAGCCAGCATCATTGCCTCCTGCTGTGAGAGGCATCACCTTGCACAAACACTGTGTCTGAGGAACATCCAGAAAGTTACATTTGAAAAAGAAATACTACAACTGATTCTAAAACCTTAGACAGTTGTTCCACATGGCATGTCTTTATATTTTGTATAAAAGTGGGGTCCAAAACACCACACATTGTTCCAGTTTCTTTATGTCCATGGAAATGAATGCACCTCAGTGTGCTAGATGGACAAATGTGTGACCATGGCTAGTGTGTGGGTGACAGCTGGTCTCCCAGAGGTTAGTGGATTTCACCAGAAGTCTGAAATTTTAATTGGAGGAACTGGTCAGGAAACTAGGCTTCTACGCTCCAGGGTCACCCTTAGAGATGGAAAGAGTGTGTCTCGCCCTGCAGGAGGAAGAAAAGTCCACTGTGTTCTCAGTGAGAAGAATAGCCAGAGAGAGCAAGCAGCGCTGGCCAGGGAGGAAGCTTGGAGCAGCCGGTGTGTAGAAGCAGTCCCCTGGTCAAGGATTCAGGCTGTGGGCTGCATCAAACCTGCTGCAAATTTCAGGCATTGTGTGTGATCTGCAGTCCACTGTGACTGAAAGACTGGTGTTGCCATTGTCGATATCAGTCGGAATGCTTTGTCATCTCCAAGGTTTGAGCCTTTGAAGCTGCAACTGCCAAATATCACCACAAGATCAAAATCAGCCCAGATGCTTCGCCTGCTGTACTGACATGCCACTTACAACCAGCTTAGGTAGGCTGCAGCTGCACTACAGAAGAATTACTGCTGAAGGCATCCATTCTGCACCATCACAGACTGAAAGCAGAGTATGTAGGTGGCCACGGGGCTTGAGAACTCTGAGAATAAGGGACTAATCCCGGCTCTGTGAGAAGAAGAGACTGATCCCGGCTCTGTGAGAATGAGAGACTGATCCCGGCTCTGTGAGAATGAGAGACTGATCCCGGCTCTGTGAGAATGAGAGACTGATCCCGGCTCTGTGAGAATAAGAGACTGATCCCGGCTCTGTGAGAATGAGAGACTGATCCCGGCTCTGTGAGAATGAGAGACTGATCCCGGCTCTGTGAGAATAAGAGACTGATCCCGGCTCTGTGAGAATAAGAGACTGATCCCGGCTCTGTGAGAATGAGAGACTGATCCCGGCTCTGTGAGAATAAGAGACTGATGCAGGCAGAAGTCTGCAGATGGATTTAAGACTTTGAGTGAATTACCAAAAGAGATGAATATGAATTGACCTGTAGGGTGGATCTAGACCTAGGGGGTGATTTGAGAGTAGTGTATCGATACCTAGCCAGCCCCTTAACCCGAAAAATAAGGATTACAGATATTTGGGAACACCATCTGCAGGGGATGGGTACAGAAGGGTGTAGCGCCTTAAGAAAAAGTGCAGACCGTTTTACACCACGGTGTCTGAGTCCCCTTATTGTGCTGTGTGATATTACATTATTCTGTGTGTTTAAAGTACTTTTGTTCAATTAAAAAGGTAAGTATTGTACTGGAAAATACTATGGATCCTATTACGAAGGCCCGCCACTGTACTGGGACACGGGACCGACCGACCCGCAGTAGCAATTAGGATGCGACCGCCATGGTGGCGGTCACACCCGGATATTCAACATTGTAGCGGGCGGTGCTGGAAGCAGCAGCGGCCAAAATGTTGAATATGCATGTTGCGCATTTGCATGCACAATGTGTCAGGCATTGTGCGGTGCCTGCCACCTTGTGCATGCAAATGCAAGGGGGTACCATAGGTACCCCCCATGTGCACCCCCAACACCCAGGGGCCCCGCAAAGGGCCCCCACAGCCAAAGCTTGCATGCCTTTCCATGGCAGAATCCGCACATATCCTAATATGGCAGGCGGTGCCTGCTAGGCACCAACACCATATTCAGGCCCAGGACTTCACAGCAGGCAATCGTAACAATTGCCTGCCTGCGGTAAAGCGGCAGACGGTCTTTCCGTCCATCACTGTACCCCCGCCATTGTAATATGGCGGGGGGGGTAATTGAAGTGCAGCCGGGCAAAGATGTCGGGCGGATTCCCACTGCCGGTCGGGCGGTGGCGATTCACTCAACATCATACTGGCCCCCTATGTTGTGTCTCTTGGTGGACTGTTCAATTCTAAGCTTTTGGCCCCTCACTACCTCCCCGAAAAGCTACTAACGTCTCGCTGTCACTGTCCTGAGAGACAAGTGTAGAAAGGGTTTGGCCCAGTTTGCTAAGCTGTGGCAGGACTCCCCTGGGACAATAGAGGCAAACAATCTTGACCATCACAGTTGGGGCCCAGTAGCCTCTGTCTTCCCTGTACCTCCGCCACCACAGAATGGGGTTCAACAGACATGTTTTTATGTTTATGATTATTGGGGTTGATATATTTTAGAGTATCGCTTTATACTTTTTTACAGGTTGTGAGGTATACAGAGCGAGACAATGGGCAATGTTTTATTATAAGGGTCAACTTAATGTAATCAACATTTTTACTATATATTTGCATTTTATAATAGGACATTTTTGGAGTTTTAAAGAGGGGTTAAAAAAATAACATTTATTGCATTTTGAATAAATTAATAACTATTTCCTGGTTAGATTATTTCTCCCTTCAGGCCTTTGATCTACCTAAAGTAGCAGGTGCCTAGCCAATCCCTGGTGGAATTGTGGCTCCATCGTTTTGGAGTGAGACCACAAGACACAGGGTGTTTAAAAACTTTGTGGCTTACAGACAATACTTTTTTTTGTGTTCCTACATGTGACACTAAAATCATACTTTTGTTTAAATAAGAGCTAAATTTCATCGGCAGCTACTCAATGGAGGCATTCGAAACAGTCACCATAGGAAGAGCCATGGCATATCTGTGCCATGAAAAAATGGCGCATGCACTTGAAATCCTGTACATCAAGGTGAATATACTTGCTTTAGAGAAGGCACACCTATTGTCCCAAGAGGAGTCAATGCTGGAGTCCACAATTTCACATCTATTAGCATTGTTATTAGTTGGCCTGGGGAACTTTACTAACTTCCTTGCTGCCCGTTATGCCTACTGGCATGTAGAGCAGCTACGAAGGAACTCCACTTCTGACTGTCTTGGGCAAGTTTCTGTGTGGGATCTTAGCTGTGGTTCAGGGTCTTCAGTTCAGTCTGCACAGTTTGCCTCTAGGTGTGTTTTGGCCTGCTTCTCTTCTGTTTGATTTCTGGGGTCTAGTGGACAGTTGTTCTTGTGATGGAGTCTTAGTCTCTTCGGATGGTGTGCCGTATTCATCTCCAGCTTTCTATCATAATGAGGGTGTCCATGCTATCTTGCTTGCATCTGATGAGAAGCTCCTATCTTGAGATGGTTCGCTGCCAGAAAATATGCAAGATTCTTCTCAGGTTACTAGCTATGAAAGGCTGACAGGTTGGTGAGGTCGCTTTTTGTCATCTGACAGCATTCTGATCCATACAAGAGAGTGAACAGAACACAGCTCTGGGAAAGCCGCAGGTTGGTGTTGATGCTGCACTGAGATGATCTTTACACATTGTTTAGCATCCTCAAGGTATTCCTGGCCTTGTTCAGTCTGTCCTTGATGTCACTGCCTGCTCTTCCATGATGTCTGATAGTACTGGCTAGGTAGGTGAACCCTTAAGTCATGGGTAGGTCCTCTTCATCCTCCTTGATTGTTAAAGGGGGTGGGATGTTGACTGGCATGACTTCTGATATCTTTGTGTTGATTTTCAGGCTCACTTGCTGTTCACAAATGCTGAGTTGAGATATATTTTCCTGCATATGCTGGTGTGTGAGAGAGCAAATCTAGGTCATTCGCATAGTCAAGGTTCTCCGTGTAGAGAATTAGGTCCATCTGATACCTCAGGCTTGGTCTTCTGTTGTGCATTGCATAACCCATTTGATGACTAAGTTTAAGAAATCACGCATCCCTGTCTAGCACAGGTCTTGACTTCAAAGCCATACTCACTATCTCCCACCTTGCATGTTAACATAACGTCATTTGAATTTCTGGGTGAAAAATGTGCCTTCCACAGAGCCCTGTTTTTCCAATTCTCACAACTAAGGTATATGTTGTATCCTGGTTTCATTGTGTTCATGATCTGCCAGTGAGTTCCTCTCAGAATGATGTAATATGGAATGTTGAGGTCAGAGATTACAGTTGAGAAGGGCTGAGCAGCATGCTGGCTACTCCTGGTAGGGCTGAACCACTGGAATTGTAACTGGTGGGGCTAGTCCTGGACTGAACATCTGGACATGTAGCCTTTACAATAAGTACTCCTGAAATACTACCATCTGTCTGGACCATGTTACTACAGTATACCTTGAAGCCATACCTAGAGAGCCCAATATCGCTCTGAGTTCAGCCAAATAGAGGCCAAATTGTCATTGGAACCGCTGACAAAAAAGACATCTCCAGATATTTAACGTTAATAAATGCCCCTGACCCTCTCACAGTGCTGGGAAGAGGACGTGGGATCCTTGGTGATGATGAATGATGATGATGAATGAAGAAAAGCAAAGATACCCTCGCTCCTGTTTGCTAACCATGTTCTTCTTCTCAAACAATTTAAATACTTATGACACCCCTGACAAGCTATGGAAAATAGGTGCGGAGCTAACTCCAAACTTCCCTATGTACCTCAATTAGTGATTTTATAGATGTATTTTGGGACTACCTGGAAATTCAAAGGTTCTGGAGGTGTAGACAATGCACCCTGTCTGCAGTTGTTGGATGAGCAGTTGACCTTGGATGAGCAGTTGAACTCGACACAAAGGTTTCACTTCTGGGAATTATGGAGGATATAGATGATTCAAGGGGCTCTTGCACCCTCATAAGCATGAGTTTATTTTATCCAAAAGTGATATCACATACACTAGAGGTCAGAGAGAGTTCCCCATGAGAGACTCATTCCATTGCATGGAACAGTGTCCCCATCTGGAGGAAGCAGTGTACTGAGCCAGAGTTTGCCCGAGGAAAAAATAGAAAATAGGGTGCCTAGGATTACTTTCTCTGCATTAGACCATAGAGAGAGTTTGCATTTGCTCATATTTCTGAAAACCCTAAACGTACAACTTTCTCCAGTTGCCTCACCAGGTGCGGTGGTGAGAAACCCCATACTTACTTGATTTATTGATATTGGGCCCTGTCCTAGAATTATCTTCGATATCCTGTCGACACTTTTATGCGCATTTGATATCGGCTATTTACCCTACAAACACTGTAGTCTGATTTTAATTATTATAAATCAAATAAAAAAGTTTTGATAAAGAAAATAAATATACATTAGATCATTATAAAAACTATAACGCTAAATCACCATTTAATAGGAAGAGGTAACAATGCAAAAACATTTTCTACAAAATTGAAATAAAAATAGGCTGAAATAATGAGATATGTTTCTGAGTTAAAACAATTGTATTTCACCATGCCAAAGTTATTTTTCTTGATTGGAAAATATTTAACACAATTATTTTATAGTACTTACAGTTTAGTACATGTACATTTTATGATACTTATATTGCATTTTTGTACTTAAAAAATATATGCATTATTTACATTTTAGGGAAATACTAACAATTTTTCAAATTTTTAAACACATACAAATCATAATCATATTTTTACATTGACTGCGTTGTTTTTTTGCAATAACTCTTTTGTATAGACTTTCCTTAATCTGATTGCCAGGAGTGCATCTGGGAATGAGGCTTTAGGATCCCAGTTCCTCAGCTCAAGTAAGAAAAGTTTAATATTATACGTATTTTCATTAAATAGGTTAGCTATGTTTAGGTTCAGTTACATTTGTTGTTGATATTTTAGACAGAGAACCCCCAGGGTCAATTCCCTATTGCATGGTACACAAGCAGCACTGTTTGTGTTCTTACTTATAATTCCCCAAAGGGAATTCAATGGAAAGTTATACATTTGCATCCCTCCCCGCCACCCCCTCTGCCTGCTCCTGTTCATTCTTCTTTCTTGAATATTCTGCAAGCAACTTTTCAAGATCATACCAGATTGGACATTTTTTGTTGAAACTTTGTATGCAGATTTATGTAGATTCATTATAGAGGGTCAAAGTTATAAGCAAGTCAAAACGTTTTTAATTTCACTGTGTTCAATTTTAGAATGTACCAGTGCCAGCTGTTACTAGGGACAATGGATTGGCTTGCTGTACAGCACATGTGGTGCTAGTGCACAGAGTTCATGTGAGGCTTAAGGTGATAGGTTAGAATACAGGAAAGCTACCTCAGTCGGACCTTGATTCGAAAGAAATAATTAGCATATGGCCTGACCATGCCTGTCTAAATACTGTTATTGTTTTTGTTAGGAAAGGAGTATTTTGAATGCCTCTTGGGATTTCTCAGGGGTAGTGTGTAAGCATGCTGCCCAGGCCCCACTAATCCCTGGAACAAAAATCCCACAACAATATCCACAGAAAACCGAAGATAAAATATTGAGTTCAGAAAGTTTACCAGCTGACATGTCTGTTTATAAAGTTGTGATTGTGAAGTCTACGAACAACTTAAGACTTCAGGTAATTTCTCGCTGAGGTCACAGAGCAATTTATTTACTACTGAAAGGTTGTACACCAAATGTAGAAAAAGGCAATAAAGAAGCAAGAGTCTGGCACACACCAAATTTGGTGTCATTGTGCCCAGCAGGTTATTTCTGCAGCTCATCCCAAAACTTCCTATGGGTGTCAAATGGCACCAAGGGGAACGCTGATATTCCTATTAACTATTGACTAACCCATTTGAAGAGGCATTATTGTCCCATTTGCCATATAAGCATTTTTGGGTGATAGAAATGTTAGCTAAGTGCTATATGAATGTGCATAACTTGTCCCTCCTTCTGTTCTGTATTCGCATGATCCTGTGTATATTTGTTCCTGATGCACTTCCGGCTGCCTTCCCCTCCCTGATTCTGCACCACAGAGGCAGCGATGACCTAAATGTAATAGTGGCTGTGGATGAGACGGGAGATGAGGGAAGGCTATCCGGAGTCTCTCCCGCAGACCCACGTCACTGTTGCCAGGGCCTGCCTCCCTCTTGCTGTCAGCAGACAATTACAAGCCATTACAACCTTCCTTCAAGCGGAACAGGATTTTAATGCAGCCTATTTCAGTTCCTTTGTCTCATCTGCAGAGAATGAAACCTTGTTAAAGCGAGATAGTGATCTCGAAGTTGTCTGAAGGCTGGAGGTTGGAGTAATGTTACCCAGGCTCAAGGGCTCTGTGCTGGGCCTTTGCTGAGCCCTCGGAGCCTGCATGGTCAGG
Organism: Lissotriton vulgaris; assembly: GCF_964263255.1. Classification (NCBI taxonomy): domain Eukaryota; kingdom Metazoa; phylum Chordata; class Amphibia; order Caudata; family Salamandridae; genus Lissotriton; species Lissotriton vulgaris. Next base: position 1,743,927,375 of record NC_141693.1, read on the forward strand.
CGCTGAAATAGGCCTCTCTTCACGGGAGGCTGGGAATGTTTGTGGTCCATCGTGAGAGGCGGCTGCCTCTGCCACCTAAGCTGGGCCGTAGCCGTATTTCACTTGTATCGTCGAGAGAGTGCACCAGGTGTTATTTAAAAGCTAAGATTGTGTGCAGCATCTACGGTTCTTAAGCCAATCCTCAATGAGTACCAGGTATGTTTCACCTTCAGAATCAAAGGGCATCATCCATGCCTTATTTGTGGGTATGTTTCGGTATACACCAGCCAGGCATCACAGACGACTTCTGTATGTACCAACCATGGCTTGCTAGCAAAATCTTACAGTGCACCAGTCAAGCCGCCCTAATATATTTAGTAAGATAACGTAACAAGCCAGGTGTCTGAGAGCCTGTCACACTTCACAAGTTATAACTACACAGCAGTTTATAGTGGCAAGTCCTCCGACTTTGACCCAGGGCAAGAGGGAGAAATATAAAAGGATAAAAAGAAAAAGAAGACATAGAAAGCAGTAACAAATGCAGTAAAGAGGGATGAAAAAGAACCTGCAAGAGTGAGATAAATAGAAAAGTGTAGGGTGGTGGAAGAACGAGATGTAAGGTAGATGTAAGTAATAGGCAATCCCGACATTCACCTGCTCCGGCTGCAAGCTTCTGAGACAAAGTTTGGACAACGGCACTTATTATTACACAAATTAATCACTTCAAGTCATGCATGTGTAGACACCATACACGTTTGAAAGTCATGTCTCGAGCTGCAGCAGCCAGGCCCCACAGCCCTGTTACTGTGCTGCAGCGAAGCATCATAGTCCATGCCCAGTGCACACCAGTGACACCTCACTGTATACATCACAGGCCAGGTCTCAATGTGCTGCTCCAATGTTTTTGCCTAAATATGCATCTGCCACACCTCTCTGTACACCTAGCAGTTCCTTGTATGTTTGTATTACTGTGCACTTGTGTCTCAGTATGCTTGTATTACTTTGCACTTGTGTCTCAGTGTGCACCTGAGTTTCACAATGCCGGTATGCACCACATCTATGTATCATCTACGTGTGCACAAGTTGTCCAACCTCTTTCAACAGGTGAACATTTTCCAATGGTCTTATGTTTCCAATTCCGTTTCGCTATAAGGGGTCTGTTTGTGGACTCGATTGGCTAGAGGGCAGCGGACTCTAGTCATTGGTTCACAAATGGGGTTCATTCCATAGCAGATAAAAATCTCTCTACCTCTGTATCTCATGTTTAGTTCAACTTTTGTCATTTAATGTAACGCCTTCCCTCCATACGTCTTTTCCTGTCTGTGTTGCAAGGTATATTTTAATTTGTTATTTTATTGATTGCTGCAACATGCAAGACATTTTGGCTTCCCATTTAATGGGAGATTCTATGTACCTAAATTATAAAATGGAAAATAAAACTGAGGATGTGATTCTGAACCCACCCAGTCTCGTTCTACCTTAGCTACGTTTCACTGTTTGCTGTTATGGAACTGTGAACCTGCTGCATCTTGGTATGTATTTGATTTGTCTCTGTGCTTCTGTAGCGTTTAACTGTGTGCTTATATCGTCTGTCTGTATAGTCTTTGATAGCTGCACACTTATTTCTTCTTTAACTGCTATATTTGCCAAATACTAAGGTTCTACCCTTACCATTCATATGTTTCTTCTTCCGTTTTCTTTTTTCTTTTTTAAACAATGCCTTTTATCTCATGATGTCATTATAGTTTGTAATGCTGGTGCATCTATTTGTTTATTCTTTGGTTGTTTTTGTTTTCACATCATGGTTATCTCTTTCCTTGCATGTAAGTTCTTGTGCTTTATAAGTATTTGAAAAAACTTATACCAGCACCTGCTCGTGCATCTCTCATCTGATTTTGACTTTTGAATATTGTTACTGTTTAACAGTTTTACTATTTTATTCTCTTCCTGACTTAGTGCTGTATACATGTAATTCTATTTTTGTAGTGATAAAGCACATTTGTAATAATTGATTTTATGTTTTCAATATTTTTATTTTGTTATAATACTCCTGTAATTCAGCTTTTATACTTGCAATGTCCTCTAGCATATGGGCCATTTTCATGCTATATAAAACTATAAATATCAGAATGAACCTAACCATTCACTTTTTGCATCGTTTGTGTCTAGTTTTGCATCTGATGTGTCTCCCTGTGCGCCTTTTGTGTATCACTCTAACTGATTATTAGAGGAGGTTCAGTTCTTCTCCAAGTGATACTAGTATTTATAAGTTCGTATATTGCAGGGAGAGGGCTGCCTAAGTTACAGGGTATTTAAAAATATATATATTTTCTGCAGAGGCCGGAAATATGTGTACTTATTTCGCTGGTCACTTTAAACATGTGCAGATGTTAAGGTGGTCTGGGGTGCAACCGTTAAATGTTGTTGACTATGGAAGGAAAGATGTTATTATTAAGCAACAAATAGGCCATTTTAGCAATATATTCTATACACACCTACAGAACCGCATAACAAAAGTTCATATATAGTTTGGGTGGTAATGCCTAGATTTGTTGTATACTAGATACGATACCTATTGAGTGGGAGACAAAATGCAGACAACATAAACAGTTGCCAATTAGGAGGGCTTGGAGCTTAGTATAGATACACTGTATTGGGACATATTGGGATGGCATAGGTGTGCAAGATTTAGTTAATATGAATTAGTTGTGACCACTTTCAAGTATAGGTACTTCTAAAGCAAGAAGATTTGAGATAGAACACATTTCAACTGGGAGACGTTTGAAGAAGCATTGTCTAAATTACTTGAGTAAGCTGCCTGAAGAAGCAGCACAGAAGGTATGGGGGACAAGAAGATTTAGGTTAGTCAAGCAAAGGTTGATTTTGAAGAGTTCAACATGAAGAGTTCAACCTTGATGGTTGTACTCATTTTTAATTTCAGATCAGTTCATTGGTCACAAGGAAATGAAATTGCATTTCAGTTTGAAGTCCCGGATTTTTTAGCCTAGAGGCCTAATCTCTTCTAAAATAAAGTATTAAAAATATTTTGCCCCTCCACTTTGCCTCACCTGATAACACGAGGAACCACCCAGTGACAAGCAATATGTGTTCTACTGTTCTTGGGACGTTGTTCTAACATGAAAGATAATATCTTCACTGTGTCTACATATCAAAGAAAATTGAACAAAACATGCCTTGCATGACCCTGTGGAATTTTACAAACGTCACAATATATGCTTTACTTAAGTAGGGGACATCATGCTGCCAGGTGAATGTTGATTTAAATAGCCCCAGCCATTGTATACATTAGGGGCATTATCTTCTATGCTTGAATGAGGCACTATGCAAATGGGGCAATATCTGCTTGTGCCTTGTTCTTGTGCCTTTACTGATTTCATTAGAACCCCCAATGTCATCCTATGAAGTATTTTATATCGAAAAATGTTTAGCAAATGTTAGTGCAGAATTGTGCCATATAGTGGAAAAGATGAAGATGCGTTGGCAGGTGGTTGGTAGGTATTTACTCCTTCGCATCTAGCAGAGCTAAAGGCAGGAAGAAGCTGGAGATATCTAGTCACAGTTCCACTATACTTTCTACAGATAGAAATTGGCATACGCTGGCAAGAGCCAAACAAAACCCAGCAATAGTGCACTGTTTCCTTCACTTTTTGACGTTTTCCTGGTGGGAGAGAAAGCCCAAATACATATTTTTCAACCATGTTCACCAAATTACCTAAGGCACCACTTTTGAAACACTCCTGGCTATTGAGCCACATGTTGCTGACTGATATGTTTCTTAATAACAGTAATAGTTCCTCACTCATTTCACATCACCTCCCAGCTATCATCAGTTCTTGTATGCCCCCTTCCGAAGTGATCATCAGTTCATGCTGCCTCGACTACAAGCATTCGGTGAATGTTGCCTGTCTGCAAGCGGTCATGGAGTCAGTGCTGCTCCGTCCACCCCTCAGCTACTCACGTTCTTGTAGTTGTCAGCAGTTCATGCTACCTACCCCGGTATTCACTGTAGTGTACTGCGTGCCCCTCAGAGCTCAGTGGCTCATAATTACTTCTTATCCTCCCAGCTATCATCAATACGTTTCTGCCACCTTCTGTACAGATCATCAGTTCATGCTGCCTCCCCCATCAGACCTGGTTGTATGCTGCATTTCAAACTGCAAGCAGTCAATGGTTTATTGCTTCCTCTGAGCTTTACCCTGTTCTCTTTCTGCTACAGTCAGAGCATGCTGCCTCACCACCAGCAGTCATCGGCTCATGATGCCTGCCTCAACCAGTAAATGGTTGACATAATAGTTTACATTGTTTGTTACTTTTTCACCTTTCACTCTGCCTCCTCCTCCTCCATTAATGGTCAGTGCATGCTCCCTCCTCACCTTTCATTGTTAGTAAAGCCTACCCATAAGCAGCCACTGCTTCATCACCGCGTGCACCTATGAGCAGTCGAGAGTTAACCTAGGCTCTTTTCTGCAGTACCAATTATGAACTTATGCTCTTGTCCCTCAACAGTCATTGTTATGGCTGAGATACCCGCCACCCCCTCTCAACACAATCCCCAAGAATTGGGAAACCGGAAACAGTTCTTGAATTTTTGGAAGGCGGGAAGGGAGTTACCCTTCCCGGCCGTATTTATTAAAATATGAAACAAAATCAAAACATTAAAATAACTTGTGAGAGGAGCGACCGCACAGAGGCGTACCTCAAGTGCATCTACCAATTTCCCTTGGACTTGACGGGGGCCCCAATGAACTCGACGCCATTTAACGGTCGTTCGAGGACTCGTGTGAGGTGTCTAAAAGGTAGCGTAAACCCCCTCCCGCACCCCACACAACTTACCCATCTGCCGTCGCAGATGTCCTGGCCCCGGGAAATTCCCCAGGAGGGGCCGTAGCCCCTCCTATCCAGGAAGGGGCCTTGACCACCTTTCCTTTCCTTCCGGCGGCCTATCCTTAGACGGGACCGCCTCCCCGTTGAGGGGCCAATTGGCCACCTCCCCCGAGCGCTCCCATCCGTAATGGGTGACGCCCCCCCATAGGGATCTTCCAATTACTGCTCACCGATCATGACCTTACCGCCACAGGCCGGATAGTTGACCGGCTATCCGGACCCCCCACTCCTGCCTAAAGGTCATGTTTTAAACCCTTCAACCAAGCTATGAGGTCTCCTATGAGTAACTCATTCCCCACCCGGGACAAATGAACCCCGTCCCCCAAATACATACTGTCCCCTTTGATACAACCATGCGAAACAGAATGTAGTGTACTTGAACGAAACAATCTACTCACTTTGTTATTTATTTTCCTTACTGAATGATTCAGAGCAGTAACCGAAATAGCCCCCCGCCACACTTTCCGTGGGATCATATGGGACCATGCAATTGTGCACCCTGGAACTCTTCTTGCCAACCAACTTACTGTGGAAAGCATTGCCTCAAGAAGAAGTCGTCTACCAGTGGCCACCAGATCGTTACCCCCAAGATGGACTATGATTATAGACGGCGGTGACCTTGTCCGCTCTAACAAACCCTCAAAAAAGGATTGAAACTGGTCAATACAGAGCCCGCCCTTTCCGTAGAAGGACACCCTGTACCCGTATTCCCCAGCCATGTGAATCATATCACCTGCTTTGAATACGTCCGCGGCACGCCTCACATATGAGTGGCCCACGACCCACACCTCCTTTTTCGCAGACGGTGATTTCTGACCGCTGGTCCCCAGGAGTCGGGTCGACTGTACAGTCCGCCCCGCTTCGTAAGCTTGCGTAACTGAAAACCAAACAGAAACAAGAAGCGTGAGTATATCATTACAGCTTGACAACATGTGCAACCGCACATACCTTTTATAACAGTTCGAGGACCAACGCCCCACACGTTTTACTTGTTCCACACTCAGACCCCTGGCTGTAGCCTCAGTAGCAGCCCCTATCCGAAAGGAATGGGTCCCGAACTCGACGGGGTTCAAGCCCGCGGCCGAAATCGACATCGCAAGCACCCTCTGGAACTGAAACCTTGTCAGTGGGGTGGCGTCAGCGTGTCTCAACAAGGTCCCCCCCCATGCTGCAACCCTCTGCGCCAAATATTCCTCTACGCATACCACAGGGCACATGGAAGACCCGGGGATCCTCTGAATGATTACGCAGTCCCCGATTGCTCCTTGATCGGATTTGGACCTAACAAATGAGACCGTCATCGTCTCCCCCCTGACCTGAATGTGCTCCCGGCACAGTCCCCCCATCGTATCCCGCTTGTTCTTTGCCACTAATTCGCTTACCCGCATAGCCCCATGGAATGCTAGTGCAAATGCGGCTCGGAACAACACTGCTTCATACTGGGATGAACACGTTGCCGGGAGCACAGACAATAACAGGGTCAGCCTATCCAAACCTATCGGGTGCCTCTCATCTACTCTGCGACCCTCAAGGCGTTGCCACCCACGTAGCGCTTTCTGCACAACGAAAGACGCTGTCGGGTCCTGGATCCCATGAGCCTTTGCCATAAAGGAAATGGCGGCCCGATGCCTCTGGGCCGTAGCTACTGATTTGCCTGCCTGATGTAAAGAGAGCAGAAATTTCACTACAAACTCTTCCTGACCCCAAAGCTCCCCCCTAGCAGTACCCAAAAAGGCCCAATAGGAACGGAACGCCCCTTCATATGCCTTCCTCGTCCTGGGTGCTAAACTCTCTCCCACGAGGTTTTGTAGTTCGGAGCACCGAGAGACCAGAGAGCTTCGGGAAAGGGTGCCGCCACCGGGTCCGCTGTGGGCAGAAAACCCCAGAAGGCCTGCATACGGAAACGAGAAAGCGCATCAGCCGCTTGGTTCATCACCCCCGGCACATGTCTTGCCCTAAACAGTACATTCAGTTGCATGCATAACAACACAATTTCCTTGAGCAGTCTCAGAATCAATTTGCATCGTGCTGCCTGACTATTGATACACTCAACCACGGTCATGTTATCAGACCAGAACACCACAGAGTGATCACGGAACCCCCCGGGCCACGTTTTCAGGGCCACCAAAATAGGAAAAAGTTCGAGAAAAGCAATGTTACTCGTCAACCCGCACTCATGCCACCATGACGGCCATTTTTGAGCCGACCATTGTGTACCAAATATGGCACCAAAACCTATACTCCCCGCCGAATCTGTCCAAAGCCCCAGCTCCTCGGAGGACACCGCTGGTTTGTTCCAGACAATTCGACCATTGAAATCCGCCAGAAATGCCAACCAAATGCGCATGCCTTGGCGAACCTCTGCCGAGAGTCTCGTGCGGTGATGTCCTTCCTTCAGGCCGACCATGGCTTGTGCAATCGAGCGGGAAAAGGGGCGCGCCATTGGCATCACTCTCAGGGCAAAATTCAACTGACCCACCACCTGTTGCAATTGATGCAGGTTTACTTTTGTTGCACGAAGACATGTCTCAAGGGATAACCTGAATTTCAACACTTTTTCCTTGGGTAATCGAAAATAACCTTCTACCGAGTCGAGCTCGATCCCCAGAAACTCGATCAAGGTCGAGGGACCCACAGTCTTACCTGGCGCCAATGACACACCAAATTGATTCATTAAGACACAAAATTCATGTAAAGCCTGTCCACACTCAGGATCCCCGGTTGCCCCCAAGAACAGAAAGTCATCGAGATAGTGCATAACATGTTGAAAACCTGTCTTCCTTGTGAATACCCACTGCCTTCTCGAAATAGGCACAGGAAATCGAGCACCCCATTGGCATACATCTATCCATGTAATAGCGACCCTGAAACATGAAACCAAGAAGACGCTGATCGTCTGGGTGTACCGGGAGCAACCGGAACGCTGACTCGATGTCTGATTTTGCCATCAGCGCCGCGGGCCCCAGGCGATTCAACATGGCTACGGCCTCATCGAAAGATGCGTACCGCACCGAACACACTTCCGGGTCTATCGCGTCATTCACGGAAAGACCACGTGGGGCTGACAAGTTATGTATCAGCCGAAACTCACCCGGGTCCTTCTTGGGGACCACCCCTAGAGGGGAACAAACAAAGTTAGCAACCGGTGGCAAATCGAATGGACCGGCGACACGACCTCGAGTCACCTCTTTCCCAATCTTTACCTGTACCACCGCCGCGTGCTGCAAGACCGACAGTTGATTCTTACAGTTTGCTACACCCTGAAAATCCCCCACTGGGATGCGGAAACCATATGAGAACCCGTTTCGCAACACCCCAGCGGAAGCATGATCCGGGTATTCGTTGAGCCAAGGAATCATTGCCATGGTATCAATCGGGGTAGGTAAAGGCGTCCCCCGGACTATATCAGACCTGTTTGGCGCCTCCCTTACCACCATTATCACCCGTTTTGGCTCTGCACATGGACTCAGGATGGGATGGCTGCCCACACCCCCCACACTCATGTCTGAATTTGCATGACCCCTGGGGCCTCGTACATTTCCCTCTGTTAAAATTCCAACAGATCCCCCTTTTCCCTGTGTTGCCACTCGGCTTCGAGTGGTACTCGTTACCTGCACCCGTCCGAAAGGGTGTCCCAGAGTTTTGGCGGGAAGATTCCCCCCCGTTACTCCCTACCAATGGTACCTTCAACATTCCTGTACTCTCCATTTTTTGCCATGACACGGAGTCGTAACAATCCCAAGTCAAAAATGGGTCGTGTTCCTTAGCTTTTCTAAAAAGATTGTCATAGCAGAACCACTGATTGCCCCCATATGCTACAGAATACTCCATGATACGTGATTGATAAATAGGTAACTCGGTCAGCAACTCGGGCCTGCGCTCGCCCATGATGGAGGTAAAAATGCCCCACGCTCTGCCCCAAGTACCAATGTTCTCGTCAACCTTAAAGGCGGCCATTTTTGCGCGCCAAACACTCGGATGCACGAGCTCCTTTTGGCTCTTCACATGCTCTATCTCGTAATGGTCGGTAAGCAATGAAAACATGTTTACATACTTATCCGCCCAAATCATTTCCTTAATTTCCAGTGGAACATGCTGGGCAATCTTCTCCATTCGAGAAGGTACAGACCCCTCCCCCGCAATCGGCAATGGCCGCTTACCTGAAGTAGATCCTGCACTTGCCGCCGAACTTGGGCCTGCTGCACTTTCAGCCGCCGGAACCTGTGGGGGAACAGAAGATGGTGCCTTCGCAGCCTCCCTAGATTCCCGCAGTTGCCTCATTACTGCCCGGGCGTCGTCAGCCGTGGCGCCCTCGCTATCTTTTCCCAACCACGCTGCCAATTGTGCCGCTAACTCGGGGGGCATATCCTCCCCGTTCACGGGGGTGACCACCACAGGGATTGGATTCCCCTCTTTCGGCACCGGGATTGGCTCCTTAAGTGGGGTATCGGGAACCGGGGTGTCCCCCCCGAGTGCCCCCCTTCTGGGCCTCTTGCTTCTTCCACCGGGGACTGCTCCCTGCAAAGGCCGTTTCGGTCCTCCCTCCCCGTCCTTAGCCGCCACCTTTTTCTTCAAATCGGCTATCTCCTTCATGAGCATGCGGAGCATCTGCTCGGTACCGACCCGCTTACCGACTTTCTTGGGCATTTTCAGACGGGATATCTGTAAGACAAAAGAAAGATTACAACGCTCAAAATTGGCTCTTCGTTCCGTCTCGAGCTCACGTGCAGCGGGGAGGTGCAGCTTCAGAGCACAGGAACAAGAGGATGCTTTCTTGGCTTCTGCTCCTTTTATCCGTCTTCAGGGCGGGCGTAAACCCGCCCCCGCCTGCCTCCGAGGGCGTGGCCGGCCGTGTCAGTGTCTAGGACAGCCCACTCTAGGGCGGGAAAAAGGCGCGCCCCGGCTACGCCGCTTCGGGCATACCAGCCGAGTCTCGCCTCCCGCCCAAGATGGCTTCCCGGGGGGATTGTGGTACTCCACCATACGTTCGGGGGGACCGAATGGTCGCCCCTTTCCATTCTCGCTGCCTTCCTCAGCAGTCATGGGTTTATGCAGCCTACCCGCAGTGTATTGGTTCATATCTGTCTCCCAACCCAAGAAGCAGAAAGTTCTCTCAGTCATTTTTTTTTTGCCTGTCACAGTTTGTCACTGCGCGTCATCCCTCAGCAGTCCGGTCCCGTCTAGCCCCCTCACTCTAGTATCATCATTTTAATGCTACCTTCACCCGCCACTAATCATCGGTTCATGCTGCCCCCAGCTCTACAGATTTGAGACCTGAAAGGTAATTCAGTAAGGTCTCTGACAATAAAAGTGTCAGAGCCAGGAGACTGCTGGTGCAAGAGGGGGCTCAGAAGAACTGATCCGGTTGCCCCCTGGATGGATCCAACAGAGGAGAAGGAAATAATGGGGCTAAGCCGGCCTTCAGGTGGTGGTCTCTCGGGGCACAAAGCTGTTCCTGATTTGGGGAAAATCTGTTCCCGATATTGCTAATCCTTCCCCTTTCTTGATAAGTTTTACTCATGAAACTCTGATATGTGGCTTGGAACGCAGGGATTCCCTAATGTGCCATAAAATCTTCTTTTCATGGCCAGTTTCCTTGAAGTTGTATTTTCTTTCCCCTTCTCCATATCTGAGTCTGCTATCTGCGGCTGCCCCCGTCACTGGAGCTGGGAGTTTCGAGGAGTACAGCACGAGCCGGGCCTGTTTTCGCTTAGGCCGCATCCTCGTGCAGTAAATAAATGCCTGCCTTGATCTATTTATAGTCGTGGTGATGCAGACAAGAGGAAAATCAGAGCCTGGAAAGGGCCCTTACGAACGAGGTGTGGACGCTCACCGCACTCTTGCTCTGATCTGGCCCCGGACAATCAAAGCCGGCAGCCGTGGACTCTCCTCCCCTGCTCCCTCTCCGGGCCGCATCCTCATCCCGGTGTGTTTGTGCCCGTCTCATCCAAGCTGCGTTATTGCTGGTTCTACCTGGTTGTGAGTGCCTGCCCTTGTTATGGCATTGTGGAGTAGATAGCCTGTCTGTTGCAGTGGCATGAGATGACCACAAAGCCACAGAGAAAGCAGCACCGAGCGCAACCACCCAACATCCATTTCCATGTGCAAGTTCACAAATTACCACCATCAACATCCCTTTAAGAATCCCATATCCTAATTACATACGTAGGTATTTATTTATGTATTTAGTTATTGCTTTGTATAGCGCAAACTTCACCCAACAGGGTTTCCGAATGCTGTATATCAGGGGCGGCTGGTGACATTTGAAAGTGGTGAGGCGTAAACTAATTTGCATATTGCACCACAGCGATCAAGTGCAGCGAGCGAGCCCGAACCACCTTGCATCCATCCATACATCATTCATGCATCCACCCATGTATCCACCCACCCACCCACCCACACTGCATCCATACATCATTCATTCATGCATCCACCCATCCATCCATCATGCATCCACCCACCATGCATGCATGCATCCATACATCATTCATACATCCACCCATACATCCACCCACCCATCCATCATTCATGCACCCACCCATCCACCCATCCATCCATCATGCATCCACCCATCATGCATGCATCCATGCACCCATCCATACATCGATACATCATTCATGCATTCACCCATCCATCCACCCACCCACCCTGCATCCATACATCATTCATTCATGCATCCACCAATCCATCCATCATGCATCCACCCATCATGCATGCATCCATCCATACATCTTTCATGCATCCACCCATCCATCCACCCAACCATCCTGCATCCATACATCATTCATTCATGCACCCATCCATCCATCCATCCATCCACCCATCCATCCATCATGCATCCACCCATCATGCATGCATCCATCCATACATCATTCATGCATCCACCCACCCACCCATCCTGCATCCATACATCATTCATTCATGCACCCACCCATCCATCCATCCACCCATCCATCCATCCATCCATCATGCATCCACCCATCATGCAAGCATCCATACAAACATAATTCATGCATCCATCCATCCATCCACCCATCCATCCATCATTCATGCACCCACCCATCCACCCATCCATCCATCATGCATCCACCCATCATGCATGCATCCATGCATCCATCCATACATCCATACATCATTCATTCATCCACCCATCCATCCACCCACACACCCTGCATCCATACATCATTCATTCATGCATCCACCCATCCATCCATCATGCATCCACCCATCATGCATGCATCCATCCATACATCATTCATGCATCCACCCATCCATCCACCCGACCATCCACCCGACCATCCTGCATCCATACATCATTCATTCATGCACCCACCCATCCATCCATCATGCATCCACCCATCATGCATGCATCCATCCATACATAGTTCATGCATCCACCCATCCATCCACCCACCCATCCTGCATCCATACATCATTCATTCATGCACCCACCCATCCATCCATGCACCCATCCATCCATCCATCATGCATCCACCCATCATGCATGCATCCATGCATCCATCCATACATCATTCATGCATCCATCCACCCATCCATCCATCATGCATCAACCCATCATGCATGCATCCACCCATCCTGCATCCATACATCATTCATTCATGCATCCACCCATCCACCCACCCATCCATCCTGCATCCATCATTCATGCATCCATCCACCCATCATGCATGCATCCATCCATGCACCCATCCACCCATCCACCCACCCATCCACCGAACAATCATTAATGCACCCACCCTGCATCCATCCATCATTCATGTATTTTTATGACCATATAAAAATAAATGATGGACTCTAACAAGCCTTTAGGATCGATGTTGAAGGATGTGCCAGTTTACATATTACATTACCCCTACCTTATTATGCTGGAAACCTTCTACCGCCCATGTATTTGCCATCCTGTAAGCCCTAGGTATGTACTATACAAATTCACATACAAACATACACCAACATGCATGCAATAATAAATGCAAATATCATGCTATTCCGCCTCTACCGTTTGTTAACATTTTGAAATTTTATAACCCTAGTTCAAAGAGTACATTATATTTGTGGTGGCAGTTGTTAACTCATTTTCTGGAAAATGTTTATAAAATGAAATCTGTTGAAGGCTGTTGTTGCAACTATCAAAAAAGAAATTCTGAGATTTTTTACATTTCCAAAACCCCATGCCGTGAAATAAACGGGTGACCCGGAAGAGACACACACATTTCTGCAGCAGATGCTTTAACACACTGAACTATCTCAAGTCATTTGTGCAAGCTAGTTTACTGGAACACCGAAAAACACACTCTTACCTTGCTGCCGGTCCCGCACACGTCACAGCCTCACAGCGCCCCTGGCCAATCCTGGCGCCAGGGGCACAGGTACCCTCTCGCCCGCAGCACGCCCATTAGGGCTCCTGATGGGCATGCGCAACGCCGCCAAAAAACAAGTGCGCATGCGTGGGCACGGGTAAAAATTCACCCTCCGTCCCCACGCATGCGTACTTGTGTTGCCGTCTGTACAATCATGTCAATGAATCAACATGACGCCCGCCCGGCGGTCTGACGTCATGTTGATTCATTGACATGATTGTCATGAGGGAGCTGCGGGCGGCGTCGGGCAGGGGGGGCTACGCCCCCACGCCCCAATGGACGAACCGCGCCTGCTGTATATAAAGTGGGATGCGAGAACTCCAGGCATGAGCCAACCAAGGCATAGATGCATCAAGCTAAAAACCGGTCGCAAACGGGCACATTCTCAGAATCTGCCACTTTGCGACCAGTATTTTTGCATTTGGGATGCATCATCCCAAATGCAAAAATCGCAATTTACGAAATCACAAAATTGCGATTGCATTTAAGGAATCTCAAATTGAGATTCCTTAAATGCAATGCATTAAAGTAAAAAAATTAGCGATTTCACTAAAAGGGGAGCAAATTACCATGAAGTTGAACTTCATGGTAATTTGCAAGAACTTTGAAAAATGCACTAAAGTGCATTTTTCAAATTTCCATTTTACACACAAACATGCCCTTAGGGCATGTGTGTGTGCAAGATGTACCCATATGCAGATTTCAGGGGTGCAACAGGGTGTCCTTTTGACACCCTGGCACCCTTGAAATTGCAATCTCAATTTGCGATTCTCTGAATGAGAATCGCAAACTGAGAATGTCTTCCCATTCATTCCTAACGGCCTCTAGGCTCATAGGAATGAATGGGGAGGTATTCCTTAATTGCGACTCGCAATTTGCGAGTCGCAATTAAAGAATTTTAAGAAATCGCTATTTTTTTAGCGAGTTCTTCATGCATAGGCTTTTGCTATTCCTTATTAGCGAATCCTTATTTTTTGCTAATAAGGAATCGCAAAATGGATGCTTGATTAATCTATAGGATTGTGTTGACTGGGAACTGAAGGAACACATGTATCATTATTTCGAATAGTGATTACCTAATTGCGATTCTCTGCGAATCACAATATAGGTAATCAGTTTTTGAATGTATGAAACTCCATGAGTTTCATTTAACGTTTCCTAATGGGTCACAAATCGACCTACCTTGTTATTATTAAGGAGGCAGGTCGCAATTTGTGACCAATTAGGAGTCACTAAAAAAGAGAGGGATGGTGGCCCGCTGTGGTCAGCAGACCACCATGTCTGTGATTGCTTTCAAATAAAGCAATCTTTTTTTTTTAATGTAGCCCATTTTCCTTAAAGGAAAACAGGTCAAATAAGTTTTCTTTTCATTTTTCAAGTGCAGATGGTGGTCTGTGGGTCTGCTCTTAAGAAATATTTTATGAACATTCACAAATGGGATGGGGTCTTTGAATGGTTCTACTTGGGGCACAGGCTGACTGGACCTTAGTGCTGGTAGGGTAAAGAATGAGAGAATTCAATTTGATTGTTTAACTTCTTTGTACGTACAACTATAAGAACGTAAAATGTGTTTTTGTTTTTTTTAAATGTTATTAGATGTGTATTCCTATAGGCTGTTAGAGTAATGAGATGAAGATTAAATGTCATGTTTGTGTTTCTCGTTATGTAATTAACATGGCCTTCTTCCCAAACAACTTTTGTCTGTCAATGACTTCGTGGGTGTTTTGGGAGGGGGTCTGGCACGGCTAAGGGGGGCTCAGGGTCCTTTTAAAGTAGGTGGTAAATGGGCAGATGTACATTGACTTCTATTTGTAATTTCCTAATAGCGAGTATGCGATTCGCTATTAGGAAATTTCAAACAACTATGTACAACAGTGTGTTTTACATTTTGTGGTACCCAATTGGTCGCAAGGGACCTGCTTCATTAATATTCATGAGGCAGGGCGCAAGATGCAACCCATTGGGAGTGGCTAGCACTCACAGGGATAGTGGCCTGCTGCAGTCAGCAGACCGCCAAATCTGTGACTGCTTTCTAAATAAAGCTGTTTTTTATTTTGAAATCCATCCCGTTTTCCTTAAAGGAAAACTGGATGCATTTAAAAAAGAAAAATGAAAGGTTTTCTTTTAATTTTTTTAAATTAGACAGTGGTCCGTGGGACCATTGCCTGCACTTAAAAAATGTTGGCGCCCACATTTACATATCCTGTTTGCGAATGAGTTACGACCTCCCTCACAAAGTCGCTAAAGTATGAATGTTTTGCGACTGCATTGCAGTCACATAACATTCATACATGCCCCTGTGACTCATTATTAGGAAGGGACGCCCTTGGCAGACCCCTTCCTAAAAGCGACCCACAAATTTAATTTGCGATTTGGTAATAGCTTACTGAATCGCATACAGGGCTTTCTACATTTAAAAATGCTTTTCTCAGGTCGCAATTGGTTGCGAGCCGGAAAAAGCTTGGTACTTCTGGCCCAAATGCGAATGCTTTGCGACTACATTTCGATCTCAAAACATTCCTACACATACATTGCGATTCGGTATTAGGAAGGGACACCCTAAACACGCCCTTTCTCAATACCGAATTGGTATGTCTTCGCAATTCCAAATTGCAATTTGGTAATGTTACTGAATCGCAATTTGGAATTCATACATACCAAATGCATTTTACAGTGAATCGAGCCATTTGTGACCAGTAAAATTTATGATACATGTGGCCCACAGCAAAGCAAATAGTATTTACAATACAGTGTTTGATAGGGAGTTATTTCTAGACGCAACCTTTAAAACAGCGTCGAGAGATTACAGTCAAAGCCACGTCCCTAGAGGTATCATTGAGCAAGCTCTCTAAAAAACTTTCAGGTCCAACTTTAATGACTCTTTTAGAAGTAATGAGAGCAAAAATTGGCCCCACTTTATCATATGGCATGGAAACATTCAGGGGTAAACTGAATACCGCTTTGAATAGGCACACAACTAAAATTTATAAAAAGGTTCTCCATCTTCCAAAGTCCGCTTCTACTGCACAGATAAGATTAGAGTTGGGGCTATTAAACTACGACGCCTCGGACATCGGGGTATACCTGAACCTCTGCCACAAACTGAGACAGGCGGTCCCGGGTACACTGGAACATTTGGTTGCCTTTTCAAGGACGCAGTCCAGCAATTCTCAGCGAGTGAATTATGGGCCCTTAACCACGGTCAGTCAGCCTTTAAAATGGGGATTAAAAAATGTGCGAGAATGAAATCTCTTATCATGGACAAAGCACTTTTTTCAAAACGCAGCCACGCATGGGCTCTCTTACACTCATACAGTCGGTTAGTCCCTGCCCCTTACTTGGCCTGCACATACACATTGTACCTTAAATGCAGTTTTACTGCCATCAGAATGGGGGATTGGCGATTTTTGCAGGATCTACCCTCATGGCGACGTACAGCAGTGGATGCAACTTGCAGAGGATGTGGCAAAGCAGCTGAGACTCTTATGCATGTGGTTTGCCTCTGCCCAGCTTTTAACTTTGAACGTAGGTCCAAACTCAAAGCTGAATGGAACAATCAGGGCGTCCGAACCTGTAGGCAAGCCATTATGGCGGCTTTGAATCCAGAAAACACAGTTTTAAATATAAAATTCACAAAATTCATTCAGCTGGCATACCGCATCCTAACCAAATTGGGCCCTGCTAATGCATCCCTCCCCCATACCGTTCTGATGTTCTCCACAATAGCCCTTAATTTTGAGAGGGGACAAAACCAAAACCATAGTTTAACATGGAGATCAGGACTGTTGGCGGTCCTGCACTTGCACGACATTGTGGACAACAGGCATTTTAAAAAAAAGGGTTGATGGTAAAAGTTTCTCGCATAATAGTTTTAACCCACTTTTCTTCTCATCATATCGCCCTGTGTTTTTACCTTATTTTTAACTGTAATGGACTAAGGAGGCCCAAGAGCTGATGACCTCCTTTCCCTTTTATTACTGTTGGCTAATTAACTGTTACATGCTCTTCCTTGCCTTTTAATAGTAGCTACACAATGTAAACTTTGTAACCTCTTTTAAAGATATATGTTTATATCTAAATAAAGATTTTTTTGATTTTGATAGGGAGTTATAGACCACACCTGGGAAAATATGGTAGTTATTAATATTCAAATGCAAATAACTTGCACTGTTCGAAATAGGAAGAGGGCAAATGGAGTGCTGATACTCTGCCTACTTTCACTCAACTTCCCTAATTAATTCATTTGTACAGACAAAGGAAAAAAGAGGAAAGCTAAGAGGATGTAACATATAATTTCATTCCAACCTAATACAAGGCCAGCCGACTAAATAAAAGGGATGGGTGGGTTCAAGGTGCAGGAACGATGTTACATAGTTTACATAAGTAATTCTAAGTATGTTTTTATAGCTTAAAGTAATGTTTCCCAAAACTGCACAGGAGAGGCATGGAAATGTTTTGCACAACGAAGGAAGGGTGTCAAGGAAAATGTTTAGCAGAGCTAAAAAATTATGCTAATATTTTGCACAGAAAAGTAAGCTTGGCAGTTTTTTCACAGTACAGAGGGCATGGTTGGAATGATGATCACACAGTCCAGACAGGGCAGCTGATCTTCTGCATGGTTCAGGGAGTGTGATAAGAAGGATATTTCCGACCCTTGGAGGACAGTTGTTGCAATGGTGTTTGCAAAGCTCATTGAAGCTGGTAAGAGAATATTTTGCACTGCTTTGGGAGGATGCTTGAAGAGATGTTAGTACATATGAGTGAGGTCTAAGAGAATATTTCTCACAGCTTGGGAGGTTCTGTAGAAAATAAAACGACAAATATGAACATTGCCGGCACCATCTTGCTTAGTGAGGGCCTTTACGTGTGCGTAAGCAGCAACCATTTTAGATACCGTGGCCATTTCATACTCTGCTGGTCACCTGTGAATCACCCCGACCTCGCTATCATCCCCCCGTGCTCTGACCAAGCCTGAACACATGTACCAGGGTCGTAAAACCTTGTCAGCATGACAATGCCCCGGAGTCACTTCCCTGCACTTGGCCACTCAATCCGGTCCCAGGCACTAACCAACCCCTGTGGACATAGTTTATTACCCGCACACGGCAGGGCTTGTTTCACCAACAAAGGGGCCTGATCTAATCAAAGACACAAACCCTTAGATCTGACCGATCCCACATACTTTTAGATCCTGTTGGAATATCCAGCGGCTAGATAGCGAGCATCTGTTAGATCTGGGTGGAGGGACGATTGCTGCTGGGTTTGTGTGGGAACTAGCTTGAGGCGGGGATTCCAAGGATGTTTGACTATGCAATAAACTGATGCCAGGAATGTTTGACCATGTAATAAACTGACGAAAAAGCATATAAAAGGCCATGCCACAGAAATGCAGTTAGAGCACCTCCTGACGATAGCCCCGGTGTCTGATGTGATGTACTCTCCTCTAGAGAAATAAACCTGTTCTTCGCCTTCCAGTTACCAGCGCCTGCCTCGTTATTTTGATCACTAAATCTTAAGGTGAATTTGAGGTGGTTTGCACCAAGTGGCATCGAAAGTCTTTGGAGTCACGCTGCTTTTCACCAGTTCCTTGAAGGGATGTTTAGCATGGATTTGTGAGGGTGGTTGGGAAGGTGATCTGCCCCTCGTGGACATCAAGTATAATGGGGTGACCCAGTGCCACTCAGAACCTGGGAGTACAAGAACGTGGAAAAAGTTGGTTCTGTCTGGTACAGAATTCATTCTAGGTTAACTAAATAACAATCCTCAAACCTTTCAGTAATAATCAATGAAAAGCGAAGGAAAGAAAAGGCAAATACCATGAATCAAAAGAAACAAGAACAAAAACAAAAACACACCAAAAGGAAGACCCGCCGTGCCTATTTTGCACAGAAAAGTAAGCTTGGACCTGTTCTCAGGACACCCCCGCGCCGCACGGCCACCAGCTGTGTGTGTGCCCCTCGCCTCGCTGCTGCCCGCAGCCTCGCTGTGTCTGCCTCTCTTTTCCCTGCCCCTCTGCCCCATTTTGCGTGCGCGTGTGTTGCTTCAACTGTATTTAACCTATATTTTTTTCCTTTTCTAATTGTTTATTTCCTTTTTGTATCTCGTCTCTGCTGTCCCCTGCACGCTGTTGTGTAGGCTTTGTTGTTGTTTCCCTTGTGCCCGCCCCGCTTCCCGCTTCCCGCCGCCGTCCAAACGGCCACACCCCCTTTTCATTCTGTGCCCTCCCCGCTCCCGCCTCCCAGCTGCTCTTCCCTCCCTCCCACTTCGCCATAAATGGCGACCGCGCGTACGCGCAGCGGTCACGCGCAGCGGGCGCGTTGATTTTACGCCGAAGGCGCGCCAAAGGCAAGGCTGTCTGGGCCCGTCTGCGCCCGTCCGCGCCTGGACCACGCCCAGTGCCAGGACCTCTGGTCCTCAGCGATGCAAGACTACCCGATGGACGTATGACGGTGCGGCCCTCAACGCACTCAATGCCGGCCGAAACCCCACCTGCTGCTGTGCCACCCCAAGACGCACTCATGGACCCTTCACCTGCGCAACCTGCAAGTTCTCCTGCCTCCGAACCTGCACCACGCCCGCCAAGCCAAACTCCTGCAGCGACCTCAAGTGCATCCTGCTCAACACCCGCTCCGTCCACAGACACGCCGTAGAACTCTGGAACCTCCTCGACACAACATCCCCAGGCATCGCCTTCCTCACTGAAACATGGATGAACGCCTCCTCAGCCCCTGACATCGCCATCCCGGATGGATACAAGATCATCAGGAGAGACTGCATCAACCAGACCGGAGGAGGCATCGCCATCGTCCACAAGAACACCATCCGCATCACGACCGACACCGACGACACCCTCGCCACCGCCGAACACCTCCACTTCCAGATTCACACCGACCCAAAGACGACCCTCAGAGGCACCCTCATCTACCGACCCCCGGGACCACGCACGCAATTCAGCGAAGACATCTCGGACTTCATCAGCCCACACGCCCTCCCCTCCGCCGACTACATCCTCCTAGGGGACCTCAACTTCCACCTGCAGAACAACAAGGAGCGCAACACCACCACCCTGCTGGACAACCTCGGTAACCTCGGACTCAAGCAAGTGGTCGACACCCCCACCCACTACGCCAGCCACACGCTTGATCCCGTCTTCTCATCCAGCAAGCACATCAGCTTCAGCCACTCCACCGAACTCCACTGGACCGTCTACAGCTGCGTCCACTTCAGATTCAGAAAAACCACAACCCACCACCACCCGCAACAGGTTCCTCACAGAAGCTGGAGCAAGATCACCGCCGACCATCTCACCACCTCCCTCAGCCAGAACCCACCCGCCAGCACATCAGACGTCAACGAAGCAGCCTGTAACTTCACGCAGCGGCTGACCGCCTGCGCCGATGACCTCGCACCATTGAAGAACCCTCCCAGCAGACCCAGAAGCAAGAAAGCCCCCTGGTTCACCGACGAACTCAAAGACTCCAAGAAGACCTGCCGCACCCTCGAGAAAGCCTGGCTCCACGACCGGACCACTGACAACATAACCGCCCTCAAACACGCCACCCGCAAGCACCACCAGCTCATCCGTACCACCAAGAAGAAATCACTGAAGGAGCGACTGGACAACAACGCCCACAACAGCAAGGAACTCTTCAGCATCGTCAAGGAGTTCTCCAACCCCAGCACTGGCAACAACGACATCACCCCTTCACAAGATCTCTGCGACTCCCTCGCCTCGTTCTTCCACCGCAAGATTGCCAACATCCACAACAGTTTCGGCGCACCATCCACGCACCCAACCACCGAACCAACGAACCCCACCGCCACCCTCCGCACCTGGACCACGGTGACCACCGAAGACACAGCCCGCACGATTAACACCATCCACTCCGGCTCTACAACCGACCCCTGCCCCCACCACGTCTTCAACAAGGCCGACTCCACCATCGCACCCCAACTCCGGGACATCATCAACACGTCCTTCAACACAGCCACCTTCCTGGAGAGCTGGAAGCATGCCGAGCTCAGCGCCCTACTGAAGAAACCAATAGCGGACCCCACCGACCTCAAAAACTTCCGACCCATCTCTCGCTCCTCCCTTTTCCCGCCAAAGTCATCGAGAAGATCGTCAACAAACAGCTTGCCGCCTTCCTCGAGACAAACGGATCCCTCGACCCCTCGCAGTCCGGTTTCAGAGCCAACCACAGCACCAAGACCGCCCTCATCGCAGCCACCGACGACATCCAAGCCCTGCTCGACAACGGGGAAACAGCGGCACTCATCCTCCTGGACCTCTCCGCAGCATTTGACACTGTCTGCCACCGCACCCTAGTCCAACGCCTCGACAACACCGGCATCCAAGAGAAGGCACTGAAGTGGATCATCTCATTCCTCGCCGGAAGAACACAGAGAGTCCGCCTCCCCCGTTTTGATCCAAGGCCACCGAAGTCATCTGTGGAGTCCCGCAAGGATCATCACTCAGCCCCACCCTCTTCAACATCTACATGAGACCTCTAGCCGCCATCGCACGCCAACACAACCTCAACATCATCTCCTATGCCGACGACACCCAGCTGATCCTCTCCCTCACCAGAGACCCCGACACCGCCAGAACCAGCCTACACGAAGGGATGAAAGACGTCGCCGAGTGGATGAAGAACAGTCGCCTGAAACTGAACTCAGACAAGACGGAAGTCCTCATCCTGGGACCACCACCCTCCGCCTGGAACGACTCCTGGTGGCCCCCAGCCCTGGGCACCGCCCCCAAGCCAACAGACCACGCACGCAACCTGGGCTTCATCCTGGACTCCTCCCTCTCGATGACCAGACAAGTCAACGCTGTATCCTCATCATGCTTTCACACCCTTCGCATGCTTCGCAAGATCCTCCGATGGATCCCGACCGAAACCAGGAAGACGGTCACCCAGGCCCTTGTCACCAGCCGCCTGGACTACGGAAACACCCTCTACGCCGGAACCACAGCCAAGCTACAGAAAAGACTCCAACGCATCCAGAACGCCTCCGCCCGACTCATTCTGGACATCCCCCGACGCAGCCACATCTCGGCCACCTGAGGGACCTGCACTGGCTCCCGTTGACAAGAGGGACACGTTCAGGCTCCTCACCCACGCACACAAGTCTCTCCATGACCTGGGCCCCAAGTACCTCGATGACCGCCTGACCTTCTACACACCCACCCGCCAGCTACAGTCTACCAGCCTCGCCCTCGCAACCGTACCACGCATCCGAAGAGCCACCGCCGGAAGCAGATCCTTCTCCTACCTGGTGGCCAAGACATGGAACTCCCTCTCCATCCACCTCCGGCTGACCCAGGACCACCTCGCCTTCAGGAGACAACTCAAGACCTGGCTGTTCGAGCAGTAGCGGACCCCTTCCCCCAAGCGCCTTGAGACCCTTCCGGGTGAGTAGCGCGCTATACAAATGCTGTGATTGATTGATTGATTGATTATCAGTAAATCACGCACCCCATCGGGTCAAAACGTTGACGTGCTCGTGACAATCCTGACCCTACTTTCTCAGCCCCTCGTGAAATGGAAATTTAAAACTCCACACTGCGCAGAGCTTTGTGTACCAAGGGATGGATGTCTTTTGAATGACCAGTTTCATCATTGCGTACAGCGCTGTATATATCTTGTTCACATTCAGCACTTCTTTTCGCACTTTTTTCACCATATCACTTGCGCTATTGGAACAAATTACATGTTCATGAACCTTGACAGCCTGTTAATGTCATTTCGACCCCATAAAATGTAAAGAACATATGGATTTATCCTTAAATACAGACCTTGATTGATTTAATTTTGGTGTGTTTTTGTTCCTTTTGATTCATGGTATTTGCCTTTTCTTCTCTGCCCCTCATGGCTCATGGTTGGTTTGTGCAGCCTTTGGATGATGGTTGAAATGATGTTAGTACATATGAGTGAGGGCTAAGAGAATATTTTGCACAGCTTGGCAGTTTGGCTGGGGTATGTGGTTGATGAATGCTTGAGTTCCGTAGAGAGAGTGGTTGCAATGATATTGGTGCATATTAATGAAGTTGGTTTTGCACAGTATTGGGAGGGTGGTTAAAGTGAAGGTCCGCAAGGGTTAAGGGGATTAGTTAGTGAATGGACAAGGCCCTTGGGAAGAGTCCTTGGGCAGCTAAGATTACAGAGGCATATGTGAACTCCCTCTTATCAGATTTTCTTACCCTCAACAGCATACTGGACCCCTCCCAGAATGGCTTTAGGCCAGGTCACAGTACGGAGTCTGCTCTCCTGGGTGTGACAGAACATCTCTGGTCGGCCATGGATGCAGGGCAAACATTGGCGCTGATCCTGTTGGACTTAAGCGCCGTGTTTGACACGGTATTGCATGACATTATGTTGAGACACTTGGCAGAGGTAGGAATTACAGGTCAGGCACTGGAGTGTCTTGCCTCATTCCTTCACGAGAGGTTTTTCTCAGTATCAGCCCCCCGTTTGTTTCCAGTGAGTACTGCATCAAACAAAAAGTACCACAAGGCTCCTCCCTTAGCCCCCTACTGTTCAACATTTATGTTCAACCTTTGGCCGTGGTGTCCTTGAGTAGGGGTTTGACCTTGGTCCCATATGCTGATGACACCCAGTTAGCGGTGGCACTCTCTAATAACACCGAGCCAGACGCCCTTAAGTTTCAGGGCGATCTTGCGGCAGTGGCCGAGTGGATGTCTGCTAACTGCCTCCAACTTAATTCTAACAAGTCAGAGGTACTGGTGGTAGACCATGGTCTCTGCAGTGACCTCTGGTGGCCAGCAAGTCTGGGCACGCCCCCTCCCCTTAGTAAGTACAGGGCCGGCTCTAGGCTCATGGTGGCCCTGGGCAGGGAGCGTAGGTAGGGGGCCCGGAAGAGGGGGTCCGGGCGGGGCGGAGCGCGCAGGCCAGTAAAGAGGGGAGGGGGTCAGGGAGTTTAGAAGTGGAACAGAGCCAGAGGCCGCCAAACCCCTGCCAGGGGCCACCACGCAAATATGTATCCGTCCTCAGAGGATTAATATATTAAGGATATATATTGGCGTGGTGGCCCCTGGGGTTTGGTGGCCCTGTGCAGGTGCACAGCTTGCACATGCCTAGAGCCGGCCCTGGTAAGTAGTAAAGAACTTAGGGGTTTGGTAGGACTCATCTTTACATTATAGAGCCCAAAACAAAAAACAGCAGGGATTTGTTTTGGACGTCTACGGGGGCTCAGGCCATTGATGGGCTTATTTGATGCCTCTACAAGTCAGGTCATCATTCAAGCGATGGTCTTGTCTAGACTTGACTATGCCGGTTCGCTCTATTTAGGGTCCAATAAAGCAGAGGTTCAGTGGCTGCAAAGGACCCAAAATGCAGTAGTCAGAACACTTCTAGGCTTGCGTAAGTCCTGCTCTGTGTCCAGTGCCATCCGTCGACTCCATTGGCTTCCAGTGGCCAGGCGCATTGAATTCAAGGCCCTATGCACCTCCTTTAAAGTTTTGAAATCTGCCACTCCGCCTATTCTGGCCAATTTTCTCTCACCGTATGTTCCATCACGCCCCCTTTGGTCAGAGGGCCAGCATTTGGTGGCGGTTCCTCGGATTCGAAGAGTTCAGGCTGGCGGCCGCTCCTTTTGTTATAGAGCTGCCACGCTATGGAACACACTTCCCGTGCAGATTCGGGATCTTAACAACTACCTAGAATTCAGGAAGGCCATCAAGACTTTTCTTTTCCCTACTAATCACCTGTGATGTGTCGGTCTTTTTTTCAGCGCCTGGACGCCCTTTTGCTGGGGCAGCTGTTCGCGCTATATAAGACACCTTAACATAACATAACATAACATGATGTATGTATGGACCGGTAAGTGATATTAGTGGAGATAATATTTTGCCCAGCTTTGGGTGGGTGGTTGAACTGATGTTGAGCATAACTGTGGGATGGCAGTTGGGAGGATATTTCTGCCTTAAGGGAGGGTGATTGGTTTGCACAGCCTGAGAGGGCAGTTGAAGTGATATCTAGCATGTCTCAGTTTTTGAGGATGCTTTATTTCTTTTTGGGGGGGTGATTGAAATTATGTTTGTACAGATTACTGGATGTAGGTTAAGAAAACGTTTTGAACAGCCATTATAGGGTGGTTAAAATGAAGTTAAGCATGGTTGAGAGGATGTTTCTGCCCCACCGAGGGAGATGGTTAGTTTGTGCAGCCTTGGTATGGGGATTGAAGCGATGTTTAGCATAGCATAGTGTGTGTTTAGGAGGATACTTGAGCCCTTTGGGAAGGGTGGTTACAATTATGTCTGTACTGCTGTGTGAGGATAGTTGGATGTATTGCACAGCCTTAAGAGATGCTTCACTTGATTAGCAGTAAAGTTGAAACACACAAAAGGTGAGCGGAGGGAGGCTGCTTTCTATAAATGTAACTAGCAATAAGTCGGGGTAGCACTTCAACTCATCCTTATTTTTCTCGCCATGCCATCTCAGTTTGTACCTAGCCATATGCAAATCTGTTTTTCAGCATTCCTCCAATCAGCTTTTGAGTGCTTCATGTACAGCCCTAAGAAGCCTGAGTATGCCCAGACCTGGGTCCAGTGCTCACTGTCACTCGAACCAATCTATACCTGGCTGGTGAACCCATACCTAGGGAAAAACTGGTCCTGGGTTGCTTGTGTTCCGGTTTAGGGAGGTCCTGGCCTGGCACTTTGGATTGGACTGCTCCCATGAGGAGCAGTGTTAAGACAGATTTTGATATTGCTGGGTCCAAAGTGAGGTGGCATGGTGAGCAAAAGAATGATGGGTTGTGATGCTGCCCCGAGCGATTGCAAGCGGTTAGACAAATTGCAAGCATTCCTCCCATCACCTAGTGTGTGGTTTATGTACCAGTAAAATTGGCCAGTGCATGTTGAGAATCTCATAAAGAGCAACTGCTCAATGTCTTGTATGGTTCAGAGTGGTTTGAAAATGGCAAACATATCTCTTGTGGTATTTTTTGTGTGATAGAATCAGATTATACTTGTCAACAGCTGAAAATTATAAGCAGATCAATCTGGAAGGAGTTAATGGAGATTTCGCAATCTCTTATTTTCATACATTGTACAAATTATGATTATGGAAAGAAACTGCAAAAATGATAGCATTTTGCATGTAAATGGATACAAATGAGGAGACGCCTTCAGAAATGGGAAATGGAATCATGTAAGGGTCAGAGGACTTTAACTTATGGGCTTGAGAGTATGTCAAGGACATTGTCTTACCACAGTTCAGCAAATGGCCATTTCCTGTGCATGAAAGGTCAGTCATTCTTTCTATATGGCTGAGTGACAGGCACAATATATAGCCAGGGTCACTTGCCAACGACATTGAAATTCCCCAGAGTTTGCATATTTCATGCCATACATTTTTGTAGGATGGCCCTTTTCAGAGCTGCACTTGATTGAAGGCGTGTGCACATCAACAGCCTGGGTTTTTGTTCCTCCAGCCGCCATGACACATCTGTGCAGAGGTTCGACCGGCACCAGCCTCCAGGGAGGCGCACAATGAGTCGCTTCTTGACATCGGGGACCGGCCCCTGTCCTGTGGGGGTCAGCCCCATCCTGGAATGTCAGTTTGAAATAAACCAGATTGATGCACAGACTGCCAATTCAAGGGGTCCAATCGGCGAGGCCTCGGCGCACAAGCCACCATCTGTCCCCATCTCGGATCTCCTCTCCGGAGGAAAATAGATATTCTTTGGCGATTTTAATTTCTCAAAGGCTCAATGTTCGCCTTCGGGGTTGGGGGGGATAGACGGGGGGTGAGGAGTCAAATCGTTTGGCATGTGTAAAATGAAATCACTCATTCACTGAGGGCCCGCCAAGAAGACAACCCTTTTAAGATCTGTGCTGTCCGCCTGCGCGCGGAGAGCCCTCGCCTCCGCCGGCCTCGCCCATAAGAGCCTCCTAATTGGATGCAGTGCGGATAAATTCATTACCGGCCGGGGGATGGCGGGATATGTCAATGGCGCGCTATTGATTCACTGAGGGCGAGTGCTTGACAGACAGATTGAGTTACCAGAGCACCACAGCGAACAGGAAGCTCCATAGCGTCCACGGCCTGGTCCAGCTCGTATTACCACGCGGAACCAATGGTTAAATGCAGGTGAACGGCCCCGGAACATCTTGAGTTGCAGAGATATCCGAGATGGACGTGAACATACCGCCCTGCTGAGGAGCCGTCCCGCTTTTCCTTCGAGGATCAGGGAAGATCTTGGTATTTTCACGCCCCGCAATGGCGGCATGGTTCCGAGATTGTCTGAACACTTTTTATTCACCAGGGGGAGGGTAAATCATAAACAAGGGATGAAATGTGGTCAGTGTGCCCATTGGGGTGAATGTATTAGTGAAATCCTGGCACTACCACTGACTGTGGGGCCTTGGGTGGACCATTTGTATTCAAAGCAAAGAACCTGTCCAACCCTGACTTAGTGTGTGACCTTAGACGGGTCGTGTCAAGTGTCAAGCAGCTGCATAAGACTAAGCTGAGGCAGGTCGCTTGGTCCACCCCGAGCATCTGTCTCATCCTCACGCTGCCATTGGCTGCTCTTCCAGAGCGCAGCTGGAGGCTTTTGACGCGCAGTACTTATGCTGACAGAGTTGTTTCAGATGTCCGAGCTCCGTCTTGGCCTGATAGCCTGTGTAGTCTATCGAGGATGCTTGTAACACACCCTGTGTGATGACAGAGTGCATCAACCCGGTGCTGATGCGAGCCTGGCTATTAACAGAGCGCCGATAGGAACCTGGGTATTTAGTACAAGTGCTGATAAGAGCTTGAGTAACAACAATGAATCACATTGATAACAGAGCGCTGATAAGAGCCTCATTAATATGGGAGTGCCGCTAGAGACCCGCGCGATAACAGGCTGCTCGTAGGCACCTGGGTGAGCGGAGAGTGCTGATAGGAACCCGGGAACTGGATGATGCTGACGGGCTTGAGTCTTAAGAGAGTGCCGATGTACAATCTGAGTCTTAAGAGAGTGCCCATGTGCAATCTGATTCTTAAAAGAGTGCTGACGTACAATCTGAGTCTTAAGAGAGTGCCGATGTGCAATCTGAGTCTTAAAAGAGTGCTGATGTGCAATCTGAGTCTTAAAAGAGTGCTGATGTGCAATCTGAGTCTTAAGAGAGTGCTCATGTGCAATCTGAGTCTTAAGAGAGTGCTCATGTGCAATCTGAGTCTTAAAAGAGTGCTCATGTGCAATCCGAGTCTTAAGAGAGTGCTGATGTGCAATCTGAGTCTTAAAAGAGTGCTGACGTACAATCTGAGTCTTAAGAGAGTGCCGATGTGCAATCTGAGTCTTAAAAGAGTGCTGATGTGCAATCTGAGTCTTAAGAGAGTGCTCATGTGCAATCTGAGTCTTAAAAGAGTGCTGATGTGCAATCTGAGTCTTAAGAGAGTGCTGATGTGCAATCTGAGTCTTAAGAGAGTGCTCATGTGCAATCTGAGTCTTAAGAGAGTGCTCATGTGCAATCTGAGTCTTAAAAGAGTGCTGATGTGCAATCTGAGTCTTAAGAGAGTGCTCATGTGCAATCTGAGTCTTAAGAGAGTGCTCATGTGCAATTGGAGTCTTAAAAGATTGCTCATGTGCAATCCGAGTCTTAAGAGAGTGCTGATGTGCAATCTGAGTCTTAAAAGAGTGCTGACGTACAATCTGAGTCAGTCAGAATATCTTTATTCGACTTTTTACAAGTCATACAAAGAACAAAAAATATAAAACAATTACATTACAATACAATACATACTATACATCTATCTACATTTTCCAAAAAGAAGGTCCAATTAAACAAAGAGAAAATTTTTTGAACATGGATGAGATAATTTTATACAAATCCTGCACAGAAAACGTCCTAAAAAGCTATTAATTTTAAGATAATATTTGACTGACAGATTTCGCCCTCATTGCAGCTACCAAAAAGTTTGCCATGCAAAAAGTAATATGTGTGTTAGGTAGACGTTGTAGAAAGAGCAACGCTGGTCTTACTTGAACGAAACCAGCTTTTTTCAAAATAGGAAGCAAATATTTCTTTCTCTGCTCGTGGTACAAACTACAAAACATGACAAAGTGCAGGGTATCCTGCACCGAAAAGTTATCACAGCAGCACGGTGGGGCCTGCTCAGGCTTCTGCCAGCTCTTGAAAGAACCCAAATAAAAATGTATCAAGTTAAATCGAAACTTTGTTAGTAAAAACCTGTGGTATGGGAATGTGACAAAGTTCAAGTAAGGGGCGAGTGAGGATGTACAAACCAAAAGGTTATGGGACCTTACCGCGGGCTTCAGCAATTCGTATTCCTCCCGCCGTGCTTCCTGCCTATCCCTAAATAACTTTGTAATGATTACTATGTCCTGTCTCCTAATTTTTTCCGGGGATGAAAAAAGTTCTGGGCGACCAAGGTCTGCAAAAGTTTTCGCTACATAAGCCAGCCATGGGATGCTGATATGTTTATCCAAGGATAAGACGTCATGCATAATTTTGTGGTTCAGAGGTAGGTCTTCGTTTGTCCACATTTTCAGCCACAAAGTTAGCGGTGCAAGGCTCAGGGTATCAGACAGATAAGGCAAGCCCACCTCTTTATGGATAGAATACGTTGGGGTGGATTGCGGGACTGAGAGCAGAGATCTAATGAATCTATTTTCTGCTCTCTGAATTGGGTCGAGATTTACATATCCCCACAGCTGGGAACCGTAAGCCGCTATGGCCACTGGTTTACTCTTGTAGATTTTCAAGAGAGCTTGCATGGGCCTAGCCCCTAACTTCCCAGCAAAGCCCAATACCGCTGAGGAAGATCTTATTACAGCCAGCCTTTTTGCTCTTATCTGGGGGCCCCAAGTTCCTTTCTGGTCAAACATTACCCCCAAATATGGAAATGTGGTTACATTAGTGACGGGAACTCCCCTACAGAAAAATGTTTTATGTCTTTTTTTGTTACACTCACGCCCCATTACCATCGTGTGTGATTTAGAGGCGTTGACCTTGAGGTCCAGAGTCTCCATAAAACTACCAAATGCGTCCAGGAGATGCTGTAGGCCTACACCAGTACGGGCTATCAACACTGCGTCGTCCGCATACAGGAGTGCTGGGATTTTAACGCCTCCTGCATGCGGAACGTCGGCTGCCTGTCCCCGCAGGTGACTGCCCAACCCATTAATGTAGATGGTGAATAGTAAAGGGGCTAAAATGCAGCCTTGCCGCACCCCCTTTAGGGATTTAAACAAAGGGGTGCGTCTACCGTCATTTGTAACTCGGACAGCTGCAAAAAGCTCCTGGTGCAGTTTAGCCATAAACACAACCAAAGACTCATCGATATCCATCTCCAACAGTATCTGCCACAATTTAGTCCTGTTCACCAGATCAAAGGCAGAGGAGAGGTCCATGAATGCAAGAAACAAGGAACCCCCCTTTGCCACTGTGTATTTAGAGATCAATAGATGCAGATTAATACATTGTTCGATTGTCCCTTTTCTTGCTCTGAATCCATATTGTAATTCAGACAGCCCTCCACAGCACTCCACATTCTCATTAAGTCTGGCCAAAAGGACTCTACCTAATATTTTTACGGTTGAGTCCAAAAGAGATATGGGCCTATAGGAGGCGGGATCATCTCGCTGACCTTTGTTTTTATAAATAGGGACGATGGTGGATGTGGACCAGGAACTAGGGGCTTGGTTATCATTGGCTGCGTTAAACACTTTAGACAAGACCTCCGCCCACAGTTTCGGTGAGTACATAAAGAAGTCGGCAGGGACTCCGTCAGGGCCAGGCACCTTATGTCTTGTTGTGGCCATCAAAGCTTTTTCTACTTCTTCAGGGTTAAAAAGAATAGGGTGTACATCTATCGCAGGCACTGAAGCGTCTACAGTTCCTTCAACCCCACCCTCGTAGACATTTTTGAAGTGATTTAGCCATTTTTCGTCAGTGATCACACAGTCCATAGGAGCATTATTGTCATCGGAAAATAAAGGTTGTCTAGTGATCTCCCAAAATCTCCTACTGTCCTTCAGTACTGCCGCTGAAAGGAGATTTTCCCACGATTTGCGTTTGATGGTTTCCTTGCGATTCTTAATGGCTACCTTATAGTTTTTCCTTAGTCTGACAATGTCATCCCCTACCCTAGGGGAAGTTTTTAACGCTGTCAACAATGCTCTGTGGGCTTTTGAACATGCCGAATCAAACTAACGCTTTGTTCCAGAAAGTCCTTTTTTTGGTTTGGCTAAAAGGTCCTTGGCCACCTGGCCACAAATTTCCTCGTAAGCCGCTATTATTTCTTTACCTTGCGCGCCAGGTTTTTGACAGGTGTCCACTTTGTCTTTTATTTTTGGGAAATTTTTTTCATAGAAATTTTCCGGGATCACTTTGGCCCATTTCAATCGTCTGTCTTGGTCGCAAGGTTTCAAGGGATGTGCTGGTTTAAGTGCTGTTGGCGGTGCACCCATCTGGCCACCCCAGGCCACTTCGAGTAATACAGGGTTGTGGTCGCTATAAGGTGTTTTAACTGTGCAATAGACCATGGACCGGTTTAGGATACCTTGTGAAACAAAGATATAGTCTATCACTGAGCCATGATGACTGCCAGTGAAGGTTGGCGCCCTGACGCCCTTATCGGGTTCATACAAATCATGGTTTGCTAGTAGTTCTTCTAACTTAAACCCCTCTGTAGAATGTTCGAAGTGGGGACCCCGGGGGGCCTCCTCTCCCTCCTCAGTTGCATTATCACTCCTTCCCATACAGGGTAAATTACACAAATGAATGTTAAAATCTCCTAATAGGATAAACTCATAAACTAAGTGGATATTCTGAGACACTGTATTTAAAATGCTATCTAGGTTGGCAACATTACTACCACTATATTCGCTGTTCCCAGAGTTATAAAAGTTGACATATATCGTCCTGCAATTGTTATTAGTCACCCTTTCAACCATTAGGATATTTACGGAGTCGGTATTTATCTGCCTGTAGCTACCCTTCAGATCTAAGGAAAACATAATGGCCAAACCACCTTTGGCTCTGCCCATACGACTAGGGACGGCAGAATTAGTAAAGCAAGTGAATCCATCCCACCAAAAATTAGCGGATGTGTCCCACGTTTCTTGCAGGGCAATTATATGGTACTTAGAAATAAAGCTCAAACAGGCATTATCCTGTCGTTTTGCATTTGAACCAGCAATGTTCCAGCTTATAATTTTACAGGAGTCAGTTGGTAACCTCAGCTCTTCTACCCCCACCAAACGCCCTTCAACTGAACTTGAAGATAAGTTCGCCTCATTCTGTTCCACCTCAGGGGCGCTCTGTGTTGGGGCGGTGTTCGGGATTGGCATTTCGCAACCCACCCCCTGATGCGATAACCCAGGGTGGTTGTTAACTAACGGCACATATCTCTCTGATGTTTCATAAAAAGTGGGCCCACTAAGGTCTTCACAAAAATAACGTTGGCTACAATTTATTAGGGGTATAATTATGGGATCCCTTTCTAGGACAGTTTCAGGTTTAAGTCAATCACAGTTGTTTAAATCAGATAAAGGAGCATACCTATTCCCCATTCCGCACCCCCAATCAAAAGGGGTAGCTACCTGACCTTGACCCATGACTGAGGTGTTCCACGTAGGTAGTGGGGTATTTGGGCGTATTAGAAACTGATCGTTTCTCAATCGTGGTATAAACCTGTTAATTCGACCAGTAGGGTCTAGGCCCTGCAGACCGGGACCCCAACCATTAACGGCTGGGTCAGATGGCATGGGAGGCCAGAAATTTGTCTCATACGCATGGTTAGGTCTTCCGTATTCAAAACTAAACATGGGCCCAAAATGGTTGTTGGGATATCTGTGTCTAAAGCCCCCTTCCCGGTTTGCGGCATTATACGCTCTCCTGACTCTAGGGGAGTTAGAAAAAGTAGGGAGCTGAGCCTCACTATAAAAGAACTTTAAGGTGAGCGGGATTATAGAGCCGCTCTGCCGTTGGGGTGGGAAGATGTTAGTCAAAATGTTTGGGAGGACTTCCGCGTTGGCAAAGTTTATAATCACACAATCCCCCTTGAATTTTTTTGGCTTAGACCCAATCCAAGATACCCTCCTGGTCATAACAATGTCCCTTGCTAAACTATCCATCCCTTGATGAACCATGGTCATATTAGTGGTGAGCCAATGAAGTGCTTTATCTTTCAGGTCCTGTTTAGATTCTATTTTGTTTTGTGCTAAAACTGGGACATTTGCTAGAACTAGCACAACTGGAGAGGCTTCCAAAATAAATTGGGCTGAAACGTCCTCATGTATTGGACCTCTTGTGTCACCTGATGTCGATGACGAAGCGGCTCCACCTGCTACATCCTGACTAGGTGCCGTTAATGAAGTTGATGCTAATGCTAGGGGGTGCACTGGTAGGGTGGGCTGTGGTGCGCTCTCATTGGGTAACGCCTCTACATCTCCAGTAGCCAATTTTGTAATAAGGGCGGATAGATTTGCCACCTCTTCACCCAAATTGTTTTGTGCTACCCCCGCCTTTTTAACCTCCGATGTTAGTTTGTCCAGTTTCCCGATCAGGGGCTTGATGATTGTCCTGATTTTTATGTCGATCATATCTTGAATCCGGTTGAATAATTCATCGTCTATGATGCGTCTAGACTCTGCTTCAACATCAAGCTCCATTTGTTGCCCTTCACGTCTTGGGGGTGGTGAAGCCAGCTTTTTCCTGCCTTGTTGTTTCCCCCCTCGCTTTGTATGAGATTTTCTACATGCTCTCACTGCCCGTGGTACGGGCTGCCCCGATGATGGAACTTACTCCACGGTAAATGACTGATGGTTTCGATCCGAGTCATTATCATTATTGGGAGACGAGTTTACCAGAACATGGGGATCTTCTTCGTCGCTGCCATGGTCTTGTGAGATGTGGTCAAATCTATCTGGCTGGGGAGACTCTAGCGGTGTGACCAGCAACTCTGTAGATAGTGCCCTTGAGGGCGGGCTTTCTGACGGCAGGACTGGGGATTGACTCAAGCCTAGCGATTGCCTCCTCTCATTATTGATCTTACTGACTTTTTGTACCACATATGAATACATTGTATTAAGAGGCTCCGTAGCGGCAGGTGCCGGCTTTTTCCTTACCATATTGCCTACCGGATGAGACGAACGAACAATATCCCAAAATAGGTATCAGGATCGACAGGCAAATGGCAACTGGTCTGAGGGTAATGATAGGTAAATGTAAACAGTACCTTATGAATGCCAGGCGGTATACCTCAGGGGGGTGGCCTCGCCTTGCCTTCTCGTGCCTCTGAGGGCCACAGAGGGCCCGCCCTTTGCCCGGGCTTAGCCCCGGGCACTCCCGCGCGCTCCCGCGCAGCGGTGTACGTCGCTTTTTATAGGCGTCACTGGAGGTGAGGGGAATGCAGGGCGGGGCGGTCAGGGAGAGCGGGCCAGGTGACTTGGCCTCGGGGTTGCCGGGACTCCTGGGAGAGTGAGTCCCGGTCCCAAGCTCGCAGCCCTGTCGCTCGCGCACTCACCCTGTAGGGGCCAAGCTTTGGATGGGCAGACGACGGCGAAGCGGGACCCGCGAAGCGGGTTCCGCAAGGTGCTGTGTGAGAATCCTTGCCTTGAGCAGCAGCAGCCGTTCCCTCCTTCTGGCAACACAGTGAAAGTCTGTTATGGCGTCCCAAACAGCAGCAGAGGCGGAGTCCTTTTCTGAAGCAATGCAGGGCGGGGCGGTCAGGGAGAGCGGGCCAGGTGACTTGGCCTCGGGGTTGCCGGGACTCCTGGGAGAGTGAGTCCCGGTCCCACGCTCGCAGCCCTGTCGCTCGCGCACTCACCCTGCAGGGGCCAAGCTTTGGATGGGCAGACGACGGCGAAGCGGGACCCGCGAAGCGGGTTCCGCAAGGTGCTGTGTGAGAATCCTTGCCTTGAGCAGCAGCAGCCGTTCCCTCCTTCTGGCAACACAGTGAAAGTCTGTTATGGCGTCCCAAACAGCATCAGAGGCGGAGTCCTTTTCTGAAGCAATGCAGGGCGGGGCGGTCAGAGAGAGCGGGCCAGGTGACTTGGCCTCGGGGTTGCCGGGACTCCTGGGAGAGCGAGTCCCGGTCCCACGCTCGCAGCCCTGTCGCTCGCGCACTCACCCTGCAGGGGCCAAGCTTTGGATGGGCAGACGACGGCGAAGCGGGACCCGCGAAGCGGGTTCCGCAAGGTGCTGTGTGAGAATCCTTGCCTTGAGCAGCAGCAGCCGTTCCCTCCTTCTGGCAACACTGTGAAAGTCTGTTATGGCGTCCCAAACAGCAGCAGAGGCGGAGTCCTTTTCTGAAGCAATGCAGGGCGGGGCGGTCAGGGAGAGCGGGCCAGGTGACTTGGCCTCGGGGTTGCCGGGACTCCTGGGAGAGTGAGTCCCGGTCCCACGCTCGCAGCCCTGTCGCTCGCGCACTCACCCTGCAGGGGCCAAGCTTTGGATGGGCAGACGACGGCGAAGCGGGACCCGCGAAGCGGGTTCCGCAAGGTGCTGTGTGAGAATCCTTGCCTTGAGCAGCAGCAGCCGTTCCCTCCTTCTGGCAACACAGTGAAAGTCTGTTATGGCGTCCCCATTTGTCAATAAACCAATTAGATAGGAGTCCAGAAGGTCAGCTGCAATCGTAGAAACCGAAGCGCAGGTATCTCTCAAGCAATCTATACACGTCTTTATTGCCGTCCGCCGTTTGAGTCTTAAGAGAGTGCCGATGTGCAATCTGAGTCTTAAGAGAGTGCTCATGTGCAATCTGAGTCTTAAAAGAGCGCTCATGTGCAATCTGAGTCTTAAAAGAGTGCTCATGTGCAATCCGAGTCTTAAGAGAGTGCTCATGTGCAATCTGAGTCTTAAGAGAGTGCTGTCAGGTGGCTGGCATGTAAGAGAGTGTTGATAGGTGATTGGAGCAGTCAGAGTGCTGACAGGGTCCTGGGTGATAAGACACTGCTGACAGGAACCTGAGTATTAGGGGAGTGCTGACAACAACCTGAGCATTAAAAAAAATGCTGATTTGAAACTTGCCAATAGCAGAATGCTTATAGGAGGAACCTCATTGATAACAGAGAGTGCTGATAAAAACTTGATGAAAAAAGACCCTGGTAAGAACCTGATTGATAACAGTGCTAATAAGGATCCGATTGACGAGAGAATGCTATCACGGGTGTTGACTCAGAAGAGAGAGGTCTCTTCAGGTTGCCCACTCTGAGGATTTGAGTATCTGAGGAGGGTTGATTCTGGAGTCTCTGTGGACTGCTGATCCCGATGATCAGATTCTCTTCAGAGTGCTGATACTGACGTCTCTTTACAATTGGATCTTGATGGATTTGAGTCTCTTAGGCGTGCTCATTCTGGAGATAGGAGTAGGGGTATACTACTTACCTTCCATTTGGTGCACTCTGATGGGTTCCACAAGCCTATTACACTACAGACTGAGAGCCGCCAAGGGGTCTGTTGGTCGCTTTCAAAGGCTGATGGACTTTGGACAAGGGGGTCTCTTCCATTAAATGAAGTTTAATATTGTGACTGCCATTTATTAATAACAGAGTGTGGACATGAAGCCAGCCAGTCTCTTTAGAACGCAGATTAAGTGCCTACATATGGTCGGCCTAGAGCCCTCAAAAGCTTTACCTGCCAACACCTGCTTTGCAGCAAGAAACAGCAAATCCAGGCCCCATGGACCATACCTGCACCAAGAGCGATGGTCATGAAAGATTAGGGTAGTGTATAGGGATGTCACCTAGCTCTGAGTGTTCATGAAACCATGATTCCAGCCCATGGCTTTTCTAGTACACATCATTAACAGGTGTGTCAAACGAAAAGGTGCGATAGAAGCAATCTATGACTACAATTCCCACAAAAAAACAAGCATTGGCAGAGCCAGTAGGTCTCGCCTTGGCGAACCCGAAATGTTTTTATTGATTTATTTTATTTTTGCAAACATTTGTAATAGGCATTATAAGTTCAGAAGTCACAAACAATAAAAGGTCACTGTCTGAAAGGGGCATGCCCATGTTTGCAACAACAATACGTAAAAAAATAACCCATTGCAAAAATAAAAACATGAGGTGAAGACAGTGATGGGCCTACCATCTCTAGCACTGAATCAAACTACTTTGTAAACAAACAAAATGCCACAACTCACAGTCCAGAAAGGCAATAACTGAAGTGGGCCTATTTTTCCCACATGGTATTATCTGTAGTGGGTAAACAATGTATATAACATTTGATCAGACCAATGAATGACAACGGCTGATGGAATGCTCCTGTATGTTATCATATACATATATTTTTTTATCTCAATTTGTTGTAAACCATGAGGCCGGTGACACAGCTAAAGCTGCTTACAGACCAGACTTAATTAGTCTATTTATGAACATCTCTCTGAGTCCCAGTGCAGTCAGTGTTACTGGGCTTGTACTGTCAGAATACGAGCCATTTACCACCGGAGTCCTGGGGGTTTACCCGACTATCTGAGCACACAATGGAGCACCCAGTACACTTCAACAGCACTTGACCCTAACAGCAGCAAAGTCAACTTGTCCAAGGCTTGCTCGGTGAGGTGGTGCAGCATAGAGATGCAGAACTCAAACATCTTCTAGCAATCAGTAAGTTAATGTCCAGACTGTGGTTTAACTCAAAAAGAAAAAGTAATTTGTTTCGGTCACACATGCACCGTTGTAGACAAAATATTAGAGGGCAATAAAAATGTGGTACACTCATGGGTACATGTCTACTGGTCCCCTTTTTATGTTCCTCCATGTACCTCTCCCACATGAAAATATGGCTAGGCTTGTGGCAGAACATATTGGTCTCCAAAATCACAGCTTCCTTAATGCTGTTCCCTTTTACTGTACCTTAGTTTCTTATAGACCTGAGCGGATCAGTCTGCTCTTGCCAGCTGTGTGTGGAGCCCTGCAGCTTCTGGTGGTGTATAGTACTGCTAGGCACACACAGAGAAGGAGCGCTAACTAAGGGGCCGATTTTGATGATAGTTGGACGCCACTGACAGCCCATCAGTGACGGTCCTTCCGCCATCAGAACCATCTGATCCGCCTTCCATAATTCAGTGACGGGTGGATGGTTGACGGTAGACAAGACCCACCACCACACATCTTAGGGACTCCTTGAGCCCGCCGGTGCGAGGGAAGGGGTTGTATTCCCTACCATGGTGGCAGTGCCTGCCAGGCACCGCTGTAGGAATTACAATGTCCATTTCTGCCCGCCTTTTCATGGCGGGTAACCCAACATGAAAAGGCAGACGGAAAGGGACTTGGGGGCCTGTAGCGGGCCCCCCTTCACCCATGACCCCCGATATGGGCACTTGGGGGCACCTATGGTGCCCCCTACATATCACTGCACCATGTGGCGATTTCCGATAGGGTTCCATCCTAATCAGCCCCTAAATCTCAGCTCAGGCAACTCTGTGGGAGCCTAGGGCCTCATATCATGTGTGCAGGCACCAGGAAAGGATTACCAAGGCTCATGGAAGTCTGTTTCTCCTTCACCAGTGCTGCTGGGATCCAGGTGGGTCCTCACTGGTTGTTCTTCCTCAGGGTCAAAACACAAGGCCCCCTTCCCAAACAATGAGTGGGGCCCACCCCGGTCGCAGCAATGCTCCAAGCGGAGGCTGGTGAAAAAACACTGATTGTGGTGTGTGACCCTGTGGTAGCACCCACTCTCTAGAGATGCTTTGAACTGACCTCCAGTATATGGTCTCCAATCTTTAGGTGCCCATCGATTCACAGCTCCTGTAGCTTCTAAATATGCAACAAGCGCTATATGTTCCCAGGGCCTCACTAAATGGCTTGGCAGTGCAGATAATTCCCTAGGTTTCAGCGGGTTGTGTTTTGCTACTCCTGTCTCAACTTCTTGCAGTCCTACTTTTGAAGACATCTTCTAATGCATCCAAGGGCACATCCACCCCCCTTCAGAGGTCAGTTATCTCCTTCTCTTAAGGCAGGCCAACACTCCCTGATTAAAGGGAAGTAGGTTGCAACCCTTAACCAGTTTGAAGCCAAAAGAAAGACTTCCGGGATTCAGAGGGGGCTCATTAGGCAGACTCCCAAGAAACCCCACTGCTGCAGAGCCAAACATAGGCTACAACAGTGAAAGAGAGCGACCAGGGTATGGTGATAATTGATTCCAATCATCACCACTAATGAAGGTCAGTAGACCAGCTAGAGGTGGATGGGGTCCTAAAAGAAATTCAGATTATCTCATCATTAATTACAATGCAGTGAAGAGTTAACAAATACTTCAGCAGGACACCACTTTTTCAGTCCTTGCCTGTATTTTTTATGCATTATTGTCTTCAGTTATGGTGGTTAAATTAGTTTGATTGTTATTAGGTAATTAATAGTGAGTCAATTAAAGCCATAAACATGACTCAAATCACACAGTAGCAAACAATTAAAAGAAATCTAAAAGTTATTATACATCCACTGCAGCCATTACACATTTTAGTGATGGATCTTCACATTATTTACTTCCCTTCCTAATTATATGGATAAAAATGGCAAATGCAAATTATACATGGTTCAAGATGACTAATCGAGCATCAACCCTTTTCCCTAATTAGTTGAAGTGTGTGTTTATAATTAGGGCCCCCGGTTTTATGGTATTTATTTTTTTGCCATTTCCGTCTGTATTTATCCATATTTATTTTTTGGGCATTTTTTCTGTATTTAGCCACATTTATTTTTGCCACAATAAAAGACGATGCTACAGCTAGTATTTTTCCACATTTATTTAAATTGACAATGCACACATGCTCTCACTTAAACTGGCGATTTGTTGTGGCTTTAGCAGTGCTTTGAATGGTCCGGGACTGAGTAATTTGAATAGGAGAGTACCTGTGCTTCTCAGTTCTCCTATAAAAACACTTTGGGATAGAGTACAAGCACTTATCAGGAGCAAACATGTGCCAGTGCCTCTGTATTTCCATCTAAAGCCAGCTAGAAATCTGCCTTCAAATGTCTATGGTTTGCACACAGAAAGTAAGTATATATATTGGTGGTGGTGTGTTTGTGTGTAGATAGACAGACAGATATATCCCAAGCTACACACCACGTCCTTTTGATACATATTGTATATATATATATGTAACAATTAAGGACGTGGCATGTAGCTTGGGTGCTCTCTGCCGCCAAAAGCTGTTTTCAATACCCCGGGAGGGGAGCGTCCGCTCCTTCTCTGCTCATAGCTGCCAAGGTTTCACAATGCTATATGTGGCATTTTCATAACTTCAGTGTAATTATGAGTGACATTTCAACGACTATGAGTGACAAATTCTCACAAGAAAAATCAAGCAATGAAGATTAGAGGAGCATATATTTATCAGAAATTACTCCCATTTGAGCAACGAGAAACTCTAAGAAGAGCTTAAAACTGCTACAAAGCACCTGAAATGGAAGGGCATCCACTAGAGATACACTGGTGACTCGATTTTTCGGTAACTGAGGGCAGGAAGACACTGCTGCTGCTCAGAAGATGACCTGATCATTCATGACCATGTGCTAGCCTAAAAACCACATTTTATAGCATGGGCCAGCTTGGTATTGAAACTACCAGAACCCCATCACTTCGGCATCTCTCCCACCCCGAGAAAAATACCAGCCTTCTGTTCTCATTCTAACATTTTACAAAGGCCCAGATATGATTCTCACAGCCATCCACGTCACCAGTGGAAAGCAAAGTAATTTTTTGTGCCAGAACAACTAAGCATGTGGGAATAAAACGAGGTGAAATTAGTGACAGCTGCAGCCACATTCAGCGCCCCCTTCAGGTGACATCGCAGACTGGCCCTTTTCAGGGTACCACACTGTGCACCTGTGAGCGGGGGCTGGTTTATTCTACAGCTTATGGTTGTGCAATGTATTGCAGGATGTATAAAGCGCTTCATACCATTGATGAGGCCTGAAAGCGCTCCGATTCACATCTGCTTCATTGGCGTGCAGGGTTGGTAGGCTGCTGCTGGGTATAGTTTGGCCAGTAAGGGGATCTCTGGTGCAGGGTATGACATTCAGCCTTGTTGGTGAGGTGAATGACCTCTGTACTGTTCTATGTTTCTAAATCAACACAAGCCGACATTTCTATTTCCAGTGCTGCCACAGATGCCGGCTCCGTACAAATGCACCCTGCGTGACCTTGGAGCTGTTGGCTAGAAATGAAGGCCGATGCAGTCTGTGATTGTTCAGTTTCCCTTAGGTCCAAAGTTCTGTCCTTGGTAGGTGCGTGAATTATTATTATTTACAGGGCACCGCCCTGGAAAAAAGAATCCCCACTTGGCAGTAAAAGGCAGAAGATCTCTGGTGGATGCATGCACGCCTCTGCCAACGTGTGCCAGGTCTGCGTGTGCACTCACTCGCCGAGCACGGCACCAAGGAAGTCGTTTTCTCTGAACAATTAAATCAAAAATCTAATTTGGACCTCCACACAGTCAAAACGAGCTGCCACCTTCCGTGACATCTTTACTCACATTTAGGAGATTAATTAGCCGTGGAGCCAAGTGAAACATTCAGGTTCAAATACTGTCTGCAAACACCAAACCAGTCCAGAGACTGCTGCCAATTTTTCATCCGTGAAAACCTTCCTGCCCAGACTTTGTGAGAGCGGGGGAGGTTGTAACATTCAGGTGACAAATAGCTCAGTGGATTCAGCCATGACTACTGTCGAAATCTCACCCTAATCCGCACCTCGGGCGTTTTGATCCCTGCAGTTCATGCTGCTCAGGTCGATAAAATTATGGATCAGAGCATAAGGCTCTTCGAATAGCACAATACATAACTTTAGACGTGCAGGCTGCAAGAGGCCACCTCTTACTAGCCAGAGGGGGCAAATGGCATGCGATTGAAACGATCTTGTTTTCACACTGCCAGGACCGACAGACAATATAAAGTAGTGACATATGAGAACACGCATTTTTTTTCTCTGGCTGCAGCACTGTGAATTGAAGGGCTTCAAATGTGCACTGTATGGGGCCCGGCACAGGACGAGTCAGGAGCGTTGGGGGAGGCCACGGCATGGGGTGAAACAACAATAAAGCCTAATTAACAAGTAAATGGTCTTTCAAAAGACCTGTGAAGTACTCGGGTGCAGCTGTGTGCGCGCCCGGGAAGGAATTTCCAGAAGCAGGAAGGGGGCTTAGCTGGATTCGAGCAGGGCAGTGTGGCAAGATTTCTTAGTATTTTTCCGTTTCTACATATAAATACAGACAAAGGAAATATAGATTTCCGTCTGTATTTATATGCAAATATCCGTAAAAACGGAAAACCGGGAGCCCTATTTATAATGCAACCAGTTATAATTCTACTAATATATGCCTTTATTCAGGAGTATGAGTGGTTAAAGTGCTCGTGTGCAAGTCCAGGAAGAGGGTAAGGTATATGTGCTTTGCTAAATGGACAAAGGTATTTCAACCAATAAAGTGCAAGTATACAAAACGATGTATTATTAAAGCACCAATGTGCAGGACAAATATGCTGGTTTAAGCAAATTTTGCGTTAGCATGATGGGATAGGGAACAGCTTCTATCATTGTCCCTAGCAGCCCGTCCTTGCGGATCTGATGAATCAGCTCATGTGAATTTACCTAAAATAACGAGGTTTGCACAGCCCTATATCGAGTTAAATGGCCAACCATGCCAACAGGTCCTGAGGCCTATTAGGAACTTCTCCGTCCCCTCGAGCCCTCGAGGCCCCTCCAGATTCACTCAACACCCGACCTAATGCTAATAAAATCTTTAAAAATAGCCAGAAATTGGACTAGTCTAATGTTCTACATTGTATTACTTGGGTCCATTGATTCCACCAGTGCAGTCCTACAAGACCTGATTCCCCGATCAAGAAATTCTTGTCTTAATAGGCTTCTTCTCGGGGACAATGGTGAAACCGTGGCCCTCATCTTCCTGGACCTCTCGCCCGTTTCGACACCATCTGCCACCCCACCCTACGCACACGCCTCCATGACGCAGGGATCCGCGACACAACCCTGAACTGGATCACCTCCTTCCTTGCCGGCAGAACCCAGAGAGTCCACCCCCCCTCCATTCAGACCCGAAGCCACCACGATCACCTGCAGCGTACCTCAAGG
Organism: Lissotriton vulgaris; assembly: GCF_964263255.1. Taxonomy (NCBI): domain Eukaryota; kingdom Metazoa; phylum Chordata; class Amphibia; order Caudata; family Salamandridae; genus Lissotriton; species Lissotriton vulgaris. The sequence continues at coordinate 1,743,970,716 of NC_141693.1, forward strand.
ATCATCCCTCAGCCCAACTCTTTTCAACATCTACATGGCACTTTTTGCCAACATCGTCCGAGCGCACCGCCTCAACATCATCTCGTACGCCGACGACACCCAGCTGATCCACCAAAGACCTGGCCCTCGCCAAATCTAACCTCCATGAGGGAATGAAGGCTGTCGCAGAGTGGATGAAGACCAGCCATCTGAAACGGAACTCTGATAAGACGGAGGTCCTGATCCTCGGTGTGAGAAAGTGGCTCTATATATACTGGACCAGAATAAGTAACAGCATGTATAGAGTCCACAAACCCCAGAGGTATTACAGAGGTTAAAGCCAGGTGTGACCTTACTCTCTAAAGTGGTAGCTTGGTCGAGCAGTAAGGGAGTACCAGAGGACAGTGTAAAGCATTTGTTGTACGCACTCAGTCAGCAAAAAGGTTTCACACACTCAAAGACTGAACTCCAGGCCAATTGTTTTTATATCATAGATATAGTTGTTTTATTTTTAGAACCTACAGGTATCAAAATATACTGTTCTCAATATGAGAGGTCTCATATGAGTATTTTGCAGAAAGACAATGAACTTGGTAAACACAATAGGTACAGGGGTTGCAGTAGGCAACACAGTTCTGAATACAATTTAGCATTGAGCTCAATGGGATTTTCTACATAAATGCAGGTAGTTACTTTATCAATTACTTTTGTAATCCCAGGACTGGATCCTAGATTCAGTCTTGGGGTCTAAGCTGGAAACAGTTCAGCAAAAACGATTTGGCTATTGCAATGATTTTGAAGAAATATAAAGCTATTTCAAAAGTTCATATAGAAACTTTTCAATAAAAATCTGACAATGTTATCCAATGGGAGGAAAATCAAGTTGCAGTTAAAGTACGATCTCGTTACTTTTGTAATCCAGTTCTGGGCTCCTAGGTCCAGCACTGGGGTCTCAACTTCAAACAGGTAAGTAATTACATTTCAGAACTAGGTATGATTTTTAAAGAATATTTCAAGTTTTCAAAAGAAGACAGAAGAAATTTCACAGAAAAGCACACAATGTTGTCCTGTGTGGAAAATTCAAGTTACTTGTAACCCCGGCTGGGATTACTTCTGCGGTTCAGTACTGGGCTACAAGATGCAGTATTGGCTTCTCTCCTGGTCACAGGTGAGTACTTTGGAATTCGAATGCAGTTGATTTTATGGGAATATTTTAAGTTTCCAAAACTTCACACTTAGAAAATTTATCGAGTCAAACCAGTCATTGTTATCCAATTGCAAGTAAGTGAGTTACCGGTTTCCAGGTGAGTACTCGTCTGGTGAAGTTAGGGTTCTGGGCATGGACTCATGGGTCCCCCAGGGTCAGGTAGGTACAGTGGGTTCACCCTCTGTGGTTCCGTAGTTCGTCGGTCTGTGGTTCGTAGATTCTGAACCCGTTCAATGAAGGTCGTCGGATACAGACGATTTTGGTATCAGCGGACCGCAAATGACAAGTGCGGTGTGCGTACGAGTGTTTTCGTCTTAATCGATCAATGAGAACACTACGTAGTCAGGGATTTCGTTTGAACCCTCGGGTTCCATTTTGTGTGCGGCAGCCATTTTGTGTGGTTGCCCTCACATAGGCCGATGACTACGGCCGAACGAGCCCTTGGGACACATACACCTTAGCTGACTCTTGTTTGACCTGGCCGAACTGACTCCCTTGCCCTAGGCTGACCTCGCTGAGCCAGTTCCTTGTTAAGCAGCTGGTCAGATAAAGATCAAAGAGCAGGACATTGCTGAGTTTATGGTACACGGCACCCACCCTTCTATCTTGCTTCTCATGTGTTTCGTTCCTTCCTTTATGGTTTAATCACTGATTTGGGTTGAGGTTTTATGATGGGTTTGTCCGGCCTGATCGAACAGGATATTGGAATGTGCTTGGTCATTTTTGGTGGGCTGGACAACGGAAAGTGAGATTGTCGTCATGCACTACTTTTTGAAATGTCACGTTCTTATTGGTCAGTTTGTATGTAATCGATGCTAGCCTGGAATGTGATTTTTGGCATAAAAGACCATGCTCCGCTCATTGAATTTGTGCAGTCTCTAGCGAACCACCCGTGTTGTGCTTCGTAGACCTCTGTTCCTGGTTGCAGCCAATAAACTTGGTATTTGACGTCATCAAGAAGTGTCCCGTGTCTCTGTTTGCCGAGGCAGGGGAATCCGAAGACATCGAGCGTTATGCCTGGCGCTGCTGGGTTCTAAAACCCGGTTCTTAAGTTGGCGCCCAACGTGGGGCGACTTCAGCGGTAGCGGTCCAAGCCCAAAGATCGTGAGAAGCTTTGTGTGGAAAATCTGGAGGAAGGCCTGCCACTTCATCGACCCCTGTATGTCGTTGTGGTCCGAAAGTCCTTGCTGTGAGGTTCCCCGCCTTCCGACGGCTACGAAGGACTGCTGTCCTGACTGTCGCCCTGTCTTGGAGCCATTAGACGATTTGTAGAGCGAGACGATAGACGGGTCTTCTGGTGACGCCATCGACATTTCAGTTAAGTATGAGTGGAGCGTCTCCCAGTCCTTAGTTTGTTTGGGTATCCTTCATGATCGCTCTAATTTGGTACCTGCAGGCCCCAAAGCCGAGGGACTCGTGTTTTCACGAGACTATCGTTTTCAGATTTCCCTTGAAGTTTGAAGCTAGACTGGTGAGCGAAGATGCCTGGCCTTAGCAGACTTGGAAAGATATTTGGTTTTGGTTGTACTGGGGATTCCCGATTGGAGGATTTGTGTCCGGTTCCTCCGATTGGAACTCCGACCTATGAGCTCTACGTAAAACATAGAGTGGGCCCCATCGTGTATAATGACATAGGGGTAAAATACACGAGAAAAGACGGTGTCCTACAGTGGCCCCGTTATGGTAGCTTTGAATCGGGGATTTTAGATAATCTCGAAGTTAAACTGTTCAAAAAGAAAGCCCGGCCGGCGATGTTTGATTCTTTCTGCTTATGGCAAAAAGAAGCCAAACAGAAAGAAATTAAGTTAGCGAAGAAGAATAAACGTGAACGAGGTATGTCAATGGTGCAAGCTGCTATACAGTTTAGGGATAATGAGGAAGAACAAGAGAGCGAACAGATGCTTAGGATCCGTAAATTAGCGGTAGGTGAATGCTACCCAGCTTTGCCACCTAAAGAGCAAGAAGAGAAGAAAGATCTTGTGAAAGATCCTTTAATGTCGCATCTTTTGAGTTTGCCACCCCCTTATGCACAGAATGCTACGGCACCACCGCCACCAGTTGTAGTTGCGCAACCTCCGGTTGCTTTGCCACCTGCGATTCCTCAACAGCCAGCTCCTCTTCCATTGGCTACTATTCCTTTGGTGCAGCATTCTCAAGGGCCGCCGACTTTGCTACCGCCTTCGTCTGCTACTCCTACACCTGTTTTGTATACTCCTCCTGTTTCAACTTTGGTTTCCTCTCATTCTGCTCCGTCTCCTCTTCTTTTGTCACCTTCTCCTTCTGCTCGACAGAGAATGACTGATGCAGTTGCGAGTATCTTTTCTCCTCTGTTGGGTTCATTGGGTAAGTCTCCTGTTGTCGAGCGTAGGCAATCACGTAGTCAGTTGCCTAATGTTGATGAGCGAACAGTGTTGGATCACTTGGCGCGTAAATGGGTTACGTATCCTACACTTTATGATCTTGAGGGTGTTATGGATGTTTTCCATCAATGGGAACCACCGAAACAATGGTACGTTTTCGATATGATGTGTTCTTTTATTAGTGAACAATGGGAAGATAGCGAGTTAGGTCAAACTCCGCCTGAGTTGTACCGTATATGTTACGAGTTTGCGAAAGGGACTGTTGTGGGTCTCGGAATTGAGAAAGCAGTTGGGACATTGTTGTCGTTACGGAATGCATCTCCTTCTGACCGATTGTTTGAGCCTGATTCGTCGGTTAGGAGAAAGGCGCGTCAATATCGGATGCGTGAGGTTCCTACAGTGTGGAGACCTGCTGATGCAACTGTTAATCCGCCTATGGCTGCACACTTTCAGCGTGTCTGGGTACATGTTCCTTGGAAGCGTGTTGAAGTTTTAGCGCTTAAGCAGACTTTGCCTGATCCGCGCAAAAATCCAGCAGGGTACTATAAGGAGCTAACTCAGACTGTGGGTTCATGTATCATGAATCTCACAGATTTAGATATGTTGTTCGGGAATGTTCTTCCACAGCCTATTTGGGGAAAGATTCGTCATACGGATCATGCGCAGGAACTAGGTGATACATGGAATAATCTTAGTGCTGTGAATTGTAGAAAAGTAGGTGGTGCTAAGCCTGAGGATTTGATTACTGACCTTCCTGGTAGGATTATTAATTATATGAAGACTTTAATGCCTGAAGTCCGTGTTAATTGGGACAAGTTGTCTGCGTGCAAGCAGAAGAAAGACAAAACTGTGTCCGACTTTTTCACGCGGTTCGAAGAGACCTTTGTAGACCACAGTGGTCAGGACATGAGTACTGAAGGTGGTCAGAGATTGTTCGTCGACAAATTTGTTTATAATTTGCTTCCAGAATTGTGCAATAAGTTTAAGGATTCTGAGAGTGCTTGGGCTGTTTCCACGTCAGCGCAGATTTTAGCCACTGCCCAGTACTATGAAAATAGGAAAAAGGATGAGATAGAGAAAGCGGATAGGAAGACTAAGGAATTGAAGACTAAAGTTCTTCTACAACAAGCTTATCCGCCCCATAATATTCAGCGCGATTATCAGCAGAATCAGCAATATTCGAGAAACTCGCAAAGATACGAGTCTTCTCAACCACGTTTTCCCATAGGTCCTAATCAGTGTGCGTATTGTAAAGAAGAGGGCCATTTCAAGAGTAGTTGTCCAGTTCTGTTACAGCGCACAAATGGTGCTTCTGGTGTGAGAGGTCGAGGTGCTCAACAAGCACCTAGAGGTAGAGGTCGTGGTCAGAATACGCGTTCTTTGCCTCCACAGAATTCTATGAATAGCTTTGATCAGCAGAATGGTGCGTCTGGTAGGACGGCACAGTACTATACGGACGATTATTACGTCGAAGGTGAGGAAGTGGATGGTAATGATTGCTAGGACAGCCATAGGCAAAGAGAGGGAGTTGTTTCAGTTCCAGTAGATCAGAGTGGACCCTATGTTGAAGTGATTGCATCAGGTGTGTCAGAGCCTTTTCTGTTGGATACTGGTGCTGCGAAGTGTTCTATTATGCACTCTAAACCCCCTGGCACACCTTTGTCTGGCTTAAAGAATGTTTCAGTGGGTTTTTCTGGCGCCCTGGTTACTAATCCGATTTCTACTCCGTTGCCCCTTTCTGTTGGACCTCGTAGATTCGAAGTACCCCTCATTTTGATGACCGGTTGTGGTGAGAACTTGTTGGGATTGGACTTGTTAAAGAGATTGTATGCAACGCTATATTGTTCTCCATCAGGAGTACATCTTACATTGGGTGAGAGAGTGATCTCTCCGATGTATATATCTAAACATCGACTTCCACCTGAATTGTCTTCTCTCCCTGATTCTATTTGGGATACTGGTCCGAACAATGTAGGCCTGTTTAGAGGTTCCGCCATATGTTGTGACGTTGAAAGCGAATGCTAGGTTACCACGCATTCCACAATATCGTATCTCGAGCGATGGTAAACGAGCACTTTTGGCGATCATCTATGATCTGATTGAAAAGGGTGTGATTGAGGAAACAAGAGGTAATGTGTGCAATAGTCCTGTTTTGCCTTATCTGAAGAGAACAGATTCTTCACAGCCTCCTGTATATAGGTTTGTGATCGATCTCCGTGAGGTGAATAAGATCGTTGTTTCGCAATTTCCCGTTGTGCCTGATACCACCGCTTTGTTGACTTTGATCCCGGCTACAGCCATGTGGTTTTCGGTGATTGACTTGAAGAATGCTTTCTTCAGCATCCCTATTGCTGTGGAGAGTAGAGATATCTTTGGATTCTCTTTAGGAGGACGAAGCTTCCGATTTAAGCGCGCTCCTCAAGGCTCTCGCGAGAGTCCATCGATCTATAGCCATGCCTTAAAGACGCAACTTGATTTGTTGGTTTTACCTGATGGTGCTGCTCTTATACAGTACGTTGACGATTTGGTAATTGCTGCTGACAATGAAGAGATTTGTAGAGAGGCTACTTTGTCGTTGTTACGTCACTTGTCTGATTTCCATCATAACGTTTCTCTTTCGAAGTTGCAATATTGTCGACAAGAAGTTACCTACTTAGGTCACCTCTTATTGAAGGAGGGAAGGAAACTGACCCCAGAAAGAATTCAAGCTATTGCAAAAATGAGTGTGCCTACGACACAGAGAGAAGTACGTGCGTTTTTGGGTATTACGTCGTACTGTAGACAGTGGATCCCTAACTTCTCGTTACTAGCAAAACCTTTGATAGCTCTTACTGTTAAGGATACTCCAAATCCTATTCCTTGGACTGACGAATGTCAGAAGAGCTTTTCAGAATTACGCAATGCGTTGTGTTCAGCTCCTGTGTTGGGTACTCCCGACTACAGTAAGCCTTTCACATTGTATGTCCACGAGAGAGAGGGATGTGCATTGTGAGTTTTGACTCGACAGTTTGGCGATAAGCAGCGTCCATGTGCTTATTTCTCGTCGACTTTGGATCCGGTGGCTAGAGCATTGCCAAGTTGTCTGAGAGCTACAGCAGCAGCCGCTGTTTCGATTCAACAGTCTGCTGGTTTGGTTATGGACAATACACTGATTGTGATGGTTCCACATGGAGTTGAATCGTACCAAGACACAGCACTTAACTAGTGCTCGGTTATCGGGTTACGAATTGACCTTGTTAGCGAGTCATGTGCATATTAAGAGATGCAACACGTTGAATCCAGCCACGTTGTTGCCGATTTCAGCTGAGACAGATAATGACATAGAACAGCATGATTGTTTCCTTATTTATTTATTTATTTATTTATTATATCGATTTTTAGAGCGCGCAAATACCCAAGGGTGTCTCAGCGCTATTGTTGCAGAACTCTCTGTCGGAGAAGGGAGGGGAGGGGAGTTAGGCTTGAAACAACCAAGTTTTCAGTTTTTTTCTGAAGTTGAGCAGAGTTGGTGCACATTTGATGTGGAGAGGGAGTGTGTTCCACAATCTGGCTGTGGCAACAGTGAAATGTTTGTCTCCCCAGTTGGCCCTTCTTGTGCGGGGGACTGTTAGCAGGTGAGCCGAGGATGAACGTAATGTCCTTTGCTGTTCGAGCGGGCGGAAGGCTTGTTTTAGGAATAGGGGGCCATGGCTGTGGATAGCTTTGTAAGCTATGCATAAAGCTTTAAATTTGATGCGGCTCCTCACCGGCAGCCAGTGTAGCTGTTGGATGTAGGGGGAGACAGATGCAAATTTTGAATGGATAGCAGGGTCCTGGCTGCTGCATTCTGTACTGTCTGTAATTTGTTGAGGACCTTTTGTTGTGCATTTAGAAGCAAGGCATTACAATAGTCAGTTTTGGAAAAAACTAATGTGCTGACTAAAGTTTTGCCTGCAGAAGATGGTAAGTAAGGGATGAGTTTTTTGATCTTTTTTAAGATGTGGATGGAGGATGAAACCACCGAATTGGCATGCTGCTGGAAGGACAATTTGTTATCAAAGATAACCCCCAGATTTCGTACCTTGGCTACTGGTTCTGGAGGTTGTCCCATCTGTTGGGGCCACCATTGTGGAGACCAGATTGGTTGCAGTCTCTCGAATGTCATCACTTCTGTTTTATCAGAATTTAGCTTGAGGCAGTTTGATGACATCCAGGAGCTTATTGCCTTCATACCAGTTTGGAAATTCGCAGCTACTGCTTTGCCATCATCGTATACGGACAACACCAGTTGTGTGTCGTCTGCGTATGTAGTGAGGGAGATTCCGTGGGATTTGATGACCCTCGCTAAGTCGGACACGTATATACTAAACAGTGTCGGGCTTAGCGAGGATCCCTGTGGTACACCGCAAGGCAAGGAGAAGGTCTAGGAAGTGTATTGTCCCAACTTCACCGTTTGTGGGCGGTTGGATAGAACTGAGGAAGAAACAAAAGGGAGGTTAGACCTTAGGTATACTCCTCTTCCAGAATGTGATGGTACTTTGTGGGTTGATGGTTCGTGCTTCAAGCTTCCGAATAGTGATACGACTGCGGCATATGCTGTTACGAATCTGCATACGATTGTTGCACGTATCCCACATAATTCAGCGCAAGCAGCAGAGTTGATTGCATTGACAAGAGCATGTGTGTTGGCGAAAGGAAAATGAGTGACTGTGTACACTGACAGCCAGTATGCGTTTGGTGTGGCTCATAGTTTTGGACGTTTGTGGAGAGAGCGTGGGTTCCTGACTTCGCATGGGACGAAAATCCAGCATGGACAGTTGGTGAATGAACTCCTTGAATCACTTACTTTGCCATTGCAAGTAGCGATTGTGAAATGCAGTGCGCATAAGAAAGTTACGGATGATGTTGGTCGCGGAAATGCGTTTGCAGATGAGGTCGCAAAAGAAACTGCAAGAAATGTGATGAGCCGAATGTATGTTGCAGGTCCGGCGAGATGGGTTCCAGATAGAAGTATGTGTGAAGATACGATTGAGAGTGTGAAATCCATCCAAGCTGAAGCTACAGAGAAAGAGTTGAATGAATGAAGGTTGGATTGATTTGTCTGAGCATCAAAGATCGTTGTTACCTGATGCGTATGTGCTTCCAGTCGTTACAATGGCTCATGGAATGGCACATATTAGCGTGAAAGGGATTTGCAAGTTGTTGGCTCCGGTTTGGCAGAATGCTGGAATTCCTAAATGTGCAGAGAATCTAGTTAAGAACTGTATGGTGTGATTGATGTATAATCCTGGTAAGGGAATTCCAACTCCAGCTGGTCATTTTGCTCCTCCAACATATCTGTTCGAGGCTTTGCAGCTAGATTTCATCCACACAACCTGAAGTATGTGTTAGTGGTTGTTTGCTCTTTTTCTAGATGGGTGGAAGCTTACCCTTTGAAGGACAATACTGCCTTGTCTACAGCGAAAGCCCTTATCAAAGAATTCTTCCCTAGGTATGGTTTGCCGAGAATGATCTGGAGTGACAATGGGAGTGAATTTGTGGGTCAAGTGATGAAGAGAGTGTGTGATGGGTTAGGTATTAACTATTATAAAGAACAGTGGTCCCTATAACGAATATACTGTAAGTAATGATCATACACTTAATAGGTTGTATGTCTTCTGTCCGCCCGGACAGGAATTTATTTTTTAGATCAAAAGAGTAATTTTTAGGTTTGTTAAAAAATGTCAAGTGGGCACAGCCGTGACCTTCAACATATACAGGACAACAACAAAAAGAAAAAATGGAAAAAGCACGAAATTGGTCTGTACACTTGTTTTCCATTTTTTCTTTTTGTTGTTGTCCTGTATATGTTGAAGGTCACGGCTGTGCCCGCTTGACATTTTTTAACAAACCTAAAAATTACTCTTTTGATCTAAAAAATAAATTCCTGTCCGGACGGACAGAAGACATACAACCTATTAAGTGTATGATCATTACTTACAGTATATTCGTTATAGGGACCACTGTTCTTTATAATAGTTAATGCCCAAGGTCCCTGTGCTATACCTTAAGGGTTCCCTTGTCTTGTTGAAACAGGGTTAGGTATTAGGCAGAAGTTCCACGCTGCAAATCACCCCCAATCAGCTGGTTTAGTCGAGTGCTATAATGGCACTCTCAAATTAAAGTTGGCCAAAATTCAAGCAAGCTCTGGTTTACAATGGCCAGATGCTTTGCCCCTAGCTCTTTTGTCCACTAGAATGACTGTGCATTCGCGAATGGGTTTGAGTCCGTATGAAGTTGTGTTTGGCCGCCCGGCGAATATTTGGGGTATGCCAAGGCCGACTAAATTCAGTGAGATTGAACATCCTGTGTTGCTCGATTATCTGTATGAATTGACGGCTAAATTGCGTCTTTTACACCAACAGGTTCATGACACTCTGCCACAGCCTTCTGAAGATCCAGGTCACGCCATCGAACCTGAGAGCTGGGTCCTTATCAAGAATTTTCAGCGGACCAAGAACGAGCAGCCCCGCTGGACAGGACCCTTCCTCGTGTTGTTGTCTACCCGTTCCGCAGTACGAGTGCACAGTAAAAAGAATTGGATCCACAGCATACACTGCAAAAGGGCTCCTTTGCCCTTGCCGTACGACCGGTGGGTCCAGCAGGGACCTCCAGACTCTGAGACTGAGACCGTGCCTCGTTTTCTGCCATTCAGCGATGCCCGTTTGATTGGAACGAACACTGAGAAAGAAAGTGACGATATTCTTCAAGAAGCTGTGCCTCCATTGAATCGTTTGAACACTACTGAACCTGAACTCTTGTTCCGTGAACAGACATTGCCTGGCAAAGACCGTTATAATTTGCGACCAAGGGTCGCGGGACTAATAAAAACATAAATTTCTTTTTATGATTTTTCTGTTTGCAGGTTAACTCTCCTCCGAGGAACCACTTTGATTTTTGTTTTTCGAACCGCCATCCGGGTTCAGCTGTAGGGTCGCGGTTGACAAGTCTTTGGAGTGCAAGCCGGAGACACTAGGTCGAAGGTTCTGGGTGGCCTAAGGGAGTTGCCCTGGGCTGACAGAGGCATTCCTTAGCATAGAACACCCTACCACTGCGAGCAGCATATTATTGAGGATGGAGTTTTTCGAGATGGAGAGACCTGTTGAGACAATAAGCTTTAAGAGCAAAATTTGCAAACTGATGACTCGAAAACGATTTTTAATACTGTGTTTATTCATATTGCTGAGCTTAATGATATTTTTATTTGGCTATGTGACATTTTCTTTTAAAGTGACGTTTTTGCTCACTATGAAACCTATACCTCCTCCCACTATTGCTTCTCATTCTTTTCACCCTCTGCCCAAACATGAAATAGTTAGAAGATTGGAGTTTGCTAATAATCCCTTTATTCAACTTTTGCACCAACACCAGCTTGTTATGAACACGACTAATTGTTGGATTTGTGGCCTAATGCCCCATACGACCGATAAAGGTATTCCGTACTTGGTTTTACCTTTCAGCCTTAATGGTTCTATTTGGGCATATAGAACGATGTTCATTTATGCTCATAGTGTCTATCCTCAACGTTCAGCGAAAGATAATCCGAAGAATAGTGCTCTGGCCAAGGGTATAGTCGACATGGTCAAAGGAACTAGCTCGTATGAGACTATTCCGAAAGATGAGAGACAACCATACATTGGTTGGAACGTTACTGGATATGGAGTAAGTCTGAGTGTTAACCAGCAAGCGAAAAGGTCTCCACCGATTTGGATAGTGCCCCATCAGGGTCGCTATTGTCTGCAAGGTAATGGCAAGAATCCGAAAGCTCAGTTAGGGAAGAGTGTCTGCACTGAGACTTATGTATTTGCGTCTCAGACTTCCCCAGCATTTCTAGCAGCTAAGGGTACCTATTTCATCTGCTACGACAAAGCGTATACATGGTTGCCCCCTGACGTCTCAGGCACATGTTTTGTTTCTTTCCTGTTGCCTCCCACTTTTTCAGCTGCAGCAGATTACCATAAGATGAGAGTTGCTAGAGGTGTCTTCAGCAAGGAAGATACCGCAGGGCAAGAGTTGGGAGATTTCTTTAAGGGTTTTCTGCCGTTCTGGGGACCGATGGCTAACAGCAGGAACATTCGTCAGTTGACAAGAGGGGTTGAGTCCACCATAGTCGAAACTGCAGGTGCCCTTAGTAATTTGACTGCTGAGCTCCAGTCGGATCGACTTATGACACTTCAGAATAGAGTTGCTCTTGATGTCATACTTGCAGATAGAGGTGGAGTGTGTAAACTGATTCAATCGAGCTGCTGCGTTTTCATTCCAGACAACGCTCCAACAGTCTTCCAGGCCATTTCCAGACTACATAAGATCTCCGACTTTGTACAAATAGACAAGGGAGATTGGTCGTTGATGGGATGGTTTTGGGGATTGATATTCACGTGGGGATGGAAGATTCTGATGGTCATTGGAATGATCTTAGCTATCCTTTTCCTGTTCTGTCTCTGTGTTCAGTGTGCTCCTGCTATTTGTGGCCTCTGTGCTACTTCGTGTGCTAGGAGACCTGTCCAGAGAGAGGTACTAAGTACTAGGATGATGCTACAGCAACATATCGATGATCTGATGAGCATAGACCTAGATTCAGACTGACATGGGTTTGGGTTTATTGCCTATGTAAGGGCAAAAGGAGGGTCTGTGGTTCCGTAGTTCGTGGATCCGTGGTTCGTAGATTCTGAACCCGTTCAATAAAGGTCGTCGTATGTAGACGATTTTGGTATCAGCGGACCGCAAATCACGAGTGCGGTGTGTATGAGTGTTTTCGCCTTAATCGATCAATGAGAACACTACGTATTCAGGGATTTCGTTTGAACCCTTGGGTTCCATTTTGTGTGCGGCAGCGATTTTGTGTGGTTGCCCTCACATAGGCCGATGACTATGGCCGAACGAGTCCTTGGGACACGTACACCTTAGCTGACTCTTGTTTGACCTGGCCGAACTGACTCCCTTGCCCGAGGCTGACCTCGCTGAGCCAGTTCCTTGTTAAGCAGCTGGTCAGATAAAGATCAGAGAGCAGGACATTGCTGAGTTTATAGTACACTGCACCCACCCTTCTATCTTGCTTCGCATCTGTTTCTGTTCCTTCCTTTATGGTTTAATCACTGATTTGGGTTGAGGTTTTATGATGGGTTTGTCCGGCCTGATCAAACAGGATATTGGAATGTGCTTGGTCATTTCTGGTGGGCTGGACAACGGAAAGTGGGATTGTCGTCATGCGCTACTTTTTGAAATTTCACGTTCTTATTGGTCAGTTTGTATGTAATCGATGCTAGCCTGGAATGTGATTTTTGGCATAAAAGACCATGCTCTGCTCATTGAATATGTGCAGTCTCTAACGAACCACCTGTGTTGTGCTTCGTAGACCTCTGTTCCTGGTTGCAGCCAATAAACTTGGTCTTTGACGTCATCAAGAAGTGTCTTGTGTCTCTGTTTGCCGAGGCAGGGGAATCCGAAGACATCGAGCGTTATCCCTGGCGCTGCTGGGTTCTAAAACCCGGTTCTTCACCGCAGCGGCACAGGGGCAGCCGGGTGCAGAGGTAGTTAGTCCCAATGTAATCCAATGAGGGGCAGGAGGCCTCCGGTTGGTGGCTCATGGAAAGCAGGCCATGCAGCTTTGGGAGCTGGGTTCGTGGACACTTGTTCAAGGCAAATAGGGAAGTAGTATAAGGTGCAGGTTGCACTGCCAGGGGCACTCGGGCGGCTGGGTGCAAGGTGCTTTTGAGCCGTCGAGCGCTCAATGTTATTCAATGAGGAACTTGAAAAGGGAACAAAGGCTGCAGGCTCAGGGACGGAGAATCTTCTGGAGTGACCAACACTTCGAGGGGTAAGTTGGGATCTTGGAGGATAGGTAGGCTCCCAGGGGGCCGTGGGGCGCCTGGTGCAGGGGTGTCTTTTGAGGTCGAGAAATCTTACCCAATGCTAGTCGCGGTCGGAGAAGTCCTTTGTCCTAAGGCTGCAGGCGTCGTCGTGGTTGTCGAGGAGGGTCTTTGGGTACTAAACTTCGGGTCCCAGTTGCCGGGGGGATGTCCTCATAATCCTGGATCACTCGGGCATGGGCTGGGCTCGGCTGGTGCAGAGTGGGTTGGTCCGGAGCTTCCTGGCTGGCATCAGGGGTGCTGTTGCAGCAGAGCCTCTGCTGAGGGGAGTCCCAGGCTTTAAGAGGGTCAAGGCAGGCAGGTCCTCCGGGAGTCCCAAGGTTGCTGTCCTCAGGAATTGCCGGGATTAGGCAGGAGCAGGTTCCAGGATCGACAGGCCGGTAAGGCTGGGGCCAAGTCAGTTGTTGTCATCCTGTTGTTAGCAGCTGCACGGCGGATCTTCTTCTTCTTGATGTTCTTACTTCTTTTCTTATCAGGGTCTGAGGAAGGAAGGTTCAGGGAGCCCCTAAATACTGAATTTAGGGGCATTACAGGTAGGGCAAGGGCGGGGACCAATAGGTCCCTGTCTTGTGGTGGATGCACCCCCTGGCCTGCTCCTAACCTGTGATTGGGCAGGGCGCCCCAAATTGTCAAGATGGCCGGAGCCTGGGGTCATGCTTCACCTCGCCTCTCCCTCCTGAGGGGTGAGGTTGGCACAGGCTGGCACCCCCCCGTCCTGACGCAGGGTTTCCTGCCAGTCTTCCCGCCAGAGTGTGGGGTAGAACCAGTGGGGGCAGTTGCTGAGTACAGAAAAGGGTCTGGAGAAGCTCACAGAGGCAGCATGTCTTTGAAGCTTCACCCTGCCCATCCTAGGGGAGGAGACCTAGCACCTCGCCCAGGATGTGCATTGTTGCAGGCCCAGGAGAGCGGGGGGCTTACCACCCAGGGGTCCAGCAACATGTCTGCTGTGCGGCAGCCTCTGTAGCCACTCAGCCCAGACGTGGATTGTGGTTAGGTTTCAGGGGGCATCTCTAAGATGCTCTCTGTGGTGCATTTTTCATTAAATCCCACACTGGCATCAGTGTGGGTTTAATGTTCTGAGAAGTTTGATGCCAAACTTGTCAGTCTTCAGTGTAGCCATTATGGTGCTGTGGAGTTCGTAATGACGACCTCCCAGCACCATAAACTCTTAATGGCATCACTGCACTTACAGTGCCCAGGAATGGCCCTGGGCACTGTAGGGGCACAGGGCTCATGCACCTGTGCCCATACCACTGGCATTGGGCACCCAGCTAGAGAGGTGACTGATGTATGCCCGGGCAGTGGGTTTCTGGGCGTGCCATGTTGACTCTTTGTTTAGTTCTGTACCTAGACACTCAGCCTGCAAAGGTTACAGGGTACAGGGCCCCTAAGGGTGGCACAATAAGTGCTGCAGCCCTTAGGGGTCTTCTCTGGTCACTATGCCCTGGGTATCAAGGCTACCATTTACTAGGGGCTGACAAGTGGGCAGAGATGCCAATTGGGTTTTAGTTTCAACACAGTTTTTGGGAAGGAACACAGGCCTTGGAGCCCAGGGCACACTCAGTCAAAGCACATTAGCAGTTCAGAAAAAAGTGGGAGCATACCAATGCAAGAAAGATGGCACTTTCTCACACTCAGCTCCACCCTCTCCGCATGGGATGACTCCTGGTGGCCGGCCACGTTGGGAGTCGCCCTGACAGCCTCCAACCATGCTTGCAACCTGGGCTTCATCCTGGACTCAACTCTCTACAAGACCCAGCAAGTTAATGCTGTCTCCTCCTCCTGCTTCAACACCCTCCGCGGGAAACATCACTTACAACGCAAGCATTACAACGCACTACCATTACATCGCAACCATTACAACGCAAACCATTACAACGCATTGCGCTGGGGGGCGCTCTAGGATAGGGAATATATTTAATTTACTATCCAACACCTTCCCTACTATCCACGGCGTCTGGAGTTGGAATAGTAAATTAAATATTTCACTATCCAGCGCCTAAAAGCACTATGCGTTGTAATGGTATGCGATGTAAAAAACGCATTGTAACAGCAGGCATTGTAATAGCCTGCGTTGTAACGTCATAGATCCCCCTCCACATGCTCCGCAAGATCTACTGATGGATCCCCACCAAAACCAGAAGGACGGTCACCTAAGCCCTTGTTAGCAGCAGGCTGGACTACGGCAACGCCCTCTACGCGGGAACCACGACAAATTCCAGAAAAGACTCCAACGCATACAAAACGCCTCAGCACGCCTCATCCTCGGAATCCCTCGCCACAGCCGCATCACCGCCCACCTAAGAGACCTGCACTGGCTCCCGGTCAACAAGAGGATCACCTTCAAGCTCCTCACCCACGTCCACAGAGCACTCCACAATGCCGGACCAGCATACCTAAACAAACTACTCACCTTCTACACCCTGAACCGCCAGCTTTGCTCCGCTGACCTCTCCCTCGCCACATCCAATGCATCCGTCAAATGAACACCTGTGGCAGATCATTTTCCCACCTCGCCGCCAAGACATGGAACACCCTCCCATCCACCTGCAACAGACCCAAGACCTGCTGACTTTCAGGAGACTTTTTAAGACATCGGCTGTTCGATCAGTAGCTGCTTCTACCAACCCCCCATCTTTAGCGCCTTGAGACCCTCACGGTTGAGTAGCGTGCTTTATAAATGTTTTGATTGATTGATTGACCAACACTGGACAGATACATATGATGTGGAGAAGAGTCTCGTTCCCCCAATGACATAGTTGGCAGTTCCGGTCTTCCCATAGGCCGCCAATTCTCCATTTTGGAATGAGATCTAATGTCGGTATCTCACCATATCTTAGGGCCAAAAATGATTGTTTAACCTTCCGGTGATAAAGAGCTGCAAGCAGGAGTGATTCTCTTAAAAAAACAGTTTGATTATGTTCCAAGAATTGGGTAGGTCACTGCAGCACTGGTGAGTCAGAGAGCACAAAGGCAAGTGAGGCAGTCTCACTTACCCTGTGGGGATAGTCTTTCCTAGAGTATAGCAGGTCAGGAAATGGGAAGGGGCGACTCTCTAGCTTAAAAGAGCCCTCTGCATCCTTTTCTATTTTCAGCAACGCTCCTCTTTCTGACCTACTTAAAGATCTGTGGAATGTTCTGAGGAGGAGGGAGCTCTGCAATATTCGTCAGCTGACTGGGCTCTCCATCTAAGCCAGCATTTTAGGTACCAACAAAGTATTCCTGATACAAAATTAAACCCTCAGTGCCTCTAGCTAAATACATGGTTTGCATGCCACACACATGATTAACATACAAGCAACACACGCACATGCAGAATCTACACCCAAGGTACAGACACACACAACATTCCGGCTTGCCTTAGGCGCGCCGAAGGCGCGCCTAAGGCAAGCCCGTCTGCGCCCGTCTGCGCCCGTCTGCGCCCGTCTGCGCCCGTCCGCGCCCCGGCAGCGCACAGGGCCAGGCACCTTGCCGAATCCACACTGTATGGGACGATCCCCCCTATCACATACAACACAGACGAACTGAGAGCCTTTAATCACAACCCCTTATGCAATGGCGCCCATTGGAATGTCTTAGACACCCCCCCACTAACCTGTCCGAGATGTCTATTTAAATTTAATCCCTCTGATCCTTCCTTCCCCTAGTTTAACACAGCGGGTGAGTCACCTATTCAGGCTGCTCTTATCAATGCCCGCTCCCTATCAAAGCATTCAGAGGAAGTACACGAATTTATCATCGACAAGGACCTTGATATCCTATTTATCACGGAGACGTGGCTGAACGAGAGCTGCGCCCCAGTGGTCGAGCTGGCTGTCCCCAGAGGGTTTAAGATCACCAGGCTGGACCGTAATAAAGGTAGGGGAGGAGGTTTAGCCGTGATTTATAAGGAGAAGTGGTCACTGAGGAAAGAATGCACAGGGAGGATTGAGGATGGAGAAGCTCTGGAATTCTCCCTAGCACTATCCCCCCAATTTACCTTAGGAGGACTGTTGATCTATCGCCCACCGGGTCCTCTGGGCACTTTTATCAAATCCCTGGAGGAAGTCGCCATCCAACGAGCGCTCAGATTTCCACACTTCCTAATGTTGGGAGACTTTAACTTACATATGGATACGAGCCTTGCTCCCGGAGTAAAAGAGCTGAAAGAGATTTGTAGTCTGGCCCAGATGGCTCAACAGGTGCGATCTGCCACCCATGTTGGAGGTCATTGTCTAGATCTGGTATACTCTAACTTTAACATCTCTGTTGACCCACCCTACCCTATCACATGGTCAGACCACTTTCCAGTTCACTTTTCTTGGGATATTAACAACACCCGTGTGCTACCCACACCCAAGCCTGGGGAACTCCCTAGAAGAATTAATATTCCGGATTTGGTGGAGGCCCTCACCCACTCCACCCCAAAGAAAGCCCAAAATTTGGATGAAGCCGTAGACAATTTTTCATCCTGGATAGACTCTTCCATTAGGTCATTACCAGAGAGCAAAGGAAAAAACAACCATAGGGCCACCCCCACATCCCCCACATCCCCCTGATATACTGAACAATTAAAGATTTTAAAAGTAGGATGTAAGGCGCGAGAGCGAGTATGGAGAAAGAGTTATTGCCCCACTGCTAAATCGGAACTCCGTGCAGCCCAAAAAAGCTTCTACGCAGCGATCAAAACAGCTAAGGGGGAATTCTACGCGGCTAGAATTCTTAAAGCTAAGAACAACAGCCGAGAAATTTTCTCCATAGTTAAAAGCTTCACAGCCCCGGTAGCAGAGAAGATATCATCCCCGATCTCCACAGATTGGTGTGAGCAACTATCCACTTTTTTCATTGAGAAAATACAAAAAATTCAAGATAGTTTGAATACCTCTGACCAGCCACCTGCCCCGCAAATCGATCAATTTTTAATTAACCAACCACCTTCACCTTCACTATGCCAAGTAACAAAGGTTAAAGCTGATATGACCAAATTTACTTACGTTGAAGAATGTATTATGCACAGGATCGCAACTAACAAGGCACCCAAATATCTGCAAAATCTTATACATCCTTACCGTCCTGCCCGTACCCTCCGATCAGCTACAGCCAACCACTTTGTGATTCCTAAAATCAGGCTGGCGAGAATGGGTGGCAAATCTTTTTCATACCTCGGACCCTCCCTTTGGAACACCCTTCCATTAACCCTTAGGCAGGAAACCAACCACTTGAAATTCAGGAAGGCCTTAAAAACCTGGCTGTTTAATATCTAAAACCTGAACTTCTCAATGCACTGGATCTTCAGCGCCGGGAAACCCTTTGTTGGGGAGCTGTAGCGCTATAAAAATGAAATAAATAAATAAATAAATTGAAGAGATGGATGTGATGACCATATTAAAAACTCTGAAGTCAGGGTCACCTGCAGATCCCTGCCCTGCGAGGGTCCTGAGTGGAGTGGCCGAAGTAATTACCCCTATGGTCACTGCTCTGGTTAATGAATCCCTAGCTTCAGGAATGGTGCCCTCCAAGTGGAAAAAAGCCAAACTCCTCCCTTTGATAAAAAAAACCACCTCAGATCCATTGATTACATCCAACTACAGGCCCATATCCCTTCTCCCAGCCCTTGCCAAAGTTTGCGAGAAGGCCGCATTCCGGCAACTTGAGAGGTTCGTGGAATCCTCAGAGGCACTTCACCCGGCCCAATCAGGGTTCCGTACCTCTTTTAGTACAGAGACTGCACTTGTGGAGATGGCAGAGGCCATCAGGGAGTGCCTTGACGGAGGCGGCAGAGCAGCCCTAATTTTATTGGACCTCTCTGCCGCGTTCGACACGGTGCCCCACCTCCAGCTTCTATCTAGGCTGGAGGATATTGGCATCTCGGGCACGGCACTAGGATGGATCAGGTCTTTTCTATCTGATCGGTCCCAACAGATCTGGCTACCTCCCTATCACTCTTCTAACCGAAGGGTAGAGACGGGAGTTCCACAAGGGTCGACCTTGAGTCCCCTTCTATTTAATGTCTATTTAACACCTCTGATCCGGCTGGCAGAGAACTTGGGAGCAAAGATTATGGCATATGCCGACGACACCCAACTTCTCTTCACCTGGAATAAGGAGAACATCTGTACTTCAGGAGTCCGCCAATGCCTATCCTCTGTATTTACCTGGCTAGCTAGAGCATTCCTCAAATGCAACGAGGACAAATCAGAAATCCTGCTTTACGGCCAATTTCCCACTGACTTTAAGGAGTCCATTTGGCCCAGTGAATCAACATGCCCAACGGGAGAGAGCGGGATAGCCAAGCATCTGGGTATTTGGTTTGGAGCCGACTTGTGTTTTCGCGACCAGATCTCGAGACTGGCGGGGACTTGCTTTGGAACCCTGACCACTCTTCGCAGATTCTTTCCCCTCCTCCCCCAAATGGCCAAAGTAACGGTAGCCAGAGCACTGGCGCTCTCCCGTCTGGACTACTCGAACACCCTCTACATTGGGGCACCTGATTTCCTGATTAGAAAGCTACAGGTAGTCCAGAACGCAACGGTGAGACTCATCTATAACATCCCGAGGAGACTCAGCGTTCGCAAACAACTGAAGGAGCTTCACTGGCTTCCAGTGGCCCAAAGAGTGCGCTTTAAAACTCTGGTCCTCGTCTATAAAGCCCTGAATGGACCATGCCCTCCATACCTTGCCAAAAGATTTACCTTCTACCTACCGACCTGTCAGCTGCGATCCACCTCCAGAAAGCAGGTGGTCGTCCCCAGATTCAAAAGAGTTCGCTTGGGGGGACAATCTCTGACGGTAAAGGGAGCTCAAATGTGGAACACCCTGCCTGATGCTCTTAGACATGCTCCCAACCTGATCAATTTAAAAAAACTGCTAAAAACTCACCTTTTTATAGATCATGAATAGCAGATTCACTAACCACTCTGATTCAGTTTCTTCCCCGCGCCAGGACAGTCTTGACTATCGGAGCGCGTTATAAATTTATATATAACATAACATAACATAACATATTACATTCATATACCTCATGAAAAATAAAAAAACATTGTTCTAGTGCGGCAAGTGGGCAGCACAATTCTGGAAGTACACAAAAGGATTTTGCAGCACTTGAGGGCAATCAAGAATGCAATCAAACTTACCCAGTCGCTCGCCACTTTGAGAGATTCCATGATAAAGATGTTAAGGGGTTGACTTACTTTGTGATCGATGCAGTGGCAGCAGATGTAAGGGGGGAACATGGGAGAAGAAATTGAGGAAACTTGAATCCCGGTACATCATTGAATTAAATTCCAAACAACCAGAAGGCCTCAATGTGGAGGAAGATTTATGTACGCACTTGTAAAGAAAGTACTTAGGTATTGTTTGCCAATTCAGTGATGAATAGAAAGAAACTGTGGTTTTACATTGTATTATAAAGGTTTTAAAAAAATGTTTTTCAATTAGAGACAGACGTAAGAGTAGGAATTTAACTCAGAATGAAATTTAGTGGCAATGCAATTGGCCCACTTGGGCAGTGATTGGATAATACATTTTAAAATTAGAGGCAATATATGTAATAAGAATTATGCCCACTGGGGCATGATAGAAAGACTTCATTTACGAATTGATGGTTTGAATAAAAATAGTATGGTTTGTAATGCCCACGGGCAAAAAAGAAGGTTAAAAGATTAGAAAATTAAATGTTATCTCTAAATGTGCCGAATTCGAAAATGTTGATATTTATATGAATTGCAATTTACTGAATATGCATATATTGCGCCATGAGATAGGCAAAGCAAAGTAATTAATATGTCATTTAAGACGGTTATTGCAATGTTAATGTGCCACTAAAGAGTTAAATATGTAAAAAAAACTACAAGTCTTTCTTCACTATCACAAGTTGTAGTTTGTGTGGAACATGTAGCAGTCACGATTTGCACTTAAAAAATGGCCGCTTTAATTGCTTCGTTATCGGTGAGCAAGGCTGCTGTGCAGCCGAAACGTGTTCGGTAGTATCTGAATAAATAACATTTTCCAACTGCACACTGTGTTATCATCCTTGCTTGGAGAGGAAAAGTCGAGAATATATATATATATATATATATATATATATATATATACAATTCCCACCACTTCCGACCACTTCCGTGTTCCGGCGAAGAAGGAACTCAGACCACCACAGCAGATCAGGCAAGATGTATTTTTATTTGCGTTACTTCCGCAGCCTGCAACAACGCGTTTCGGGCTTCACGAGCCCTTGATCACATTTATCATATATATATATATATGCAACAGCAATTCCAACCACTTCCGTTTCGCGGCGAAGCAGGAACTCAGACTGACCACAGCATTTCAGGCAAGGTATAAATGTATTTTGTTCTTACACCACAGCCAGCAACTTTTTTTTTTTTTCAGTCAAGGTATACATTTATTTTGTTCTTACACCACAGCCAGCAAAGACGCGTTTCGGGCTTCAAGAGCCCTTGATCACATTCAGCTATCTGTATGCTTTTTTCACTTTTTACTTAGTGCTTAACACCGTGCACGCCCCCTCCCAGGTGAAATTTTGGGTCATGTGATCATAAACAGTAACAACAGACTATGCGAGGTAACTGCTGTACAAGTCATTATTTCTGCCTGAATGCAGGGATACATATCATCATATTCAGCACTCAATATAGACGTGCAGTTACATTATTTAAACATATCTCAGTATAAATACTAGTATATGTTATAAAATCTATGTCAAAAACATTTTATAGCTGGATAAATCCAGGATGTTTTAATCCCATCTCTATTTGTCCACTGTAGAATTAGATGTCTATTGTATCTTAATATTTCTAATCTTGTCATGTCATGTTGATCAACTTATTGGTCCCAAACTTATCTCACTTGTGTAAATATGCAAAAAGTGCTCCAGTGCTATCTTTCTATATCTAGTGCAAATACCATAGATAAACTGCTACAGAATATGTGCAAAAATAAGCCAACAATAAATATAAAATGCATTTGCATAAATATGTACATTAACACCCATGATATATAAATTTATATCTTAAAAAGCAAAATTAATTTCATACAATCTCAACAGTGTACAGTTTTTACTCCAGCCGGATAAAACACCATACTAAAAATATATAAAAGATTTGTAAAATTGTTTAAAAAATATATAATATCATCATTGTTTGTTAAAAATTCAGTGAAACAGTACTCGATTCTGGTGCGAAAAAAGGTATTCTATTACACCATATGGGCAATGATTTCTGTTCAACACATCATTAACTCAGCGGCCTATGGGACTCCCAGTCAAAGCTGCACATCTTTTTCATGCCATTGCATATATATAGAAAGAAAGAAATCTACTTTGTTTATAAATATGTGTGCATATCCTCCGCATTGTTTAAACCTCGTGGCCATTTACTATCAAGTTCAAGGATAAACTTGGTTTCCAGTTGTCTTAATTGTTTGTCTCTGTTTCCCCCTCTTTTGCTAGCTGGTACTGCTCCAATAACAAAATAAAACAGGCAATTTATATCCTTATTATGACATTTGTTAAAATGTCGTGCCACGGGGTAAGCTGTATCATGGTGGAGGATTGCTCTCAGATGTTGTAATATTCTGACGTGCACCTATGTAGCCTTGTGCTTCCCACATAATTCAGGACACAGGTACACGTCAGGACATACACAGCAAATTCTGTTTTGCAGTCATAACTGCCCTTAATAGCCACTGGAGATGCATCAAATGGAGTTGTGTATGATGTTTTATTACACCCAAATTTGCACGCACGACATGTTGTGCATCTTTTGAACCCCCTGGTTGGCTGTAGCCATAACGTAGCCTTTCTTGTTTCTGGGGAGTTTTTGTCTAGATCATTGCCCATTGACCTACCTTTTCTAAAAGTTACAGTAGGGGAAGGGGATAGGCGTTCTTGTAAAACAGTGTCTGTTAGGACGATGGGCCAATGCTTCTGTACAATAGTTCTAATTTTCCGTTCCTGTCTGGAATACGTTGTGATCAATCTGGGGCTGTCTGTGTTTTCATTCTTAGCTGTTAGTTTATCAGTTTCTTTCTTACACAGACTAGATTTTGGGCGCTCCTCAGCTTTTCTAATAGCGTCATTAATAATTTTATCACCTCTTGCTGAGCCTAACCCGCATTTCCTCTTGACAGTTCTTAAAATCCTCATCATTACTGCAAATTCTTTTTAGTCTGAGGAATTCTCCATAGGGTATGCTAGCCAACAAATGCCTAGGATGTGTGAACTATTTGCATGAAGCGTTATGTTTCCTGCCGTGGGTTTCCTAAACATCGTGCTTTCAATTCTGGAGTTCTCAACATGGAGTCTAACATCTAAAAAGTTAATTTGTGTTGTAGGAATGTGCGAAGTGAACTTTAAATTCAAGTCATTAGTGTTGATGTCTTCAATAAATTTCTTTGCTGATGTCAGGTCTCCTCGCCATATCAAAAAGACATCATCAATGTATCTGTAGAATGTAGACACTTTCTCCTCAAACTGTGCACTGTGTTTGCGCCTGAGGACCTGTTCCTCCCACCAGCCCACCTGTGGAAAATAAATACAAACTTGGTGAACATTATCGGCGCCATCTTGCCCCCCCCTTTTTCCAAGCCCATTCGTGCGCGTAAGCGGCAGCCATTTTGAGCACCATGGCCTCCCTGCCCCTCACTGATAGCCAGCGCGTCTCTCTCTCTCTTAACCTCGCAAGCATTCCCCCACACACTGACAACCCCCGCTCTCTCTCATGCCTAGGGTCATAAACCCCTCTTCAGCGCAGCTTCACCACTGAATCCCATCCTGTTCCCAGCGCGACACCTCCCCTCATTCCTTTCATGGCCTCAAACCCTTTTGATGCAAACCCCTTTTCCTGTGTCCCCGTTTGTCTTCCCTGTTCCCAGGCCGCCACCTGGCTCTGCGGATACTGTTTACTACCCCGTACAGTAGGAAGCTTCCCCTCCCCATCAAAGGACCCCCGAACCGATCAAAGCCCCCACCCCACAAGATCCGATCAACCCCATGCATTCCGTGAATCGGCGGAATGCCCTGCTGTGCGACAACCATCACCTGTTGTGACCGGGGTGGGGAATCCAACTGTAAATGTATGTGGGAACGGGTCTGAAGGGGAGATTCCGAGGATGTTCTTTCAAGTACTAAAGTATTGCGAGAATGTGTTATGTGCAATAAAGGTCATAATCCCTAGTATAAGAGGCCAGGCCTCAGAGATGTGGTTAGAGCACCTCGTGACGATACTTGCTGTCTGAATTGATGTGTTCTCCTCCGGAGAGAATAAAATCCTCGTTTCCTGCCTTCCAGTCTCCAGCGCCTGCTTCTTCATTGATTAATATTGGTGGGTCATAGAGGCGATACCGCCGGGCAACATAAAAGGGTCTTTGGTTACCGGTTGTCTTTGGAACCCTTTTTAACAATTGGCGTCCCAAACGTGGGGCCCATCAGCGACTCGTGGATCCAGTGGGAGAGGTCCTGACGACAGAGTGAACGACTGCAACGATAGGAAGGTACCCTGTCCGATAGACCCTTGTCTGACAGCCGATCATCCGAACTTCACTGGTTCCGAACAGACCTCTCTCGAGTGATCTGCGGTCCTGACTGGGAACCCTCAGGAGTGCCACGAGAAGTACGAAGAGAAGAGGACGATCGGGCACTGGATTCGGAAGACGAGAAACTGTCCATGCGGTCCGGGTAAGGTCGTGTAAACACGACGAATTGCGAAAGTGATAGATAATTGAAAGTAATTGATAATTGTTGAGAAAATACTAGTATTACTCTTTGTTAATTTATTGGAGATTCACTGTCTACAAACGGAGAAACAACAGGCTCTCCCTTTATAAACAGCGAAGGATAGGTACGCACCCGTCGGACCTATCTTTCTCCCCCACTGAACAATTGCCCCTTCCCCCCATTGATTAACTGTTATAGATTGTTTTCTGGAGATTCTCTGTCTGCAAACAGGGAAAAATAGGTCCCCTCTTTACAGATAGTGAAAGGGTAGGTGACGCGAACCTTTGCGAGCCTACTTATTCTCCCCATTGACCATATTGATTTTTTATTTTTGACCTAACGTTGATTGATTGCTCAGAATTGGTTCATGAGGTATTCACTACGTGCAAACAACGTAGAATAGAAATATTCTGTCTAGTCTTTGCGCGCAGTGATAAGATAGGTAGTGCTGACTATTATCCCATTGTGATCCGTCATGCCTGTCTTCTCCCCACTGGTTAGTAGCCTGTTTAACCCGGACCGCTTATTAGAGATGAACCATCCGGCTCCGCTGGAAGGCACCCCTAATAAGGACATGTTCATGAAGCATGGATTAATTGCTATAGCCTATAGTGAGCTGTGGCATAAATATACGAAAAGGGATCGAGAAAGACAGTGGCCACTGAGAGGATCCTTTGATCTCGACAAAATAGAAACGGTAGAAATAGCCCTTCGTAGGAATGAAACAACACCTATTATGCTCGATAGCCTCGGTATGTGGCGCAAAGAAGCTGCACGACGAAGGGAAGGCGACGAATTTAGAAAAGGTGAAGGGACACGACGGACAACCCTCCAAACGTCTAGTAGGCAAAGGGAAGGGCCAGCGATGGCACAGCCCCGAGGAGTAGACATGAAAAGCGAACGGTGTAAAGGGATGTGCCGACAAGCCAACCCCGGAACACAACGACCCGAAGGTAATCCCCCGACATTACGCACAGGACGGACAGATTTAAAACAAAACCAATGTGCTTTCTGTAAATGTCTTGGACACTGGAAAGCCCAATGCCCGACTCTGCAAAGCATAGGTAAGAATGGAGGGTTGACAGAAAGGACGGACCGACAGAAAGGAAAAAGACGTGAGATAAAAACCAATCAGACTAGTGCAGACAGAACAGACAGGACCACCCCGTTTGATTATGCTCGGTGGCACAGATTTCGTCAGGCCAATTTTAACGACATGTTAGAGTTCTGGGACTGATTGCTCTCTGTTGCTCCCCCACTCTGAAAAACAAACACGACTGCAGGTCAGTGTAAACAACCCCCCGTTAGAGAAAAGACTCAAGAAAGCCAAGCGTCTATTATATAACTTAGGATTTAATTACGGTAAAACACACAACCAACAGTAAATAGAATAACTAGTAGAACTCTCTAAAAAGCAAACTTGACTAATAGGAAAAATACAAAACATGTTATGCTCACTCCGGAAGTCCTCGAAATGTAACAGTTCGATGGTCCCGCCCATCCGAAACACATAGCACGTGTGGGGCGGGGCCTGCCAGCAGCCATGAGCCAAAAGGGATCGCCGGCGAGAAGGTCCTGGAGGCTCCGCCAAGCAGGCAATGAAATGGTCTTTCCATACTACCCATCCAGGGATGGCGTCCCCCAGGCCGCGAGTAGGGAGGGGGCGGCTGCAAATGACCCCCTCCCTCGTATCTTCTGGTCCGGCCATCACGAATTCCTCCATCGAACGGATGCAGGGTGGGCAGGGAGGAAGAGGCGACGCGGACGAGCCTCTTCCACCTCCACAGGTAGGAGGCTTCCCTGCCCTGGCCCGACGCCGATGTCCTCCAGCCGGGCGACGGCCATATACCTACGCTGCACAGGAAATATAATGCCCGGCTGGTATATTTCCGCAACACAGGACATACAATGCCCGACTGGTATATTTTCTCAGCACAGGACATACAAGACCCGGCTGGTATACTTGCGTAGTACAGGACATACAATGTCCGACGGGCATATTTACGGAGCACCGGATGTACAGTGGTCCCCCAAGAGTCGGAATCAGGGGTGTAGGGTGGTCATCATGTGCGCCCCTGATTCCAAGGGACGGCGTAGGATGCGCCGGGAGAGAAAGACGGCACGGACGAGCCTCCCTCACCTCCCCAGATGAAGGCTCCACTGCTGCACCCTGGCGCCCCGAACCAAAATGTCCTGCTCCAGCAACATGATGCTCTGTCTTTCGCCATCACAAGAAGTTTCTTCCACTCCTGATGGATACGGCAAAGGTGGCTGCCACAGGGTCTCAAAATGGCGCCTGGGCCCTCGAAAGGCGGGTCTAGGCCGCTGGAGTAACTTTGTCCGAAATTGCAACTCGGGCACTTGCCCACCCGGGCGCAAGCCCCCACCATCGACAAACATCCCCTCGACTTTGAAGATTCTACCAAAGTCCCAAGAGCCCTCGGCCCCTTCAGGCTTCCGGTGAGGAACAGTTGCATTGATCTCAAATGAAATAACCACGGCACAGCAACAAGATGGTGGTGCTCTCGTGTCTGCATCAGCTTCCGTCTGAACCACCCAGGAACATTATGGACTAACGAACTTGAGTAAGTTCCGGCTGAGCATCAACATGACCCGGTAAGAAAGACTCTATCCCCCTCCCTCTCTTGATTGATGGTCCACACCACCAGCCCCTCTGTTAGCACAGTTTTTTGAACTGCCGAAAGGGACTCTGGTCCAACCGCCAATTGTCGGGGACATTTTTTCCTCTGATGCTACTTCCGGATTAAGCCGGCCTCGCCCAAAATGGCGCCGGTATCAATGGAAACTAACGGATGCCTCGTGGTATTCCTTAGCTAATGAAACTTGATGTACTAAGATATATATATATATATATATATATACGAACCATTGCGCACTCAATGTTAGAGGGAGGAGGGTTCACTTGGCGAACATTTGAGAAGGGTTCCGTAAAATGTTGATTTCAATGAACAATTTATTTCTGATATTTGTTGTAACTGATACATAACGCCGCCTATGATGCATACCCACGGTTTACATCTAGAAAATGTGATTATGATGAGCTTGGCTGTGTTTCCATTTATGAACTGAAATGCCCCTGATTCCTTCGTCACGCAATGAAATGTTTTTGGTTACTTGCAAATAATTAATTAGACCTTTTTTCACATGTTCTTGTGTTACAAAATAACCCCCTACTGTATGTGCTTCCATCGACGACATATCAGGCCAAAATATGAATTGCGCTCTCACATTTTACGTACTGAATAATTCTACAAATAAAGGTCTTAAAAAGCTATGGATAGGCATCGCATACTTTTGTGAATACGGGTATCGGTGGGAGGGTTTTTCTGTACGCAACTGTTCTGCTCTTTTTTTAAGGTTATCCGAGAAATGGTTGTTCGGCCCTGGGTTGATGGTCGAATCAAAGGTATGATACGCTGCCTCCAAGATATGCGACTAAGCTCAGGAACTGACGTATGAAGAAGGACCTTGACCTCTGAGAATGGGTAAAGTAAAACGGTGTAATTGATAAAATGATATAAGGATATGGTGGTCGAAGGTACTAAGGTACAGGGTTGAACGAAGAACTGATATGCCTTAGAACATCACAGCTTTGGGAATGATTTAGGGATCCCGATGGCCGGATACATCTACAAAACCGGGTACCTCACGCTAGGCACCTCTGATTCCTCTTTTTTAGCGTTTTTCACTACACACGATCCTTAATGCCATCCTCGAACCTCCCCATGAACAACCTATCACATTGCCTGCCCCCATGACTTTAGGAAACCAGAACCCTAAGGGATTATATCCCGAAGAGATAAGTACGAGTATGTGGTAAGTAAAGGACTTTCGTGCCCATACATTTGATGTGTTCGAATGTTGTCCCCCTACCTCCCCTTTTTCCCCCTTTTTCCCTCTGCAGGTTACATTAGAATCCCGATTAGAGTACCATAAGGGATCTGGAACCACGCCACGCCCGATGCATGAAGACGGACTAGCGCTGCAAAACGACACAACAAGGACGCTCTACCCAATGCACGACCTTTTTACCTGATCTAATACTCTTCTGTCCCCAAACTGCATGCTTTCTACATCCTAACACAGACCCAAAACGTCTAAACGTTAGGTAACACACTGAATAGCCCTAACAATACACGGTCATTCCCCATGTCACACGTGTACTGTTTGGCCTATTGTCTGTCTCTCTCTCTCTCTCTCTCTCTCTCTCTCTCTCTCTCTCTCTCTCTCTCACTCACTCTTCCACCCCTCCACACTTTCCCTCTTCCTAGCAACTGGCACCTAATTGGCGAACCTGGTGCACCTCCTGATTGGCCCCAAATACCACAAGTATTTGCACAAATTTGTCCTAAATAAAATTGTATCGGTACCACGTTACTACCTCTCCCTTTCTGCTAAAAATATGGATGAAAATTAAATTGACCGATAGGAAAGGGACAGGTAAGACGACTAAGGTTCCCTAAATTTGACCCACCCTCAGGGAACTATTTGTCAGTGGCCTCTATGATAAAATGTGTCTGTGGTAATGCGACCATCCCCATTGCAAATTGTCTCCGTACCCCAAGCTGTAAGAAATGATCGAGACACCCCCATCTACCCAAAATGCCCCCAGTTTGTGTCAGCTGCCCTGAACGAGAGCCTGAAAAACGCCCCCTGCTCTAATTCACTGTGTCCCTAATTGTTGTCCATAAGATCCCTCCTTCCCCGAGGATAAGTTTAATAATTATTGCAAACCACCCCTCCCGAGTTTTTGTAGTAACCAGGTTGCGAGGATTTTTATAGAAAGTTAGAAAGATGTATGCAAAGTTAAAAATTAGATCGAAAATCGAAAGACCTTGTTGCTGTAAGCCTTGCTGAAAATAAGATGTTTTTTTGATGTAATGAAGACTTGTTTAGCCTATGTTCATCCCTCAGAAGGATGCCTATCAGACTATGGTGAATAGCACGTTGCACTTTTTGTAAAACACAAGGCCCTGAAGACCAGCCTAGCTTTTCAAGACTTGTACTAGGGAAGTGGGTCTCTGCCAGAAGAACTGACATCTACTATAATAGACATATGACAAATGAACGTAATAATCATCAAAGCGTCAAAGAATTAGCCAACAAAAGGAAGTTGTAAGGAATCCAGCAAACCCATCATCAATTGTTTATACGTCAGTCGCAAGAATCTCCAATGTAGCGAGTGCTTACCCCAGTTGCTTGGTGTTGGGAGAGAAATAGACTTATGTAATTACCTTCTTCTGCAATATCTCTAAAGACTGTCTTTTCAAAACTCATTTAAGGGTATCACTGTCGGAGGAGAAAGAGACCGGATGTGGGAGCACGCGGCCTGACTGCGGATTGTGGAACATCAGCGACGGAGGCCGAGGCGAGACCACAGCAGTAAGGAGACGCCGGACGGGGCATTGTTTCAGACAAAGCTAAGGAAAGGGCTGACCTGAAGCCCCTGCTATATGATCAACGTGTGCCAAAAGCCCCCGCTCTCTGAACATGGTTACGGACTCGCCTGTCGCAAAACTCTCCGCCTCCCCCTGATCTGTTCCCGACTTGGCCTTGCTCCATCCCCTCCTCCTCCGACCTACCATAAGGACTGTTCACACCCGCACCTTTCCATCCGAACTCCCAAGTTCCTCCAAATCCTACTGAGCTACCCAGAGAAGAGTACTCCTTGCGTCAGAAAGGAAGGAACTCCGACTAAGTAGACCACGGACTATGTTAAAACCCAGAACGGCGTCCTAGAACTCCACCAAGGGTCGCCCCCGAAGAAAAGATAAACAAAGTTTGTGGTTCTGCCCGCTACCAAGCACCTTGAAGATGATGGAAGCAACAGGAAATGCCCACCACAGGGACTCAAGAAACGAACAGATCTCACAATTCTGGAACAATTGCATTTTCCATTGCAAATCTATGCTCTGCATTACGGAAGGAGATGCACCTGCTCCAAAACCGTAACGCATTCCTCCTACGAGGTCTGACGAAAACCAAACAGAATGCACCCCTACCCGCAGACCCCCAACGACTCAATCCACATGAACATTTCTGTTGATAGGTAATCCAGGTGCTCATCAGTGCCGACAGAAGACGACAAAGGACAACGAGAACTCTGATATATATATTTTTGCTGTATCTCATTTCTCTCCCAACCACCATTGGACTGACTATGCACCCGCCGTATACAAAAAGGACTTACTTATATGATAACTTACCAGTTCTTATTCTATGATCTGTACCCAACGCCCTCACTACGTAATTCTAGTCTGATATTGCATTACGATGACTTTTTCTGCAACCAACTTAACGATGAACCCGCCTACTAAATGATGAGATTTTTCAATATGATGTTGATAATGTGATGTTTATGTACAGTTCTTTCGCCTAAGTCCCCTCTCCCTTACTTATGATCGCTGCATGTAGGTGTAGATAGGAAATAGGCCAGCAAGATGTCTTGGAAATGTTAAAGGGAGGACTGTGGAAAATAAATACAAACTTGGTGAACATTATCGGCGCCATCTTGCCCCCCCCTTTTTCCAAGCCCATTCGTGCGTGTAAGCGGCAGCCATTTTGAGCACCATGGCCTCCCTGCCCCTCACTGATAGCCAGCGCGTCTCTCTCTCTCTTAACCTCGCAAGCATTCCCCCACACACTGACAACCCCCGCTCTCTCTCATGCCTAGGGTCATAAACCCCTCTTCAGCGCAGCTTCACCACTGAATCCCATCCTGTTCCCAGCGCGACACCTCCCCTCATTCCTTTCATGGCCTCAAACCCTTTTGATGCAAACCCCTTTTCCTGTGTCCCCGTTTGTCTTCCCTGTTCCCAGGCCGCCACCTGGCTCTGCGGATACTGTTTATTACCCCGTACAGTAGGAAGCTTCCCCTCCCCATCAAAGGACCCCCGAACCGATCAAAGCCCCCACCCCACAAGATCCGATCAACCCCATGCATTCCGTGAATCGGCGGAATGCCCTGCTGTGCGACAACCATCACCTGTTGTGACCGGGGTGGAGAATCCAACTGTAAATGTATGTGGGAACGGGTCTGAAGGGGAGATTCCGAGGATGTTCTTTCAAGTACTAAAGTATTGCGAGAATGTGTTATGTGCAATAAAGGTCATAATCCCTAGTATAAGAGGCCAGGCCTCAGAGATGTGGTTAGAGCACCTCGTGACGATACTTGCTGTCTGAATTGATGTGTTCTCCTCCGGAGAGAATAAAATCCTCGTTTCCTGCCTTCCAGTCTCCAGCGCCTGCTTCTTCATTGATTAATATTGGTGGGTCATAGAGGCGATACCGCCGGGCAACATAAAAGGGTCTTTGGTTACCGGTTGTCTTTGGAACCCTTTTTAACACACCTGTAAACACGTGTAGCTGGGGGAAAAACAGGTCCCCATGGCAACACCTCTGAGTTGTTTGAACAAGACATTGTTAAAGAGGAAGAAATTATTATTGAGGCACCAACTAATAAGTTCAATGATGACTTTGTTGTGGCCATAGAGCTCTATCGGTCGTGATGATAGAAAGTATTTAACCGCTTCCAGGCCTTGATTATGGTCTAAGCTTGTGTATAAGGATTCAATATCCAATGTTATCAGATAAGAATCCTTAGACCATGTCACATCATTATTTTAATCAGGAAATCACCCGTATCTTTTATATAGCTGGGGAGTAGTTTGACAAGGTCTTGTAAGAAATTGTCGATATACTGACCTATGTTCTCACCGGCACTGTTGATAGCGGAAATGATTGGTCTTCCTGGTACCGGTGTTACCCCCTTATGTATCTTAGGAATAAGATACAAGATGGGCAACACCGGATGTTCCTTGTAAAGAAACTTACTTTCTTCATTAGAAAGAAGCCCTTCCCTTCTCCATTGCATTAGATATTTTTGTAGGGTTTCCCTGGCTCTTCCATATTCCTTGATCGAGCTTTTCTGATAGAATGTTGCATCGCTTAATTGCTTCTGTGCCTCAGCTATGTAGTCCTTTTTAGGCCATAACACTAGGTTACCACCTTTGTCGGACTTTTTTATGATCACCTCACAGTTGTCCCCAAGTTTTTTAATCAATTTGTCATATGCCATTTTTCTAAAAAAGATGCCTCGTTGTTGTTTGTGTTTCCTGACATTTATGTTCAATTTTTTCAAATCATTCACAATCATTTCATGGTAAGTGTCTATAGCGTCTTTTGGCATTAGAGACAAAAAACTCGATTTGTTCCTGAATGGGTTGATTCCTGCCCCTCTCTGGACAAAATCTATTTTTCGTTATCTCTCTTGTGTGGAAATGTCATCTGGATCTATGGACCCCTCCTCTGCCATCTCCTCTTCTCCCTCAAGTAAATCATGCATTGTAATTACACCAACAACATCAGACGCTTTAAGGGTTGGTAATGTCACACCCGCCTCCTCTTCTATTCCCACATATATATATATATATATATATATATATATATATATATATATATATATATATATACATACAACATCACGCCTGCTTCTGCGACGCAATCCAGGCCACGCCAGCAATACTCTTCCAGATGGTTTTTATTAAAGTTAAAAGTTTAGGCATAACGCGTTTCGAGTCCCTTGACTCTTTGTCAAATGCCAACAGCTACTACATCAATGGGTTCGTTGCTGATTTTAAAGGAACGTAGCTTTAAAACACTGAAGAGGGACCACAGTCTGTAATGTTCCGGATTTAAGGGGACAGGCATCATTGTTCGTGAAGGTTTTAGATTTTCACAGTTCATTTCTGCTGCAGAGGTTAGTACCATTCTCATTTGATTGTTATTAGTAACGCTTTACAGAATGTTCATTAATTTGAGGTTACCTTTGCTGCCCAGTCTCATTGGTATATCGTTCAGTTGTTTGAGACTGCAATTCCCAGAATCCTCTTCACCTGTCCTCCGTTCTCTGTACCGGATTTCAGTGTAGGTAATGGCAAAACTCCACTGAACACTCTGTGCGCCGAGTGCGAATCACGCAGTAAAAAGGAAATTTCCATGTCTCGGCCACGTTGTGCATGTATGGTTTCGCGACCATTGATGTAGCCAGTCTTTTAAAGCGTCGAGTATGCCGTGCTTCAGAAAAGTCTTCCGCATACCCTAGCTGTTTCAAATTCCATTCGCATGACCAAGGCGGGCCTCAGTGGCCTCATCCATCAGGTTCGTCTCCTGTCGCTTGTTACAGCCGGGGGCACCCTTAAGAAAAGCTCCTCGCTTCTGTCCATTTTCCTGACAAACGAGCGCCTCCCCCTCACGGATCGTGGGCCTGGTCCTGAAGTGTGTCAGACACTCCTGTGCAATGCATACAACATCACACGCTGCTTCTGCGACGCAATCCAGGCCACACCAGCAATACTCTTCCAGATGGTTTTTATTAAAGTTAAAAGTTTAGGCATAACGCGTTTCGAGTCCCTTGACTCTTTGTCAAATGCCAACAGCTACTACATCAATGGGTTCGTTGCTGATTTTAAAGGAACGTAGCTTTAAAACACTGAAGAGGGACCACAGTCTGTAATGTTCCGGATTTAAGGGGACAGGCATCATTGTTCGTGAAGGTTTTAGATTTTCACAGTTCATTTCTGCTGCAGAGGTTATATATATATATATATATATATATATATATATATATATATATATATACTATACCAGTAATAATTATCTCTAGTAGCTATAACTCGTGCCTTAAGTAAACTATAACTTGCGCCATGCACAGTCTTGTCATCAAAGATTCCATTTTAGACGCTGCAATGATGCTATTAATAAATATACTCATGTGGACTCTGGATCGCTTTACTACCGACGGGGAAGTGTGGTGGTGAGCCTCAGCAAGCCCTACCAGTGCAAGGGATTCGCCCTTCTCTGCACAGAGTCCTCAGACAAATAGGAAGAAGTTGGCACAGAAACTGTAATGGAAAATACAGAGTTTATTAAACCTCATGAGGTGGAACTACATTCACACAGCATCCTTCGGTAATGCATGAAGTAGCACACTGAATGGAAGGAGCTTGGTCCTTTTATACCGACACAAGCGCTCAAATGAAGGCGGTACAAGTACAAAATGCTGGTTTTAGGTACATATAAGGTCATACAGAAAATGCAAAGTCAACAAGTGGGAGGAGCCAACAGTTGCTAATTCTGGTGAACACATCCTGACAGTTACAGACTAACAGCAGCTGCATGGACAGCTGCAAGCTCAACTGAGCATGTGCGAAGGTGGAAGATGCTAAAAATCGTTCGTATCTAGGCAGATTTCAAAAGCAGTTAACAGAAAGGACAGAGCACATGGCAAGCACATGGTAGCACATGGCAAACAAAATGGCTGACAGAAAAACAAAATGGATTCCACAAAACGGACAAGATAGTCTCTAAATACAGGATGGCTTCTGCTAATTCTAACCCCATCGCTGCCAAATTACAACAGACGAACCTTTTAGCATTAGCTGAAGACAGTCGTTCATCTGGGGTAATCTAGGTATGCATCCTTTACATTGATGCTCATAATCTCAATGATCTCTTTATTTAGCATTTGTTGTTCTTTTATTTCTGCAATATTTCTCTTGGCAGGTGTACAGGCAGTGATGCACATGGAGCAAAGCATAGGACCACATTGTATACAAGTACAGCATGTAAATAATATCGACAACAGTATACATAAAATAGTCAGTAGTTTCCAGCCCCAAGTAGCAAATAGTGTCCAGAACTAGGTTGAAAAAGTCCATGTGCCAGTCTCTGGGTGAATCTCTGCAGCAATCTTATGCAGTTTTGATATTGCGTCGTATACTGAAGGTGAGTGAACTGGTATAAATACGCAGCCACTGCTACCGATGATGAGACATGCACCACCCTGATCAGCCAAAATCACATCAAGCACCATTCTGTTTTGGAGTTCTACAATCCTTGCATTTTGCAGTTCCTCTGTAATGTTCCCAAGTGCCATTGCTGTCAGATTGGAAACAGCTTCCACAACACGAGTGAGTCTCCTTATTTTCCTACTGTTTAATGCAGCACCCACGAAGCAGAACAAACCCGAATTAAAATCGACATATTATTGCAAAGTGGTATCAGTCTGATCAACCTCATCAGTACTTATTGTTCATTTGTATCTGTTCTTGGAAATGTCATTATACAATTTGAAGTCGAGGTGATATGACGCAGGTGCCAACAACACAGGGGGCAACAGAAAAGACACATAGCAGATTCCCGACCACCCAACAGGTAGCTGATAGTATCCCTTATTTCCACAAACAAAATAGATATTGTGCGAAGATGTGACACTACTATTATTAGCTCCTTCAATAGTCAGTGTCAAAATACATTCACTCAGTTGCACTGCAAATCTCCCAACACTACTAATACATAAATCTGCTTTCGCTCTTGTCACAGAAATTACAAAAGGTCCATTGTTCTTGATATTTCTCATGTCCGTTAAGACATACGGTGTTGAAATATTGTCAGGTTGATACTCCTCCCATTCCCATTTAGTCCCTTTAGCTTGAGGATAACCATCTGTATCTTGATAGCATACTTTATTCAGATGAAAGTTAATCCCACCTACTTAAGGCTTTCCAAAAGCAAGCAAAAGTGCATACCATGCTTGACACGAGCCAGCATGGGAAAACAGTAGAGGAATAAAAGGTGTTCCTCCTTTCTTTTGGTGTGCAGGTATCATTCCACACACCCAAC
Source organism: Lissotriton vulgaris (assembly GCF_964263255.1). NCBI lineage: Eukaryota > Metazoa > Chordata > Amphibia > Caudata > Salamandridae > Lissotriton > Lissotriton vulgaris. The sequence goes on from NC_141693.1 coordinate 1,744,007,562, forward strand.
AGTTTGTGGTATTCATGGCATTGTGTGTATGATGGAACATCTGGATGAATGTATTATTTAGGTAGGATTGTCAATGCTTCTGCTCATGGTAGGGAAGCGTGAAGTAATGTTGCGCTTTACAAAATACACAAATAAATAAATAAATAAATAAATAAATAATGATATTCCACTGGGGCTGTAGTAGTGGCAACAAAAAGCTGTCAAGCAGGAGCCACTTTTTCAACAAACCAGGTGATTATTGCCATAACCACCAGAGCAACAGCAAACCCTGCAGCACAAATGATTCTTTTGTTATGCATTTTAGCAACAGCAATAATTGATCTTTCTACAAACTCGTTGAAACAATCGTTGTAGCTCTTATCCCTGGGCAGCCGCTGATTTCTTCACCAGAGGCCAAGACGGGTGTCACTACACTACGCAGGACTGATTCCCCCCTCTTGACACATCGGCGTTCCGTTTCACTAACCCAGGGCAGTAGCGCAACCAGTCTTTTTCGTCAAAGCAGATTCTTTCCTTGGTCTCAGCTGATATTGGGATTCTCCAGCGATCGTGTGGTCTGGGAAGACTTCTGCAGATTCGTCAGGTGAGATAGCTTGATCTTTCTCCATCCCCTGAATCTCTTGATGGTCGGTCAACACAGCAGGTTCCACCAAGGCAGGCGACACACTTTTGTAGTGTGTGCTATGGACCGAGTTCTTCTTGTTTGTCACTCAAACTGCTGTCCTTTTTGCAAGGAGCACCTGCTCCGGTCCTCGCCACCTCGGTTCCAAACTGTTCGATCTGTTGAAGACCTTGACCACCACGTGGTCGCCAGGATGGAGTTCATGGGCCTCACCTGTAGATCTGTCAGGAAGAGCGTCTCGAACCTGTTGATGAATAGAGATCAAACCGTCGGGTAACTTGCCAAATAATCATTGATCAGAACACATGGAACATCATGTATGGGGCATGGTTTAGGAACTCCCCAAATGTTCATTGGTCTCCCAAATACCACTTCATATGGGGTAAGGCCAGATCGTGAATGTGTCACCGATCTTATGGACAACAATGCCAAGGGTAGTGCATCTGGCCACTTCAAAGGCGTGGAAGCCAGTATTTTCGCTAACTTCAATTTCAAAGTAGCGTTGTACCTCTCCACTAATCCTGCTGATTGCGGGTGGAAGACTGCATGGAATTTCTGCTTGATCCCTAATCCTTTCAGGACATGCTCAACAACTTGCCCAATAAAATGAGGTCCGTTGTCACTCCACAAAAGTTTACAAACACCATATCTAGGGAAAAACTCCTGTAGAAGCACCTTCTCTGTGGTGAGAGTAAAAATGATCCTTTGTAGGGTATGCCTCTATCCATTTACTGAAGGCACATACCACCACTAGGACGTATTTCAGATTATTGCAGCTTTCAAGTTGGATGTAATCCATCTACAAAACTTCAAAAGGTGCGGTTGCTGTAGCAAACCCTCCTGTCGGAGTCAGTGTCCCTTTACCAGGATTATACTGCCAACAGATCAAACAGGACTGTACTACTCTTTTAGCTGTGCTGGCAATTTCAGGATGCTCCCAAACTTGCGTAAGCAATTTAGTTATTGCTAGAGCTCCATCATGCGCCAGCCCATGTGCCATTTGAACCATAGGTTGTAAATAGGCTGCAGGCAATTTCCATTTATCCATGTCTTTGTTGCGCCAACAACCCTCATTGTCCAATATTCCTTCTTTAGCCCATTGCTCAAGTTCTTCTACAGAAACAGATCTCTGTACATCTAACACTTCCTGTCTAGCATCATGCCATCGCTCAGCTTGAGACTTCAATATGTACATAGAAGTAGTGCTTCGTTGCATTGCAGTCTCACGAACTACGCAGTCTGCAAAGGCATTGCCTTGTCCTATTTTGTCAATGATTTTCTTGTGTGCGCTACACTTCATAATAGCAATTTTCTTTGGGTATGTAAGTGCAGTCAAGAGATTATGTAGTAATTCTTCATGCATTATCTGCATCCCGTAGGGATGTAAGAAAGCCTCTTTCCTTCCAGAGTAGGCCAAAATCATGAACCACTCCAAAAGCATAGCGGCTAACAGTGTAGATGTTTACACACAAGTCAGTGCTAAGTTCACACGCTCGTGCCAAAGCTATTAGTTCAGCTGCTTGAGCCGACTTCCGAGGTATGCGAGCTGTTTCCACTACTGTCTGAAGTGTCGTAATTGCATACGCAGCTGAGGTCGTGCCATCTGGTAACTACAAACAGGACCCATTAACCCACAGTTCCCCATCTACATCTGGAAGGGGCGTATCTTGTAAATCGACGCAACCCTTTATCTGTTCCTCAGTAAGGAATATACAATTGTGAGGCTCTTTTGATTGAGACTCGGTTACAGGATATGACAACAAAGTGGCTGGGTTCAGTGTTGCGCATCTCTTCAAGGTAATATGAGGTGCTAACAGTGTCAATTCATATCCTGTCGGATGAGCACTAGTTAAGTGTTGTGTCTTAGTCTGATTCAAAAGGGCATCTACTGCATGGGGTACTAGCACCAACAGTTTGCGTGACAAAACTATCCCTTCACTCTGATGTATGGACACAGCTGTTGCTGCAACTGAACGAAAACACCCAGGCAATGCACGAGCAACAGGATCAAGGACAGCTGAAAAGTATGCGCAGGGATGCTGTTTATCACCATGTGTCTGTACTAAAACTGATAATGCACATCCATCTTTCTCGTGTACATAGAGTGTAAAAACCTTCGTGTAATCTGGAGTGCCTAACACTGGTGCAGAACAAAGAGCTTGACGTAACTGTCGAAAAGCATTCTCACATTCATCTGTCCATGGAAGGGCATTTGAGTATCTTTCGTCAAAAGTGCTAGCAGGGGTTTGACAATGTGAGAAAACCCTAATATCCATTGCCTACAAAACGAGGTCAGACCAATGAATGCACGGACATCTTTTTGAGTGGAAGGTACTGGTGTGTCTAAAATTGCTTGTATGCGATCTGGTGTAAGTGCACGGCCCACCTTAGACAGAAGGTGACCTAAGTAGGTTACCTTCGGTCTACAATATTGCAGTTTCTTCTGTGATACTTTATGGTTGCGTGTAGCAAGAAAAGAAAGTACCGACAAAGTACATTCTTCACACTGCTTGGGCGTATCGGCTACCAACAAGATGCCGTTGACATATTGTGTGAGAGCCACCCCTTTAGGTAAGATGAAAGAATCAAGTTGTCTCTTCAGTGCTTGGCTATAGATACCAGAACTCTCAGTGTACCCTTGAAGAACTCTACAAAATCTGTATGATCGATTATTCAAAGTGAAACGGAACAAATATCGGCTATCATGATGAATAGGAATCGAAAAGAAAGCATTCTTCAAATCAATTACAGAAAATGTAAGGCCTACCAGTGCAAGGGATTTGCCCTTCTCTGCACAGGGTCCTCAGACAAATAGGAAGAAGTTGGCACAGAAACTGGAAAAGAAAATACAGAGTTTATTAAACCTCATGAGGTGGAACTACATTCACTCAAAACCCTTCAGTAATGTATGAAGTAGCACACTGAATGGAAGGAGCTTGTTCCTTTTATACCCACACAGGGGCTCAAATGAAGGTGGTACAAGTACTACAAAATGCTGGTTTTAGGTACATATAAGGTCATACAGAAAATGCACAGTCAACAAGTGGGAGGAGCTAACAGTTGCTAATTCTGGTGAACACATCCTGACAGTTACAGATTAACAGCAGCTGCATGGACAGCTGCAAGCTCAACTGAGCATGTGCGAAGGTGGAAGATGCTAAATATAGTTCGTCACTAGGCAGATTTCAAGAGCAGTTAACAGAAAGGTAGGACAGCGCACATGGCGAGCACATTGTAGCCCAAACAAAATGGCTGACAGAAATACAAAATGGATTCCACAAAACGGACAAGATAGTCTCTAAATGCAGGATGGCTTCTGCTAATGCTAACCTAATCGCTGCCAAATTACATCAGACGACCCTTTTAGCATTAGCTGAAGACAGTCGTTCATCTGGGGTAATCTAGATATGCATCCTGTCCATTGATGCTCATCATCTCAGTGATCTCTTTATTTAACATTTGTTGTGCTTTTATTTCTGCAATATTTCTTTTGGCAGGTGTACAAGCAGTGATGCCTATGGAGCAAAGCATAGGACCACATTGTATACATACACAACATGTAAATAGTATCATCAATAGTATACATAAGATAGTCAGTAGCTTCCAGCCCCAAGTGTCTCTAAATGCAGGATGGCTTCTGCTAATGCTAAACTAATTGCTGCCAAATTACAACACCTCCCCTATCATGTCCGTATTTTTCCCAGTGTCTGTAGGATTATAGTTAGAGCAAAGTACCTGAATTGTTTTTTTCTGTGGATTTCTTTAATGTTTTTAGTTTGGGGTTAAATTACTATTTATTTTACTTCATTCTGGATCTTTTTTATAAGAAATTGTGAGGATTTTTCATTTACAAGCATGTATTGTTTAAATTATTCAATTTCTTTTAATTATATTTATTGTGATTGAATTTTTAAATCATTATCTATTTGTATGTGATTTACTATTTAAAAAAATATTAGTTTTTGTTACATTTTGATGACATTTATTTTTAAGGGGTAAATAAAAAATAAAATAGGTTTTAGTGTTTTTAAAATGATGAATAATTATACATATTTTTGTGTTCCTTACTATACATTAATCATGTTATATTTTTAAATATAATTAATAAATATTTATAAAATAAACGTATTTTAGTTTATAATTTAATATTATATTTTTATATTAATTGCTACATTTATAGCACGTATTTATAATAATCATATTTTTTTTAAGTTCAATATATATTGTTGTTATTTTTATGTTTTGTATATTTTAATGAATTACATTTGAAAAATAATGTCACTTTTTTTGAAATCCGAATAAAGATAATTGCATTCAAATACATATGTTTGCCAATGCAATGTTGATATTTGGGTCCAATATAATATTGTAGTCTTTATTCTTGTACTCTACATTACGCATTTGAAAAGTCGATATTTTGGTTTTTCTATTTTGACAATATTTTTATGATTGATATTTAAATATACAAGGCACACAAAGAAACAAAGCTATACCTGCCAGAATGCATGTTTTTTTCTGTGAAGGAGGAAAGCATGTGCATCACAGTAGCATATTGGCAGCATGTAATCTGTGGAAAAGATCTGTGCTGAGGAGAAATCAGAGATGTTCTGGTTCAGTTGGAAAGTTAATAAGTAAAATAAACTTAAAAAGCCATAGAATATCATGAGCTTAGTGACATATCTAGATTATGCTGGGCTGCCTGCAACAATGAGTGTCAATCAGAGCCACAAGTATGGGGTCAAAACACAAGACACACTGAGCACAGAAAGACTGAGAACAGAACACCAGTTTCCCAGGAGTCACCCATTCCAAGATAAAGTTAGAAATGTATTAAGGAACATCGAAAATGCAGAAGCAAAACTGATATTTGGGATTCAAACCACAAAAAAAACCCATAAAAAGGTCTTATTCTATTTGTTCAGAGCAAACTCGGCGAAATTTCACATCCCGGGTTAAACTGATCCAGAGCAAACTATGAAAAATTTTACATACCACTCAAAATCCCCCATAAACCAAGAAGGTAGATCCTTCGGATGATGCACCCAGAAAAGAGAGAAAAAGATCATGTGATAGAAAAAATAACAGGAAGGTAGTTACAATGATGCTAGTCTAGAACTAAGGGGCAGATTTATGTTAACTGGCGCATTCCGAGGGATGCGCCAGTTAACATGCGCCACAGTGCGCTACAGCTGCGCCACCCATGGTGCGCCGCATTTATAATGCGGTGCACCATGGTGCAAAAACGGCACAGATGCGTGACGCATCTGTGCCGTAAATGTGTTGCATTGCTGGAGTTGCGGCGCAAGCGCGACGCAGCTCCAGCAAGGCTCGGGGGTGCCCCAGTCAACTAATGCTGCATCAAGACCTACGCCTGCTTCAAGCAGGCGCAGGGTTTTGACGCAGCATTGGCCAGAAAGTGACTGAGTGAAATCTCATAGATTTCACTCAGCCACTTTCAGGAGGCGTTCCTGCGCAGGAACGCCCCCCCTGCGCAGGAACGCCTACTTATGGCGCAGTGCTTTACAACGTGACGCATCTCCTAGATGCGTCACGTTGTAAATAGGGCGCATTGTTTGAGCCGCAGTTGCGTCAAAAAAATGACGCAATTGCGGCGCAAAGAGGCGCAACAGCCTCATAAATCTGCCCCTAAGTGCCTTAACTTTCCGTCTTCAGAAGACAGATGTCAGAAAGCATCAACCTGAATTCCGGATCCAACAAGAGCTATGTATTTTTCTGCAAATCTTCATACCATTCACAACAGGACTGTCCCGGTTAGCAGAAGACCTGTGGAAGGGGAGATGGGATAAGAGAGAAAAGGGAGAAATGGGATATCACCATTTTAATTCATCAACTGACGTCAACTGGGTTGTAGTACATATATAAAGACAAGACTTATATCTTTAGTACCTTATCTCTGAATTGTATTATTTAACACCGTCTATGACAAATGATGTGACTTTAGATTACCTCTATGCTTTAGACTCTATGCTTTTGTGATATTGGTGAAAGTCTGACATTGCTAGACCTGAAACACAATAATACATATAAAGAGGATATGAATTTGGTTTGGTCATAAAAGCATTAGTTTCTCTATCAAAGGTAAGTACTGTCTATTTTTCTTAAGTAAAAACTCATTGGTTTTGATATACATTCAAAGTTGTTTCTTAACCCCTACCCTGCGGGGCTAATTCCCCCGCTGTGCTGGGAGGGGGGGCGCACACAGCACTCCGGTGCTCGTGGCGCAGCACGGTAGCGCTGTGCTCATGACGAGCTGAGCTCATCACGGCTACACCTGTTTCCTCAGAACGTTCAGCACAGCGGGGATATTAGCCCTGCGTGCGAGCGTTGCGGCCGTTATGACTAGCTCAGCTCATCATGAGCTCACGGCCATCGTGGCTCATGACGAGCTGAGCATGGGAGGGGTTATCTATATCCTAAACTGTAATATAAATAAATATACATCATAGTTATGTAGTTTACAATGAGGTCAATAAATCACTTTCCTAAGCAAACTACCTTAAATACAACAATACATGCATTGTGAAAATATCAATAGTCTTTAAGGAGATGAGGATTCTTCCTGTTCCTCACATACCTTAGGTGAATGTTCTGTACTACGAGGAAATTTATGCTTGATAACCTCAAAAGGCCAATCTTATTACTAAATATTGGAAGTGTTATTTTGCTTCATGATAAATGTTTCCTGAAAGGCTCTAAGGCACATATTGTTTAGTAAAACTTCCAATGATGCAAATCCCTTCACCAAGTAGCACCAAAGTTCAAAGTGTACTGTCAGCCTTTGTTCCCCAGAATGAGTGTATGACTTGTGAGTTTATAGTATTGAATTCACACACCTGTCGAGTATAGCAAGGTACTCATACACCGCAGATCCTGACAGTGCATCAGGAGACTGAAGGGTGAAGCCTAAAAGTAGAAATGTAGAGGAGATCCTCAAACACAGTGGTACGCCCGCCTCAGTAAAGAGCGCCATAGTGTACATTTAGGACTCACAAAAGATTTCACCTAATACCGAGAAAACGTGTCCTGCATTAGGCCTAAAATTTCTATGAGAACACGAGCTTAGTTGGTGTTGAACGGCGAACAGACATATGAGCTGAGTTTGCTGTACGGCCTTAGCCATTTAAGAAACCACCTGATTAAGCTATATGCCAGTACCCTTCTGTTGGTGTCTGCCTGTTAAGTAGTTGAAAAGCCCTGAAGGCATAAGAAAAGAAACAGACTCCTGCTTTTCAAGTATTATAGAAGAGGCCATTGGTTAAGCAGCAGGGATGTGGAATTCCTATAGCTCAACGACCAGGACATATTGTTTGGGGTCAAGGGCAACACGTTTTCACATGTATTTTGTCCTTTGGACAAGTAGGCCCAACCCTCTGCACCACAAATCCTTTGGCTGCCAGTTTGCAGTACCACCTTATGGACCAGGGAGGGGCACTGTCTGTAGAAAAAGGTCATATTTTTGTCCATATGTTAATGCTCTTCAAACTTGAATTTATGGTTCATCAATTGAAAGCCTTAATTATTAGGGTGAGTGCTCTAAGTAAATCTTGTAAGCTCTGACTGCACTGCTGACAGTGGTTCCAGTATGAAAATGTGTACAGATGTTTTCAAAGTTTTGTAATATGTATAATGCTCCCAGAATGCTCTCTGATTTGATGCAAATATTTGCAGAAGCCTAAAACCAAAATTGATGATTCTTTGCTATCTAAATAAAATGTTCATAAAAAAATGAAAGCAGGAAAAAAACACATTTCGCTAAACCACTGTAAAATGTTAGGTACCATTTCTTTGCAGCATCATTTAGTAATGTGTTGATGCATGGTAGTATTTCTCAAAAATATTCAGAATGGACAATCAGTGTAACCAGTTTCAATATTATTATGGGAAACAAGCATTGGCAAAGCCAATAGGTCTGAAATGTGTGGTCAGCCTTTTAGTTTGTTCAATATGTGACCTGTTTTGGCATAACTTTTGTAAAACCTTATTGGTGTGGGAGATGCCGAGCCCTCACCATTATAACAAACATTGGCAAAAGCAAAAGTTGTTTTTGATCTCAAAAAGCACACACTGTGACAGTAGTTACTGGCACTGAACAAAACTACTTTGTGTACCAATATGTTGGATGTGAAAGAGTAGAACTCTGTCACTCACAGTGAAGCCAGAAGATACAGATAGAGAGACAGAATGTTAATAAACTCAAAAGGTCACGGTCAACGCCAGATCAAATTAGGAGCCCAATTATTAAAGAAAGTCTCAAAAGTGCACCCATGGTATATGTCCTTGGATTAAGTGCAGCTATACGGCTTTCGTGTATTCCCAAGAATTTACAGAAGTAGGACAAGAAATAGTACTCATAGAAAATATATGTGAACTGCATTTTAGCATGAGCAAATGTGAATTTGTAGATTTGCTCATGCAAAAATCTAAGTGTTTGCAAGTTCACTTTCCCTCCAACCACTTTTTCCCCAACTCTGGAAGAAGGTTTACGTCTGCCATTATCAGGAGTAAATTGTCAACATTTCTCAGCATTGGAACAGATTAGAGAAGAGTTGTTGAAAACCCTTAAAACATGCAACTTAGTAGGTTTGCACAAACTGAAAAGGGCATTCTACCCCTGAAACTACTGCTCACCACTACCTTCAGATATATAAAGGGGTCCCTGACCAAACACACAACACTTAGAAATATTATTTAATTATTTGAATAAGACACAAATGATGGTGAACAGTGTTTTTATTATCACTGTACCAGAAAAACATGTATTATTTTTGCGATTGCTAGTGCAGTATACAAAATTACAGTGCGCCCACAAAAGAAAGGGGAGGGGGGAGTGCAAGGGAAGGGGTGTGTTTCAATTAGTTAACATCACTAATCAAAAAAATCATTAAGCACCAATACACAAGCTGAAAACATTATCATTGATCCATATGTTGGAGATCAAGAAAACACACATGTTGAGCAGCAGAACATATCACATAAAACAGAAACTCCCGTGATGATTATTATTATCAATCTTGGGTTAAGGAGTTCTTGTAGGTAGATGGTGGTCTACGTTTCGACCCAAAGGTGTAGGATACTTGATCCTTACTCGCGGGTCTTCATCAGGACGTGGGGGGAGGTGAAGGAAGGAGTGGGGCTGTGTCCTGGTCTTGATGCCAGGACAGGATATATGGATTTATAACCGCTTTACTGGGACACGGGCGTTCATCCGAGGGGATTAGTACATCAAACCCTCAGAAGGAGCAGTCACAGCACGTCACCTTCGCAGTAAAAGTATGCTTCGTAGCGCGTCCAAAACGTGGATCGCGCACCGTAGACCTCCGTCAGCGCGTGTCAACTGGTTGACACGCGCTGACGCTGGCTCATTCTCTGACCGACCACGGACGGAGGTCTACGGTGCGCGATCCACGTTTTGGACGCGCTACGAAGCATACTTTTACTGCGAAGGTGACGTGCTGTGACTGCTCCTTCTGAGGGTTTGATGTACTAATCCCCTCGGATGAACGCCCGTGTCCCAGTAAAGCGGTTATAAATCCATATATCCTGTCCTGGCATCAAGACCAGGACACAGCCCCACTCCTTCCTTCACCTCCCCCCACGTCCTGATGAAGACCCGCGAGTAAGGATCAAGTATCCTACACCTTTGGGTCGAAACGTAGACCACCATCTACCTACAAGAACTCCTTAACCCAAGATTGATAATAATAATCATCACGGGAGTTTCTGTTTTATGTGATATGTTCTGCTGCTCAACATGTGTGTTTTCTTGATCTCCAACATATGGATCAATGATAATGTTTTCAGCTTGTGTATTGGTGCTTAATGATTTTTTTGATTAGTGATGTTAACTAATTGAAACACACCCCTTCCCTTGCACTCCCCCCTCCCCTTTCTTTTGTGGGCGCACTGTAATTTTGTATACTGCACTAGCAATCGCAAAAATAATACATGTTTTTCTGGTACAGTGATAATAAAAACATTGTTCACCATCATTTGTGTCTTATTCAAATAATTAAATAATATTTCTAAGTGTTGTGTGTTTGGTCAGGGACCCCTTTATATATCTTAACGTATTACCCAGGTCCCATTGACCACATGGGTCGAACCCCTCTATTCATAACACACCACTACCTTCAGCCACAGTATGTAGATCTGCGAAACATGGCAATATAAGGGGATTGCAAGTATTCAAACACTACTATGGTATGAGCCCTGGCATAATCAGAGAGGCTATAGCAGAGCTCTCATATAATGAGATTGCTGTCATAATTTGTCGTCATACTGCATGGTTCCAAATGGACAAGTGGATTTTGTTACAGGACAAGTAGATTTATGAAGCAACCTGCCCCATGGACAAGTAGAAATTTTCATAAATTTCACACCAATGAGCAGGTGAAGTAGCTAAAGCTATAACAGTTATCACATTATTCCCTGCGTGCCTGCATATGCTACTTCTTAATATACTGGCCTTTGTTCCCCATGGGTATGTGGGTCTCTTCAAAAAGCATAATGAAAACTGTGAGTCTATACGAGCCTTTCAAATAGCATACTGTAGAGTTTGATCAAAAAGTTAGCAAGGGATCCATTTAGAGTTGTAAATGCAGGGCGTAAGAGATGCATTGTTAAGACTCATTGTCCAGTGGTCACTCAACCTTAACATGGTTTAATTTGCTAGCATTGCACAGGAAAGTGGGGTGGCTAAAGGCTCAACGCGCCACATTTTTCACATCATTTTCAAGTGAAGAGTAACACCTAGGTTTAGACTTACATATCTTACTATATAATTTACAAATGTGGAAGTACATGTTGGTGGAGTTCATCACCACTAACCCTGGCGTAGCACTTTGCTATGCCCACGGAGTGGACGTAGTGTTGCCTACTTCGCCATTTGCGAAGTAGGCGTAGCAGGCAACACTACGCCAACCCCGCAGGCGTAGCGAAGTTGCCCGCCAGTTGCCCGCCACCCGCCTCCCTCCCGCACTCCCTAAATACTTAAATTATATTTTAGAAAATGATTAAAAACCACTTACTTTGTCCACCGCGTCCCCGGGGCTCCCTCTCGTCATCCCGCGATTCGCGCCGCCATCTTCGATAGTAATGCGCATGCGCGGCCGTCCGCGCATGCGCATTTCTCGCGAGAAATGCGCATGTGCCGGCGGCCGTGCATGCGCATTACTATTCAAGACGGCGGCGCGAATCGCGGGATGACGAGAGGGAGCCCCGGGGACGCGGTAGACAAGGTAAGTGGTTTTTGATCATTTTCTAAAATATTATTTAAGTATTTAGGGAGGGCGGGGGGAGGCGGGTGGTGCGTAGTGGGGCTACGCGAAGTGCGTAGATGGACGTAGTGTCTCGCCCACTTTGCGTAGCTTCGCGAAGCCCCACTACGCCCACTACGCCCACCCTTAATCACCACCCGAGTGAAGATCTCCCACCGGGAAAAGTATAGAGAAATGTAATAGCATAAATTGTTTAAAAAATATATATATATTAGCATGTACTAAAGATGTAAAATAATTTAAACTGTTCATTATTCACCTGGAACTAATAAAATAAAATGTTACAGAACATTTACTCATAAAATTACATTTATATTTAATGTATAAAAATTTTTTTTTAAATAATTTAGAAAAAACATTAATTTATATTTTCAATTTTTAGAACACCTGGTTAAAAGTTATGTATTTCGTTAATTTAAATACTTCCACTTTGTAAACAAAGTTTAAACATTTACTTTAATTTAGTATTACATTTAATATCATATTTTAAAATAATAAAAAATTAATACGTATACATATTTTTATCACTAAATACACAACCTCTAACAATTTTGAGTAAGTATTCCACATTTTCCCACCACCCCACATTTACTACAAAACAGTACACTTACCTGTGCAGAGATCACTGCACAGAAAAGAGAAGCGAGGTGGAGCCAGAGGACTCTGGCAATAGGTTTGGGAATTACATTTTGTAGTATGTGAGTAGTACTACTGTAGTACTACTTTTTTTGCTTTCAAAGTAGGGCCTACAAGCTTTATGCAGTAGGTAAGGATAGTTTAGGCACTGGGTGCAGCAGAGGCCGGGCAGTGTACTCTGTACTCTAGTATGCAGAGATTCAGATGTTGCAAACTAAAACTAGCAGTCATTATAGATTAAGCTTTGAATTGTGTCAGAAAATAATCTGCATGCCTATTGATAGCTGAATAGGGTAATTCCCTAAACAATCTTTTAAATAGCCTGGATCCGCATAAAGAAAGTGGCATGGTCAGATATAAGAATCTTTTTTTTAGTCAGAAAGACTCTGAATCATAGCATGTGTCAATTTTGTTGTTGTAATGTACCAATTCCATTTTAGGAGTTGGTAAAATTGGGTTTTAATTAGATAACAATTTCCCTTTGGAAGTGGCATGTGGGCCTTCCTTCCAAATACGGAATCGTATGTAATTATCAGTATAAATCGTTTTACTACATAACTTTATACCTACCAAACTCATTCTCTGAATGGTTATGATATGCAAGATGTATCCCTAACCCACCTATTGTATTGTATTTGTATCTGTGAAGCGCTCTGATACCCAAGGGTCACGTTTGCGCTATACAAAACTATCTAAATAAAAAAAATAAAAATGTATGGATGGTTTGCAACTATAATTCCAGTTGCAAACCACTGAAAAGTTACAGACCCTGAAGTTGAGGTGTTAAACCATTCAGAAAAGGGAAAGGGACCCCCTTGAACCTCTTCTGCTTTGTGAATGCTGAAAAAAGTTTCAAGGGCAATAGGCAGGAAAGAGGGCTCTATTTAAAAAAAGATATATATTTTACCACAGTTACAGATATGGTGATCTCTTCACCCTTGCAGGCCACTACCTTGGTGATTGTGGCCTATTAGAGTGAATAGCAATTTGTGATCTACCTCATGAATATTAATGAGGTAGGTCGGATTATAACCCACTCCAATTTAGAAATGTGTGAAGCAGCGTATTGGTACACAAGTCAGTCCGCAAAATTCAACACTGGTTCCAAAAATTATTGTCACAAATGAAGACCGGTTTTCGCAATCAGTGGTGTAATACACCTGGCCCCATTTGGACAGCACTCCCCTATTTTAGGATAATCTTGGTTTATACGTATCTTCACGCGGGCAACTTTGAAATAATATTTGTTGGGCCCAGGATTTCATGAGGAAGAAATGTAGACCTGGTTTGCGAGTAAAACCTTTAAGGCCTTCTGATCAACTCCTCCCCCCTCCGCCCCCCCCTCCCACGCACACACCCTGTACCAGCACCCTCTTCACTCCCTCCACCACCTGAGCCCAGCTCCCCTCTTCCCACCACTGCTCATTTTCTTCAGTCACCCACCAGTCGCCTCCCGCTGCTCCGTCGCTCAAACTTGGACAGTTTTCGCATTATGCCTGAAATAATGTCACCAACCCACATAACTGTGTCAGCTCGGCAGCCGTCCACGAGCTCAGTGAACTCAGCCTGGAGAAATGTCTTCCGGACAATCATGCTTGTGTCCAGGCCGGTCGCAGAAGTCAGACAGGGCCGGCGACCTTCCGCCAGAGCGCGTTACGCATCAGGACCCCTGGTGACGGGGTAACGCAGGCCGCGCGCGCCTACTCCCGCCAGGGCCCACACATGCCCAATGAGGCCGCGCTTGTATGAGGGGGCGATGGGTGAGAAGAGGGAGGGCTGCCTCAGCAGCAGCACGCGCTACGTCAATAGGCAGGCTGCTGACTCTGAGCTGTGTCACTTCGTTTCTCATGAGGTAATAAATCCAACTTCCAGCGATCTCCGCTAGAATAAACCACTATCAGTCTTTTAAGCCCAGAGGATTCTCCCGACAGAGCTCCTCGATTTATCTGCATTACGGTCTCTTCGGGCGTTCGCTGGCCGTCAGCTGCTGTCGAGGAGTGTGATGGTGGTGACTGCAAATATGGGATGAAGTCAGGGCCACTTGCATTATGCGGGAGGGTAGCACCACATTATGCGACAGGGCTGTAGTATGTATACATAAATTGTAAATTGTAAAATGCACTTGTACACTTGAAGTCTTTGATGCAAGTCGTGGTTTCCTTCTTTGGAAATACATCTCTTCATTTTAATTCACCTTGAACCTCTTCTACTTCATTGAATATATCTACTACTATGGAGAGCTTACTACAAGGGCTTACTGAATTATGCAGCAAGAACGGCAAATTAAGCAGCATAATGTGGCACATTTGGTGAAAGTATTACTCGATTATGTTGTCATTTGTACACGTTAACTCCATCTGAGCAAATATTTCACCTATTTAATATAGGTTTGACACCCAAATGCTGCAATAAGCAACAGAAAGCTGACCCGTCCACCTTTACAAAGGGCCTTCCACTGGGCAGCAACACGTGTTGCAGAGTTTTAAGTAACTTTTTTATCTGTTTTAGCTAGAAACACTTTTGTGTTAACATATTCATTGTATTCATTTCTACTGTAATTACCCTCCCTCTAGGTTTTTTAATTGTATAATACTATTCATTTTAACGTGGATTTTTAACACTGCTACATATATCTATCTATCAGATCAAGTCAAAAGCTTTTTAACTACCGACAGGTGTTTTATTTAACAATGAATTGGTTAGTTGTTTAAACGTGCTACTCTATCCCCTTCTGCATTCAAGGTAGAATCTACAAACTCTGTAGTACATTGCACCGTACCCAATCATAGTACCGTGAGTTGCCATGAGGAAGCGTACTCAAGAATGCACTAGAAAACTTCGCACAACTTAGAAATGTAGTATTTTTTAATATAGAACTAATGTACATAGTTTTTATGATGATATATTCCAATGTTTTCCCTTTTTACTCAGTTGTATAGTATTGTCTATTGTATGTGCTTTTATGGCTTGTACGGCCGAAATAAAGCTTTTTTGACTGAATATCTGCAGATTTTGCAGCAGATGAAGGATTATATGGCAACCGTGGCATATCCATAATTATGCGGTGCAAATGCCATGGCCACAAAATCCCAAAATTCCAGTGGTCCTGGATATTGCACCAACTCTTGCAACTTTGGTCAACCGTTCTCTGCTATTTTTATGCAATGAGAAGACCAGAGATTAAACATTGAATCACCTCAACCCATCCAAGTATTTGCAAAGAATAGGCTTTACAAAGATGAACGCCTGGAAATGTCGGAAACATACCATCCTGCGTTTTAGAAACTTTTCTTTTTATTTATGTGGCTCAACTTTTGACCCTTTGCTTTGAGACCACCATCAGCCCTTAGTTTGGAAATCTGGCCATAATTATACCAACATGGCTGGTATTTTTATGTTAAAGGCAATTTAAAAAATGAGGGAAATTAGCAAAAGCAAGTATATTTAGCCTGACCAAGTTCTAGTTCCTTAGGAATTTGTGCTACTTTGTGTGCAATTGTTCTTGTGTTCATCTCAGAGTTACATCGCATGTAGTTTTCCTGATTCAAGGAAGGTCGCCACCCAGGTATTATTGAATCTCAGGTGATGTGCCTGGCACATTGGGCATTGGTTGTAGCCGCACGATGCGGGAACTCTTCTCAGCCATATTCATTCAACAGACCACTGTTTGTCGCTCCCTTAAAATTTGGATTGCTGCAGAACCTCTGGTGCATTGACCTTTGAGCCACTTCTGCGGGAAGAAGTGTGTTGTATTTTTCTAGAGATCATCGTTTTTGTGGACTGGTACATTAGGGTCATAGGTTCATAACACAGGCCAAACGAATAAAGGTGTGTTTTTGTAGTGAACGTCATATTTTCTATGTGAATTCTGCTGATTCCTCTGCTAATAACTCAGGCATGAGTTTTCCTCCTTGATGTTTCTGACCCCTGCTAGTGACCAGTTGAGATCCCACTGTGGGACCTGTCACCCTTCACCTTCCACCCTCCACGAGATCAGAAAGTACATTAGAAACATGTGTCTGGTGAAGGGGCTTATCTGCATGACCTGGAGGGGATAAATTAGACTTGTGAGTCCCATGATGTTCACCAGGTTCATGGCGGGGATCACACTCCCTTAAGAGTAGTAGGAGTCTTTGCTCCGAACATGGGCAATAATCACCAGTGATTTCACAGATAGATTTAGCCCCTCTCAGCCTGCGTCCCCAGAAATTGGGTACCAGCACCCCATAAAAGGATTGTTCCTGTTGGTCCTGCTGTTCCTGCTGGCCAATGTTTAGAGCATTTGACTGCTGAACAGCACAAGGCATTGATTTGATTTGGTACATGCAGTACTGTACAAACAACTACCTGCTCCTCATGACCTAAGGTACCAAAGTTTGAGAGGGAGACAGAGCCTGTGGCCAGACACAGGCAAAAATAGGGGTTGGTAACAACACAACTAATGCAGGATTTGCTTTTTCTCCCCCTTTGTTAGATCAGATCATCAAGGTGGTGGGAAACACGAAGTCAGGAGCCCCTTCAGATCCTTGTCCCCATAAAGTCTATCATATGTATCAGGATCTCGTTAGTGAACAATTACATTTATTGTTCACAAAGATAATTCAATAAGGCATTTTTCCGAAGACCTGGAAAACAGCCTCAGTGCAGCCATTATTGAAGAAGCCTAACTTAGACCCAAAGGAGCCTAGCAGCTATCGTCCAATTTCAAGGATTCCCTTTCCATCTAAGGTGCTAGAGAAGCTGCTAAATTTCCAGCTTACAGAATTTATTAATAAAGGAAATCTGCTGGACCACACCCATTATGGCTTCATGGAGGGCCATGGGACTGAGAAGGCGTTAGTCATGGCAGCTGAGGTACTCAGGATAATCCTTGATGCAGGGGGGAAGGCCGCCTTGATCTTGTTAGATCTTTCGGCGACTTTCGACACCGTTAATCATGAGATTTTAGCTAGTAAATTGGCAGAGATGGGGCTTAATGATTCCTCACTGAAGCATCTGTCGTCATATTTAGCTGACAGAACCTTTTCGGTGGAATTGGAAGATGCAGCCTCCAAACTATTCAAATTGCCATGTGGGGTACCTCAGGGGTCTTCACTTAGCCCCACCCTTTTTAATTTATATGTGGCGCCATTGGTTTCTATTTTTAGACATTGTGGGTTCTCCGCTATCTCTTACGCTGACGGCACACAGGTGGTGGTGTCAGTCTCAAATGACCTGGAAGCGACAGCTAACTGTTTAAATCACTGCATGATGTAGGTAAATGAATGGATGCAGGCCAACTGTCTTAAGCTAAATGGGGAAAAGATAGAAGTTATGCTGTTAGGCCCCAATCCTTCCCTTTGGTCGTTAAGGTGGTGGCCTGATAGTCTGGGCAACTGTCCCATCCCAGTCTCTAAGGTTAAGAACTTGGGGTTTGTGTTTAATGACAAGCTTACTTTCAGTGCTCAGATTAACAAGCTAACTTCTACCTTCTGACTTATTTTAAGAATGATTAGGAAAATGTGTCCTTTCATCCCTTGTGAGGCACTGAAGACAGTAGTCACAGCTCTTGCTTTGTCCAGATTGGACTATTTCAATGCTCTTTATGTTGGGTTGCAAGCACAACTGTTGCTGAAACTGCAGAGACTACAGAATGCAGCAGCAAGATTGCTACTTGATATTCCCAGACATGAGCTGGTTGCCCATAGATTGGAAGGGTTACATTGGCTTCCAGTGGCCGAAATGATAATTTTTAAATTGCAATGCCTGGCCTTTAAAGCATTAAAAGGCATTGGCCGCAGTTTTTGAAGACGCATCTGAAATGGTATATACCAGGTAGGAGTCTAAGATCTTCTCACTCCAAGTTGCTACAAACACCTAAATTCAAGCAGGTTCGTTGGGGAGGAAGACGTTTCCTAGTGGGTACAATCAAAATCTGGAACCTCCTTCCAAGTCCTATTAAAAGTAGCACATCGTTCATGTCATTCAGAAAAGATTTGAAGACCTGGCTCTTCACAAATCGACTTGATGCATAATGGGCATTATAACAATTTGGTACTACTGTCCCTAGCGCCATGACGCCTCCGGGCATTCGTGGGCTGTACAAATTATAAAATCAAATCAAATCAAATCAAGTATGACAATATGGATGGGCCTCTAGAGGTGAATCCTTGTGGAAAATGTCAGGGATGAGGTGCTTGCAGTTGATCTAGTTCATATTCAGAGTGATCTTGTATTACATAAAGATGTTCCCTGACCCTCTACCTATGCAGCATCTGCTATTATAACTGGTGATTCCATTAGCAGATCCCAGCCTGCTTCTGTTCTCAGACTATCTCCTTTTCTGAGAATCCACACCTTGGTGCTCAAGGAAGGGTCTGAGCTGGAACCCATTGTGGTACCAGATTGGTGGCAGAAGCTGTACCTTCTGTTTTTTATGCAAAGTATTTATACATAAATACTTTACACATTATTCTAAGATAACCCTCTCTGCTTTGTACCATAGCTTCCAGGGGGTTGATATCAGGTTAATGTGGCGACTTTGAAGGTTTACCCTGATAAAGGTTGTGGTTATTCCTTGTGTTGGGTAGAATCCCACCCTAAATAATAATCCAATTTCTTACATGGGGTATGAGATTACACTCCAATGTCTTCATTTGCACAAATTGGAAGGTGCCCTCCACCCTATAATCAATCTCAAGAACAGAAATTCTTTCATAAGGGACATCTTCTCAAGGATGGCACAGAGAAAGCTTTAGCTGTCGCCATAGTCTTGTCTTATTAAAAAACAAATAAATACGTATATACACATGCATAAATTACAACAATTGTTTTCGAACAGCAAATAGTACTTCATTGTCCACAGAAAGTAACTAGAATTCAGGAAGGCCATACAAGTAAGCTGTTGCAGTAATCCTGCTTACTCAGAACAAGTGTGCAAAACGCTTTGCCTATATGAAACGTGATGTGAGGGAATATATAAGAAATCTTCGCCATACTCCTGGATCGGCCCTTTGTGGTCACTGTGCATTGCAGGCATGAGGAACCCTGTGTCACATTTAAAATCAAATTCCATCTGTATGAAACGAGATGTGAGGGAATATATATAAGAAATCTTCACCACACTCCTGGATCGTCTCTTTGTGGTCGCCGTGCATTGCAGGCATGAGGAAGCATGTGTCACATTCAAAATCAAACTCCATCAAACCAAACAATGAAATTAAGTGTGGCTGAGGAAATTAAATGAATGTATTAAATTAATAGTAGCGTAAGAAAACCCTACGTGTTTCGGCCATACAGCCTTGCTGACATGTAGCGGGTTTCAAAAACATAATCTATTTAAACTAAAAAGGAAGTACACTCCACTGTATGCTATTTCACTCTGATCCACTCCACTGTACTCCAAGCTAACTCCACTCTACACTATTCCATTGTACATCACTTCACTGTACTCTGCTCTACTCTAGCCCCCATTCCACTGTACGGTGCCCCATTTTACTCCACTCCACTGTATGCTATTTCACTGTTTGCAACTACACTCTACGCCACGTAGCTGATGGCACTGTGTATTTGTCTGCACTGTGAAATAATTGCAAATGGCATCTTGCACAGTGCCAGTTGTGATAAAATAAGTATCTCTATCTTTATATGCTAAAGAGCATATAGTACTTTCACAAAAGTGAAACTATAAAATTAGCAAGCATTGAGAGAGGTGATGATTTTGTGATCCTCCCTAACCTAGGTAGAGAACCAAGCAGATGCCTCCTCTCTCAAAGACATCCACAGACTCAACGATGTCCTAAATGAAGTTCATGACTGGCTGACAAAGAATCACCTGAAACTCAACCCCGATAAGACAGAAACACTCCTCATCTCAAACAAAGAAGATAACCCTCAAATCACCGAGTGGCTAAAGTCGATCGATGCTCTCAAAGGTAACCTCACGCTAGCCGACTCCGTTAAATCCCTGGGCTTCACCCTAGACCCCAAACTAACCCTGACAAACCACATTAAGAACTCGTCGAAAAGCGCATTCTTCAACCTCAGACTTTTGAACAAAATTAAACCTTACATTCCCAACAAGGACCTCAAACTAGCCACGCAATCTCTAGTTCTATCAAGACTGGACTATGGGAACTCAATCCTAACAGGCATCCCCAAATCGCACCTGGCACCACTAAAAACAACACTTCACGCAGCAGCAAGAATAATCACAGGCTGCAAAAAATACGACCACATCTCCCCGGCACTCAAAGAACTCGAATGGCTCCCTGCGGAAATGCGAAGTACCTTCAGAACGGCCTGCCTAACCCACAAGGCCCTCCACACCGGCCAACCGGAATACCTAGCTAACAAGCTCAAAAAAGCAGGCCAAGCCAGAAATTTGAGAAGCTCTAACTCCCTGCTGCTCATCCTACCAAAAACCAGAAAGAAGAGAACTGCGGACTGCTCTTTCTCAGGAAATGCCCCCAAAATATGGAATGCCATCCCCCCGCACATCAGAACTCTACCGTCCTATGCAGAATTCAAGAGCCAACTTAAATCCTTGTGCCTTATCCGCTCCCTTGGTGGTGGATAACTTGGAGCTGCAAACGTCTCAGAATCCATGCGGTAATGTTGAATCCAGCACCAAGAAGCCCTGCTGTCCGAACTTTTCTTCTTTCCAAATTGTCTCTCGCCGATTGCTTTTATTGGGTTTGTCTCATGTTGTTCTCTTTTTCATGCCCTCTACTGTGAAGCGCTCTGATACCTTCGGGTCTTGTTAGCGCTATAGAAAACTTCTAAATAAATAAATAAATAATAAAACAAAAAGCACATCTTCTTGAACAATTCAGTGGTGGTCCCATCCTCTTAGGACCACACCAAGAACAGTTATTGGCAAAAAAACAATCCCAACCAAACGCCCTGAAAAGCATTATGGGATGAGATTAGCAGTGGGCTGTGCATATTATAGTATCCAATATCAAAATAATTCTACAAAGAGCTGCAGTTCAACTAGTCGTTACTAGATGACCCTCACGAGTCAAATGCAAATGCTTGATTAAAGGGTTTCAATGGTTTTGCATTTGACTCGTGAGGGACATTTATTAACGGCTAGTGGAACTGCAGCTGGATGTAAGAATAATTTCAATGCTTTTCCATTTGACTTGTGAGGGACATCTAGTAACGACTAGTTGAACTGCAGCTCTTTGTAGAATTATTTTGATATTGGATAGTATAATATTCACTGCCCACTGCTAATCTCGTTCCATAATGCTTTGCAGGGCCTTTGGTTGGGATTGTTTTTTTGCCAATAACTGTGCTTGGGGTGGTCCTAAGAGGATGGGACCACCATTGAAGTTTAACAAGATGTGCTTTTTGTTTATGCTCTTTGTGTTCAAGGCATCTGCTTGGTCCTCCCCCTAGGTTTAGGGGGGACCCCAAATTCATCACCTCTCTCATTGCCTAATGTTTTCATTGTAAAAGTTCACGTTTGTGAATTGGTTATATGCTTTTTAGCATGTAAAATCGCTTTATCAAAGCATCTGAGGATCTTGTTGATTTAGCTAATATGCTACATAATTAGGCACAGTTTTTGTACTGTGCTACGTGCAATTTGCGTAGTGTGAATTAGTATAAACTACGTATGCTCCGTTAGCATGGTACTATGCCCAAGATTAATAAATATAAAATAACATAAATACTCTACTGCACTGTACACCACTCCCTGGTACGGAACTCCACTCTATGCTATTCTACTTTACATTACTCCACTGTATCCCATTCCACTCTACACTATTTTCTATATTCCATTCCACTGTATGCCTCTCCATTGTACACCACTCCACTTTACACTATTTCTGTGTATGCTAATCTGCTCTATGCCACTCCACTCTACTGTACTGCAGTCAACCCCACTCTACAGCACTGCATGACACTCCAATGTACGCCACTTCACTCTACAACACTCTACTCCACAAAAGTGCATTGCACAACACTATACCACTGTACGACACTGTACTCCTCCGTATGCCGCTATACTCCACTGTACCATACTCTACTCCACTCTATGGCACTGTGCGATAGCCTATTCAACTCTATGCCACTCTACTACACTCTAATACACCCTACACTGCTACCTGTACACCACTCCACTACACTTAACTCCATTGTGCTCTAAAACACACTATTCCACTTTACTCCACTCAAATGTACACCGCTCCACTCTACGCGACTTTACGCCACTCGCCTCTTTAACACCCTATCCACTACAGTCTCTGACTCTATGACTCTGTACTGTACGCTACTCCACTCTATAAGACTCTACTCCACTCTTTACCGGTTGACTGTACTGTTCTGTACAACACTTTCCGACACTATACAAAAAGGCACTCCACTCTACCTTCCAGCACTTAAATCTATGACCTTCTACTACACTGTATGATACTCCAAGCTAACTCCACAATTCCACTCCACGTCACTCTACCGTAGAACATAACACTCCACTTTATTATAGTTTACTACACTGCAACCTACACGACTACACTGAACTCCACGCCATTCTTCTCCACTGTACCATACTTTAGCCCACTCTATGCCACTGTTCAACACCACTCTACACAGTCCACTGTACAACATCCTACTGTTCTCTCTGAAACTCCACTCCACAAGCCTCTACTAGAGTCTATGCCACTATATAACACTTTACTCCACTCTATACCCATCCATTGAATGCCACGGTACTACACTGTATGCCATTCTATCAAACGCCACTCCACCCTCCCTAAACCATGCAACTCCACTATATGACACGGCACTCCAGTGTACAACACTCTCCTACAGTGTATGGAGCTGTACCACACACAACTCTACAACACACCAGTGTACGACACCACACTGTAAAGGGCTCTCCGCCACTCTTCTAGATGCCACTCCACTCCACAACACTGACTGTAGCACACTTTACTGTACTCCAATCTATGCCACTAAATTCTACAACACTCATCACCACCCTATGCCACTGTACGCCCTTCCACGACACTCCACTCAACTATGCAACACTCAACTGTATTGTATGACACGCCACTCCACTCTACAATTCTCCACTCAACTATACGACACACCACGCCACTTCACTGTAAAACTCTTTACTCCACTATACACACAACTACTCCACTCTACTCCACTTCACTATTTATATGTACAGACGATAATAAGAGCAGTCAAAAAATTAAAATATGTCTCCATGGGGTAGAGTGTAAAGAGAGAAAAGCTGAAGACCCTGAACACCTCCTTGAGGAACACCTAATGCCAAGGCGACCTCGCCTAGGGAGCGACGCGCCTATGGCGGGATGCCGGTCCTTGCCAGGGGCTTGTTGCGGTGGTAGATGACCCCGCCGGCACCATCCTATAAAATGAGCAGGCATTGATCGTGGGGCGCAAGGCGACCCAGAAGTGTTTAAACACCTCCGGTAGCGGCTAACTGGATCAGGTCAGACCCTGCCCCTTTAATAGGGGCGGCGGATCAGTGAAGCAGTCTCTTTCACCGCTCAACACTCCATAGGACACAAGCTGCCGGCTGCCCCACGGGACAAATTCTAATTTTGTTTTTAGTCCCACCCACCATCCCCTAAGGCAGCCGTTTGTTGTGAGTGCTAATGTTCTTCCTGTTGCAGGTGACTACCTGTTTTTTTCTTTGTAGCTTCCAGGGTTTAAAGCCATGTTGTGTTACTGGATGGTTCATGCTCATTAGCGTTTAACCTCTTTTCATGCAGAGAATCAGTGTTTTGTTGTATTTTACGGTGGTATGCTTGGTCTGCGGTGAGGTCATGATTGGTGGGGCATTTTACGGTCCATAGAAGGCATCCCTTTTACTTGGGATAGGTGAGGGACAGTGGTCTCTCAGGGCCCTCCAGGGGGTGCTTCCAGCAAATTGGCTAGATGGTGTGAGGGGTGTGGGAATGCACGCTGCCAAGAGGCCTTTACGGCCAATTCCCACACCGACGTGTGGCACTAAGCTAGCAGCACAGGCCCTTAGGGGATACTTAAGGGCCTAGGGGGTGCCTGAGGTAGGTAACGTGGTGGGCAGACGGGCTCCTCGTGCGCAAGATCATTCTGGGTGGGCCAGTCATGATCTTACTCATAGGCTCAATGCAGGATATGTAGGAACAATGACTAGTTATGGTTAGGAATGGCTATGTATTAGAGTCAATGTTAAGGTTAGCCATCCAAAATTGTGAATAATACTGTATGGGGTGTTATGAGGAGTTTCTGCGGATTCATTTGTAACATGATATTTAAGAGTTTCATGTTTGATTGTTTTTGGTGTGTAATAAATGCGGCCAGGGTTGTATGACCCCGTACCCAAAAGTTTCAGAAGGAATCTGTTTTGTGTAGTCTGTGCGAAAGGGGGCGATGGGGGGAAAGGAGGGGTGGAGGTGGGAAGAGATACCCAGGGTGATCTGTTACCCAGTCTAGGGAAAGGGATTTGGACATGCCGAACCAGGAGACAAAAAAATATAGGTCGGACATATAGAATGAAAACCATCTCAGTGGTTGGCCAGTTATGCCTAGAGATGTAAGAGTATAAAAGTTGAGTAGCATGATTGATAGTTTCAAATGTGGTGGTTGGTCAAGGAGCATTAATATGGATGACAGTTTCCTGTGGTGCTCAGATATGATGGAGGAGAGCATGTAACAAAGCGTAATTTCAGTGGAGGGCAGATTTCTAGAATCAGATGGAAAGGGGTTGATTAGGTTATGGGAAGTAAGAAATGAAGTGAAGCAGTTAAAAAGAGGTGTTCCAAGATTTCAGAGAAGGGCACTTGTGAAACAGGCAAATTAAGCATTGACTTTCTTGAGCAACAGTAGAACAACAGCTGCATTAAATGTTTGGTAAAGCTAAACATACACAGAATTTTGTGAAATTAGTTTCATTGTGTGTTATCTGGCATGAAAATTGCATGCAAGGTCACACCCCTTGTTCAGATATCGTGGCATACATACAATGTGACTAGCTAGAGGAGCAATACCAAAATTAAGATATTTTTTGTTAAATGGCTATTTACAGAAGAATAGTATTTCTTTATTATTTTTCCCCAATAACACCATCTTGGCAAATGTTTCACCTCATTAGTACCAGTTTAACCCTCAAAGACAGCAACTTTGGATCTGCAGAATTGCATAAATCCAGTGGCCCTGGTTATAATCTTGGTTTGGTTTAATTTAACAAACTGGACTAATTCACCTGCAAACTGTGATGGTGAAGAACTCAGCCCTAGAAATCTTGTGTCCCAATAATCTGTTAATCACTATGGGCCAGGGTGACTACTCCTAGATTGCAGGGCACTGAAGAGCCACTCCAACTATCCCTTTCCGTGGAGTGCCTGGCAGAAAATGGGGGGAGGAATCAGAACGGCTAGGGTTAAATTATTATTACTTTTTGTAATGCCACGGTGCCCACGCCAGTCTACCTGAAGGAAAACATTATGTTATAAGCCTCAGTGCATTGCTCCATTGCATGTATTCATTTATTAATATAACAAAATATGTATATGGGTTAAATGAAGGCGAGAATTAGTCCAACACCCTAGAGCGGTTCAGGGATAACGAGTGGTCAGTTCGTTATAGAGTTTTCAACCAAAAGGGGTTTAACGCTCTTCACTGTGAACTGTGGAACATCCAAATGGCATAATCTGTGGCTAGTCTTGCTAAAATAAACTATATATACACACTGTGTAGAGGAGGCCTTGAAGAAACATTTATATTTCATACTCATTTTAAATCCTAATTTGGAAAACAATCCAAAATCAAAACCACAGAGTTTACAGCTTTCAATATTTACGTTCTTTATCAGCTGGTCTATCTGTTTAATTTCAAACTTTTCCTGTATTTCAGTGGTTACCAAACCTGTCATGTATTTTTGTTGAGAGGATGTGTTGTAACGGCCAGAGCTGTCGACTTTGGATCTGGGGAACCGGGTTCCAGTCTTAGAGTCCCTGAATCTCCCGTGCCCACAAAAAACGAATGCATCCTGATGTAGAAACCGGTGCTCATGTAAAGCGCTCCAATACCT
This sequence comes from Lissotriton vulgaris, assembly GCF_964263255.1. Lineage (NCBI taxonomy): Eukaryota > Metazoa > Chordata > Amphibia > Caudata > Salamandridae > Lissotriton > Lissotriton vulgaris. The sequence continues at coordinate 1,744,034,149 of NC_141693.1, forward strand.
TCGGGTAGTGTTCGCGCTATATAAAACTTGAAGGGAAAAAAAATACAGTGTGTGATGGCACGTTGAACTTTATTGGATTTTAGCTGTATACAGTGAGAGCAGAGTCATCTACAAAAAGCGCGAGAAAGTGCTCTGCTGGCGAAAGACGCTCCACAAATAAGAGAGTGGGTGATTGAGTGCCTTGTCTGACCTGCCGCCTTTTCACAGGATTCTGCTTTTAAATCAGATTGGTGTTGACAAGGGATTATCTCAGATCATCCCTGGAGGTGTTAACAGTGTCAGCCTCCTCTGGGCCTGGGTGATAACTGGCCCCATTAGTCAGTGTGTCACTGAGCTGAATGGCAGGGCACTTTCGCTTGAGCTCTCTGGCAGCCCCTCCCGCCCCTCTCTGACTGTCACGGCGCTTGTACAAACACTGCAGAGACATGTCTTCCCACTGAATGAGGGAACACATGGCTGCCAACTGCTCCCAGTCTACAGGATCCATAGATTTCACTCCTAGATGTTTGTTTAACCCCCCTGATGTACTCTGGAAGTTGTAGTCTTTGGTCATGTCAAATTTTGTTTTCAGTCGAGCCTACCAGATAGCACAGTTGTCTTGTTACACAAAAAGCCTATTGTAGACCTAATATGAGCTTACATGGGTGTACCGTCCCCATTGGGTGGCTTTATTGCCACTCCATTTGTTTGCATCCTTGCCCCTGTTTGTCCATCTTGTATTTATCTCTCCCTTGGAGCATAGATTATTTTTTTGGACAATTTCTCTGATTGGCTGATTTTGAACAGCGCAAGAACTCGGCAAGCGTGCCCTTAGGGCCCGGCCCTCCGGATTCCTGCCACACCCCTTAGATCAGCCCAGTAGCCTGGTTGGCTACTGGCCGAAAACAAGTGCTTCCAGGACACGGATGACGAGCATCCGGTCGGAATCCCGATAGTTAGGGGCGGAGCCAAGGAAGCTCTTTAGCCCCCAGGTGCACCACTTCTCTCGCTCTTTTTTTCCCGCTCTGGACACCTCGACCAGTGCTGCCAATTCGATCTGACCGCGTGGGGACCTTGAAATCGCGGTCGGCAGCTGCGTCTTATGTCCTGGGGCGAACCAGATCAGTCGTGGCGTTTTTTCATTGCTGTTAGGCGTTCAAGTGAAAGCGTAGCGAGAGCGGGCTGTTTGCGGGTGTCGCGGAGTCGAGGTGAGGTGTCGGGGCACGAGGGGTGAGCTGAACTTTGCTCGTGAGTTGCTTTAAATACTTTGCGGCGTTTTCCCCCGTCCTTTTGTTAGCCTGGTTGGTAGATTGAGGCTTAGCATTCCTTTTGTTCGAGGCTTGCCTTAAATACTTTGTGGCGTTTTTCCCCGTCTTTGTTGGTAGCGGGGTTGGTAGAGCGAGGCGAAACATCCCCCCCTTTTTAAAAAAGTACCAGAGTTTTTACGCGCTTGGGGCCGACTGCAAGTTTTTTGGGCGGGAGCCGGGGGTCCTGTGTGCGCACTGCGGTGTACCGTGGTCTAGCTGTTGTGGTGCAAGGCAGACTGAGTGTGCGGTACGACTCGAGTGCAAGGCTGATTGGTTGTGCATTATGACTCGAGTGCAAGGCCGACTTATGGTTGCGTGATTGATTGGCACTCGTTTTACGATTAGGGCTCTGGGTCTGTGCGATACTGTAACAAGTTTAGTATTCCAAATTCTATTACAGGACCGGAGGCTTCGTATTATGCTTCTCTTTCTTTTAATGCTACACACAGCAGCCAATGAAAAACGTTGTATATGTAAACAAAACCACTTCCCATGATGCTAACACACATCACTTCCTGTAATAGCCCATAAGAACCAGGCAACACCGGATATTGTCCTCTTTCTTTGCTGATCACGCAGCCAGTTAAGTGCCTTTTACTGATATTCTTATATCTGTATATTGTAAGCATTGTCTTATTGCCTTGTATTTCGGCACGATTGTCCCTTTGGGTGTTCTGTTTATGCTCGCGCTGCGGCGCGCTGTATTGGTGCCTATTGTGTAGCTTTGGGCAGCGCTGTCGGCGTATGCCGGGTGCGATCGCGCTTGCTTGCCCTGCGGGGGACGCGTGTGCACCCGGACACCGCACGCGTGTTTCAGGAGCGGCGCTTGCTTGCACTGACTCCCGAGGGGCTTTTACTTTCATCTGGCTCGCGCTGGGAGCGCGACGGTCGCGGCAGGTGCCGCTTGAGTGTGACTCTACTTTTTCGACGACTGGGCACGGTACCGACTCGCCGACGGCGAGGTTCTTTCTAATATTGAGAGCGCGTGGCCCCACTCATTGGCCTTAGACGCTCGGAGCCTTTAGGTAGTTTCGGTTTCGATAGTTTCGACGTGTGTAGCCCAATTGGGCTTGTTTTTGGTAGGATTGGGCTACACACGTCGCTACTGCCCGTTTTTTGGTAGTTTTAGGGTCTTTGGTGCTGCCTTCCACCGGGGGAAGATCATTGACGCCTTGCTGGCTGAAATAACTGCTGGGCATAGAGGGTGCACACCTCTTTGGACTTTATTATTCTATTCAAGAGACTTTGGCTCCAATTTACGCCTGTGGGCTGCAACAACTTTATACAGCCTTTGGCTGAGGAGCTAGGTACCTGATTGCCTATATATATATATATAGAGATATATATATTTTAGAGATATATATATTTTAGAGATATATATATTTTAGAGATATATATTGCTTGTGCTGTGGGTTGGCTCCCCCCCTTTACTCCTCTGATTTATTCTTTATTCTTGCCTTCTCTATGAGCAAGTCTATGTACAAGTTTGGTGCCACCATGGAGGACTGGGTGACATATGATGAGGAGAATCTCTATGCTGAGGAAGTGGTTTCCCCCTCTGTTGAAGAAAATATTGTTGAGGCTCTGGACGCCTCCGTCCAAGATTCCGTCAACAAGGCCCTGGAGAAGGCAGTTCCAGGAACTGTTCAGCAGGCTTTGGCTAGTGCCCTGAAGCCAATCACTAGGCAACTGGAGAAGTTTGCGAAAATGCGTGGTTTTACCTCAGCTGATTCTGCAAAGAAGGACGCTGCTGCCTCTCAGGTGCCTTCGGAGGCGTGGCCTCATTCCTATTCTATGTCCTCTCTGCTTGCTCCAGACTCGGGTAAGAAATCCCAGGTACAGGACACTGATACCGACAAGTGCACTACTACTACTACTGATACTTCTGATGAATCTCCCCCCCAGGAAACGGACAAAGAAGTCCAAGAATGTAGAGTCTTCTCAGTCTCTGTCCACCCCCTTTACCTTTGATCCGGCAGATATTGTCCATCCACGCTCTTCTGACTGGCTTTCAGTGCCAGAGGTCGCAGCCTATATTCATGATAATCTCCGCAAGAGCTTCGACAAGGAGGTCAGAAATAGATTGCGCTCGGAGTGCCCGCGTCCAGACATATCGGACAAGGTGGCGGAGACTCCTGATATTGATCCTAGTATGTTAACTTTCCTTAAGAAGTTCGCGAAGGACCCTAAGAAGGGTATAGACCGCGCATGGAGGGGCTGCCAGGACAAACTCCTGTATGTGGTCTGCCCTCTGGCCAAGATCCTGGAAATGGCTTTAAAGGCCCAGGAATCCAACTCGGCCATGGACCCGCATGTGTTGGCGGGCTGGACCCAGAGGGCCATTTGCCTTCTGGGCAATGCAAACTGTGCAATTTCAACGGAACGACGCAAGTCCCTTCTCATGAGGATGGCCACTAATCTCACTGAACTTGCCACCGCAGAACCGGGACCCTTGGCGTAGGGCAACCTGTTCGGCGAACGTTTTGTGAAGGACGTGGCGAAGTACGTCGGTACTTTTACCACTTTGGATAAGGCTCAATCCGGTATCAAGCGTGCCCTGCAAACTGGTGTTTTTCACAGGGCCATACGAGGCCGGGGATGCTCGTTTGGCCGTCAGCAATTCCAAGGCCCCCACAGAGGTGATTTTGGACGTGGTAGAGGAGAGTGGGATTCCACCAGAGGAGGAACCTTCTACCCTACCAGGCAGCGGTTCAACAAGTGACGGTTCAACAAGGGTTCTTACCGTGGCGGCTTCCAGGCTTCAGAATCAGGAGGTGAGTGCTCCAGATCCTTACCCGTTGTCTTTGGGGGGTCGTACTTATCATTTCTTTCACATTTGGGTTCAGTTATCTCAGGACGCCTGGGTCCTAGAGACAGTTCGAGGTTTTCATCTGCATTTCTTTCAGGTCCCCGTTCAGGATGTTTTTCCCAGACAGTTGGTTTTTTCCCAAGCAGAAGAAGTTTTTATTGTTTCAGAAATAGGAGAATTGCTGCGGAAACGCGCGATAGCACGCTGCGACGCGGGCCCTCGCGGTTTCTGCAGCAATATTTTTCTAGTACAGAAGAAAGGTGGATGTTACAGGTTGGTACTCAATTTAAAAACCTTCAACCAGTTCTTAGTTTACAAGCACTTCAAGATGGAGGGCATCCATCTTTTGACGGATCTGTTGAAACAGGGGGACTGGATGGTCCGTTTGGACCTGAAGGACACCTACCTATCCGTTCCGATTTTTCCTCCCCATCGGAGGTTTCTACAGTTTCAGTGGAGAGACCAATGGTACGAGTATTTGGTCCTGCCTTTCGGTCTCTCATCGGCTCCTTGGTGCTTCACCAAGGTGTTAAAACCGTGATTGCATATCTCAGGGAGTAGGGGCTCCGTATGATAGTGTACTTAGATGACATCCTGATCATGGCACAGACGCAGGATATAGCTTCTCAGCACCTGCGCTTGACCATTGCTACGCTGCAAAATCTAGGTTTTGTCGTCAACGAGAAGAAGTCGGTTCTCTGCCCAACCCAGAAGATAGAATTTCTGGGATTTGTCATAGACTCACAAAAGGCTCAGTTAAGTCTCCCGCGGTCGAAACTGCGCCACATTCAGAAGGAATTGCGCGTCCTTTTGTCCAGACAGACGGTGACGTTGCGAGCGATTGCCAGAGTAGTGGGTCTCCTGGCATCTTCTGTGCAAGCAATATTTCCGGGGCCCCTACATTATCGGGCCCTTCAGAGGTTGAAGATTCGGCACCTGCAGGAGGGTCTCTCCTATACAGATCTAGTTCCTCTGTCGTCGGAGGTTCGGTAGGAACTCCAGTGGTGGTTAGGCCACGTGGAGGCTTGAAACGGTCGAGCCGTCTTCGGCTCCATTACGGAAGTGGTCATAGAGTCCGATGCCAGCCGTTGGGGCTGAGTAGTGCGTTGTGGAAGTATTTTCACCGGCGGCAGGTGGTCTCTGCAGTAGCTAGAGTTGCACATAAATTGTCTCGAGCTGCTCGCCGGTTCGTTCGCAGTCAGAACCCTAGCATCCAAGAAGGTGTCTTGTTGCATCCTACTAAGGATGGACAACATATCGGCGGTGCGCTACATCAACAAACTAGGGGGTACAAGATCCTCCATGTTGGTCGAAATAGCGAAAGATTTCTGGCATTACTGTCTGACCCACCAGATTTCTGTCACGGCAGGGTACATCCCGGGTCAGTCGAATGTGGTGGCGGATTGGCACTCACGCCACCTGAAAGATTACAGCGATTGGCAACTCAACCCGAAAGTGGTGCACTGGTTACAAAAGATTTGGGGAACGTGTCTGATCGATCGTCAGATGTCTCTGTTCTTCAGTTGGAGACCGGATCCATTGGCTCTAGCGACGGATGCCTTTTCTCAGGACTGGTCTCAGTCACTGAATTATGCGTTTCCCCCCTTCATTCTGGTTCCCCGATTGTACTCTCGGGTTCTGTGTCAGAAGGCGGAGTTGATTTTAGTGACTCCCCTTTGGAAGTCGCAGCCGTGGTTCCCGAGCCTTCTGGAACTGTGCTGCGACCTTCCCAGGAGGATTCCCAGGAGGATCCCGGATTCTCCGACGCTGCTCCTGGGCCCTCAGGGAGAGATGCACCCAATGGTACTGTCGGGGCATCTAACACTGATGGCCTGGAGACTTTCAGGAAATGCTGGCAAATGCCAGAGTTTTCGGAACAAGCTTCAGCCTTCATTAATCAAGCCTGGGCTCCCTCCACCAGAAAGCGGTATACTTCGGCTTGGAAAGGCTGGGTTTGTTGGTGCGTGGAACAACACGTGGATCCCTTGGGGGCAGGACTACCCTGCATCATTAATTTTCTTTCCTCGAAAGCGTCGGAGGGGTTAGCTTATCGTTCTGTTAATAACTTCCGCTCCGCGATTTCGGCGGGCCATTCTCAAATCGATGGTAAACCGGTAGGTATGCATCCTATGGTCTGTAAACTCTTCAAGGGGATTCGAGTTGCGAATCCGCGTAAGCCTAAGTATACGTCCTTGTGGGATGTCTCTAAGGTGCTCGATTTTCTCGCTAATTGGCCTCATAATGATCTTTTGTCCAGAAAGCAACTTTCAGCTAAACTCGCTATGTTACTCTGTCTTTCGGCTTGTCGACGTTCTTCAGACGTGAAGGCCCTGGATATTACGGGTAGAGTATTCACCCCTGAAGGGGTTTCCTTTAATATAACTGTCCTGTTCCCCCGCTCACTTTGCTTAATTCTTCTTTGGCCTCCGGTTCCGTTCCCTCATCATTTAAATCCGCCGTTGTTCTCCCCATTCTCAAAAAACCCGGTCTGGATCCTTCCCTCCCTGCTCATTTCCGTCCCATTTCCCTTCTCCCCTACCTAGCTAAGATCCTCGAGACCCATGTCACTTCTTGCCTCTCCTCGTATATCAAGGACAACGGCCTTTTAGCCTCCCATCAAGCGGGCTTTCGCCCAGGCCATTCAACGGAGGCAGTGGTTCTCGCGGTTCTGGATGAACTCAAGGGGAAGGCAGATTCCAACCTCCCCCAAGCCCTGGTCCTTCTCGATTTGTCTGCTGCGTTTGACACGGTTGACCACTCCATTCTCCTCAACCGTGTCAGCGCAGCGGGCATTCGGGGCGCTGCTTTTTCCTGGCTAGCGTCCTTTCTTTGGGATAGGTTACCAGGAGGTTCATCTCTCCGGCTTCTCTGCCCCCCCCCCCGTCCGGTCACCTGTGGTGTTCCCCAAGGCTCCTCTCTTTCCCCTCTTCTCTTTAATCTTTACATCTGTCCCCTTGTCACTTCTCTTCTTGAGCTGGGGGTCTCGATGTATAACTACGCAGATGACCTCCAGCTCGTCTTTGATCTCTCTTCTTCTGCTGATTCTCTCCCCAAGTTCAGTTCCATCTTAATTTTCATTTCCGAGTGGATGAGCGCCAACCATCTTAAGCTCAACCCCGATAAGAGGGAACTTGTCCTCACGGGTGGTCCATCTAACCCTTGGTCCCCAGCACACTGGCCCCTTTCTTTTGGTCCCCCTCCCACACCTTCCTCCTCTGTTCGTACCCTCGGCATCAAAGTTAGTTCTGACTTAACAATCCCACGCCCCCAGTCGTATCCTTCGCTCTTCTTCTCTCTCTCTTTTGCACATCCCCCGCTTCCGCAAATCCAGAACTGGTGGCACTCGCCTCTCTGTTTTGGCCCCCCAGTTCTGGAACAGCCTCCCACTTCACATTCGCTCCATCCCCATCTACACCCATTTCCGAAAGGTCCTTAAAACCTTTCTTTTCACCCAGGCCTTTCCTTCTTAGGTCCCCCAGATTCCCCCCGTGAGCCCTGACCAGGTCCCCAGCGCCAGGAAGCCGCTTGGCCGCAGTGCGCTTTATTAAATATTTTTTTCATTTCATTTTAACGGCTAGAACTAAGACTATGTCTCGATGTGTTGATTATTATGCTTTTCCTAGCAATACTAAACTTTGTGTGGTTCAATGCCTTAAAGCATACGAAGAATGTACAAAAAATGTAAGACCTCTGGGTGTTTCGCAATTATTGATTGCATTACAGAAGCCTTTCAGACCTGTTACTGCGGCTACTATAGCCAGGTGGTTGAAATTTATCATGCAGGAGGCTGGCATTGATACTCAGGTGTTTGGTGCACATTCTGTTCGGGGCGCCATGGCGTCTAAAAGTTTTATGTTGGGATGTACCATTCAGGATATAATGCATTCAGCTGATTGGTCTTCTGAATCAACGTTCAAACAGTTTTACTATAAACCGGTGTGTGATATTTCCTCTGTGGTGTTTCAAGAGCGTTAAACTAGCATAATACGAAGCCTCCGGTCCTGTAATAGAATAAAAAATTAGCTAGCTATCGCGCCAAGAATTTTCAATTCTGTTAAGGACACGGAGGCGAGGATTATCCCACCCGGTTATTACATGTGTTGTAATATTATGCCCACCCTGATATGTTCTGTTTGACAGACTTTACGGGCGTGTTTCTCATTCTTTCAAGTTTTGAAAAGAAGATGGACTGAATGTCTGGCGGTTTGATGGAATTCTTTCCAGTTGGCTGTTCTTCCACGTTGGAGGCGATTCATGTTGGATCAAAGTTATTAATGGACTCATGTTCGTAGCAAAGAAAGAGGACAATATCCGGTGTTGCCTGGTTCTTATGGGCTATTACAGGAAGTGATGTGTGTTAGCATCATGGGAAATGTAGTTTTGTTTACATATACAACGTTTTTCATTGGCTGCTGTGTGTAGCATTAAAAGAAAGAGAAGCATAATCCTCGCCTCCGTGTCCTTAATAGAATTGAAAATTCTTGGCGCGATAGCTAGCTAATTTTTTATTCGACTCGCTCTGGGGTTGTGCGTTTTTCGGTGGCCATGATACCGGGAGGGTCTAGCTCTTTAATTGGTGAATCTGTCAGCTGGTTTCGCCGGTGTGTGGGTGCGAGACTAGATTGCTGCGCATCGGGTGCTGTGGCTGGTTGGGCAGTATAATTAAATAATTTTATCGAACCGGTTTGTTGTTGCTCCCGCGTACGCGTCCTGCTCATTGAGCGTGCCGGGGGCGGGGCTTTCTGCGGGGCAAGAACTCACGGCCCCATTTGTTTATGCCTGCCTACAGTTAGTCCTACTTGTAGGCTTAAGAGGAATCTGTGCGGAGGTGCGTGGGGCTGAAACACGGCTTCATCGGTACTGTTACTTGCCTCCTTTAAATAATTGAATCGCGCTGAGGTACACAAGGTCCACAAATACACGCACATGAGGGCAGAGGGGTGAATTACTGATGCCGTGCATTATTGGGGCAGCAGTACTTGGATCAGTGTAGAAGGCCAAAGTAAGTTGGAGGGCTGGTGGGTTGGCTGTTTCATTAAGGCTGCATTGCTTTGATTAAAGGGCTCAAAAATGCCACCCAAGCGCAATCAGAAGCGAAAAGATGGAGAATCAGAAACTGCACAGCTCTTAAAGCTAGTGCTTGCAAAATGGGGCAGGGATGATGACGATAGTGAAGAGGAATAGGGGTGCGAGGCACCAGTGTCAGAAAGTGAGGAGGTATCTGAGCCAGTACCCGGGGTTAGACCGCGTAGAACCATTGTCCTGCCAAAGGCAGCATTCCCTCCGTTGGCTAAAAAGCCCAGGGTTGGTAAGACGGGGAGGGGGAGTGGGGTGCCAGAGGACTCACTCCCCGCATGTATTCCCCCGGTAACCCACATACAGCCAGTACTTTCTGGGCCTAGTGCCCCCCAGCGCCAATCCCAAACTTGCCAGATCCAGTGCTTCCAGTGCCTCTTGTGCTCCCAAGTACAGTCCCTGTGGTTCCCGTACCCATTGTACTGGCAGTGCCAGTGCCAAGCATACCCCCCCAACCTACTCTGATTCCCCCGCAGCCACTCAGCGTGCCACCCGCAGTGGGGCGGGATGTTGTTGGCGCCATATTGGCGGAGATTAGAGGGGTTTTGAAGGCCTTGACGCCCGCTCCCAATCCTCCTGCCCCCATGGTGCCAGAGGTGGGGCCATTGGTAGCGCCAGTCATACAGGGGGCAACACAGGGTGGGGTAGTTCCTGCCACCACTGGACAATCGGGGGCAACATTAGAAGGAGGTCAATCTGCCACAGCTACCATATCGACCACAGTGGCAACACTTTTGGCACAATTAGGCGCCCCCGGGGTCAGCACGATAGTAGCGCCATGGGCGGCACCAGCAGGGACATGCGGTGTCCTTTGCGAGTTGAATAAGCAGGTTGCCCTCTTGGGCAAAGCACACGAAAAGGATTTGAACATGCCTCCCCAGTCGGTGGGTCAAGCGGCCCCCGCGCAACCAGTGACGGCAGGGTCCTCTGCAGGTAAGGCAGTGGAATACACAGGCAAAGAAATAGATAAAGGGTGTGCGGCAATTGGTCATGAGTCCGTGTTATCCAAGCGTGGTAAGTTGGCGGCTCATGTTACGCTGGAAACAAGGGAAAAAATTTGGAAGGGAGATTTTGTTGATATATTCTCCTTAACCCTTTCGATGCTCATGACGAGCTCAGCTCGTCATGATGCACAGTTGAGCTGTGCTGATGACGAGCTGAGCTCGTCATGAATGAAGCAAAGTCACACTTTCCAGCACAGGAGGGGGAAAACGCCTAGCAGCCAAGGTGTTAATTAGACCTAAGAGAAGGGAGGTGGAGACTAAAGAGAAAGATGGCAAGGAAGGCTCCTTCAGAGACAGGAAACTAAGAGTAGAGGAATCCATCACTAATTGGTTGTTTGGTTTCAATGTCTTTTCCATTGTGATGTTTGAAAAGAAGCCAGAATTGGCGATTCCCCTGATATGTTATGCAAATAAGATTTTAAAAGCACAGACAATGTATGGTGGGGGCGCCTGGCTGGACTACGATAGGGACTTCAGATGGGCCAAGGTAGATGACCCTGACATGGGTTGGGACCAGACAGAGGTTAATGTGGTAAGTAGACATAATATCGAGTTTTTTATTTCGACTAGACATAATATCGAGTTTTTAATTCGACTAGACATAATATCGACTAGACATAATATAGACTACAAAAATATCTACTAGAAAAATGTAATATCGGCTAGAATAGGAATAATATTGATTCAAAAATATAGAATGGACATAATATTGACTAGACAGAAAATAGACAACAAAAAAATCGAATTTAAGTTAAGTTAATATTAATGTTAATTTTTTGTGTAATATAATTCTGTAGCGGGTTGTGGGGAGTAATTTAATTATAATAAATTTAATGTTATTTAAATAATTTGTATTTATTTAAAATTAATTGTTAATTAATTATTAATAGGTAATTAATTAAAATATAATTGGTGATTAATTTTGATGGATTAATTGATAAATATATTATTTTTAGCAATTTATTTTCTGTAGCGGCTTGTGGGTTTATAGGGGAATATGGTGGGAAGTAATTTAAATATAATTAATTAAATATGTTATTTAATCAATTGGTATTTATTTAGAATTAATTGTTAATTAATTATTAAATGGTGATTAATTAAAATTTAATTGGTAATTAATTTTTATTGATTAATTGATAATTTAGCGGGTTGTGCATTTATAGGGGAATAGGGTGGGAAGTAATTTAAATATAATTAATTAAATATGTAAACTAATTAGGAGTTATTTATTTAGAATTAATTGGTAATTAATTACAAAATAATAGGTAAATACATTTAAATGATTAATTGATTACTATGTTAATTTAATTAATTTAATTTTGTAGTGGGTTGTGTGTTTATAGAGGAATAGTTTTGGAATTAATTTAATTGTAAGTAATTACATTGTTTTAAAAATTATATTGAGTTTATTTTGTAAAAGAATTTTAAAATTTAAATTAATTGATTGTTAATAGGTAAATTATTAGTATTAGTAGGTAATTTATATTATTAAATAATTTGTATTTTACAATTTAATAGATTAATTAATATAATTTACACAATTCTAAAATATTTCATAATAGATGTTACTATTTATGTTATTTATATTTATATAAGAAGTATTTACTTTCCCTACTGTTGCACTCACTGGAGTTGGAATAGTAAATTTAACCCCTACACTATCCAACGCTATCCCTACTGTTACACTCTCTGGAGTTGGAATAGTGAATTTTACCCATACGCTATCCAATGCTTACCCTACTGTTACACTCACTGGAGTTGGAATAGTAATTTAAACCCTTACGCTATCCAACGCTTTCCCTACTGTTGCACTCACTGGAGTGGGAATAGTAATTTTTACCCTTACGCTATCCAACTTTTTCACTACTGTTGCACTCTCTGGAGTGGTAATAGTAATTTTTACCCCTATGCTATCCAATGCTTTCCCTACTGTTGCACTCTCTGGAGTTGGAATAGTAATTTTTACCCCTACGCTATCCAACGCTTTCCCTACTGTTGCACTCATTGGAGTTGGAATAGTAAATTTAACCCCTACGCTATCCAAAGCTTTCCCTACTGTTACACACTCTGGAGTTGGAATAGTAAATTTTACCCCTACGCTATCCAACGCTTACCCTACTGTTACACTCACTGGAGTTGGAATAGTAATTTAAACCCCTACGCTATCCAACGCTTTCCCTATTATTGCACTCACTGGAGTTGGAATAGTAATTTTAACCTCTACTCTATCCAACGCTTTCCCTACTGTTACACTCTCTGGAGTTGGAATAGTAAGTTTAACCCCTACGCTATCCAACGCTTTCCCTACTGTTGCACGCGCTGGAGTAGGAATAGTAATTTAAACCCCTATGCTATCTAACGCTTTCCCTACTGTTACACTCTCTGGAGTTGGAATAGTAAATTTTACCCCTACGCTATCCAACGCTTACCCTACTGTTACACTCTCTGGAGTTGGAATAGTAAATTTTACCCCTACGCTATCCAACGCTTACCCTACTGTTTCACTCATTGGAGTTGGAATAGTAATTTTTACCCTTACGCTATCCAACGCTTTCCCTACTGTTGCACTCACTGGAGTCGTTAGAGTACAATTAACCCTTTCGCTATCCTACGGTAAAAATATTGTATATGTTTTGTTAATAATATGTAGATATATATATATATAAGTATTAATAAATTTTTTTTAAGTTACATTAATTATTTCTTAATTTTTTGTGTTTATTTAAGTATGTTAAATATGTTTATAATAATTTAATTTACTGTTATATTACTTTTAAGTTACTTTTAACATACTTAAAAAATTCGATATTTTGACATTCTATATTTTTTACACTCGATATTTTGGAGTCGATATTTTTGTACTTACCTGTTTGAAGATTGGAAGTCGATATTCTGTCAGTCGATTTTTATCCTCGATATTTTGTCTGTCGATGTTCTGTCACTGATCCGGTTAATGTATGGTTAGAGAGTGTTAATATTAAAGCGCCCATGAAACCCCTTTTGGACTTCCCAAGGGGGCGCTGGTGAGAAAAGGGGGGCGTGTTGGGCTTTTAACGGAAAGACATGCACCTGGCCCCCAGGGGCATGTAAGTTCAAAGACGCATGTGCATACTGTGGCCACCCTTCCCACCCCGAGTTTAAATGCATTAAGAAATCCAAAGAGAAGGGGAGGGAGTCCAAGCCCCCACCCGAGCAGTACGTTACCCATGCCGTTGGATATTGGGAGGCTGATTTTCTGGCTGAATCAGTATCCTGACAGGAAGGCAGCCAGGACACTGTTTGAGGGGTTTTCCAGAGTTTTCTGCGTTCCAGCACACGGGGTTCCCCCAGTGACTATTGCAATAATCTTTTGTCAGCATGTAAGCACCCCTAATTAGTGTCACTAAAGGTTTATAAGGAAAGGGCATTGGGGCGGGTGGCTGGCCCATTCTCTGCTCCTCCATTGCCGGGATTTGTGTGTTCACCCCTGGGCGTCGTTCCTAAAAAGGAGCCTGGCCAGTTGAGGATGATTCATAACTTATCAGCGCCAAGGGGGGTGTCAGTGAATGATGCTATTGATCCATCCCTGTGTTCAGTGACTTATTCTTCCTTTGACTCAGCACTCCAGAGGCTGCGCGACTTAGGGCCCAATGCCTTCATGGCTAAGACTGACATTGTGTCAGCTTTCTGGCTCTTGCCAGTGCACCCTAAAGATTATCATTTACTAGGTTTTTAGCTGAACTCCCAGTTTTATTATGACAGGTGTATGCCAATGGGTTGTGCGGTCTCATGCAAGTATTTTGAGATGTTCAGCTCCATGCTGTAGTAGCTGTTTATCTTCAGAACAGGGCATAAGGACATGGTACATTACTTAGATGACTTTATGATCATGGGGCCCCCAGCTTCATGTAAGTGTGGGCAGGCCTTGAGCAAGCTAGTTGAGATGTTTGAGGAGCTGGGGGTCCCGTTGGCTCCCTTGTAAGACGGTGGGTCCAGCTATTAGCATGTCTTTCTTGGGCATTGAGATAGACACAGTGGAGGGCGAATGCAGGTTGCCAGCTGACAAGGTGTGAGCTTTCTCACAAGCAATAAATTCTGCTCTTGCTGGTCCCAAAGTCACACTGCATCAGCTCCAGGTTTTAGTGGGCCAGTTAAACTTTGCTCTGAGGATCATCCCAATGGGGCGCCCGTTCTCAAGGTCAATAGCACGCGCTATGGCAGGGTTGACGCAGAAGCACCATCATGTCCGGCTAAAGGCTGACGTGAAGGAGGACTTGAGGATATGGCGCACTTTCCTGAGCGAATTCAATGGTAAAGTGATTTGGCCAGAGCCTGCTATATCTAGCACAGATTTGGGCCTGCTCACTGATTCAGCTGGAAGCATTGGATTTGGAGCCGTGTTGGGGCCTCACTGGTGCAGGGGTGATTGGCCGACATCTTGGCATGATTTAGGCTTGACTAAAAACATAGCCTTTCTGGAGCTATTCCCGATCATAGTGGCAGTAGACGTCTGGGCTGAATTCTTTAAGAACAAGTGAGTGATTTTTTGGTCAGACAACATGGTGGTGCTAGAGGCTATTAATGGGCAGGGAGCTACTTGCAAACATGTTTTGAGGTTATTGAAGCATTTAGTTCTGGCTTGTTTAAAGCTCAATCTGCTCTTCAGAGCGGCACATATTCCAGGTGTAGAGAATCTAGCTGCTGATGCTTTGTCTCGCTTCAAGTTGCAGGATTTCCGAAGTTATCACCCTCAGGCGGAGGAGCGGATGACTGTGCTCCCGACATCTCTCTGGAGGATTGGAGCCCCTGTGAAAAAGCAGTTTTTCTCTCGTAATTGCCAAACACTGCTCGGCGTTATCCGCCTCTAATTCACTTAGTTATCAGCTATTCAAATAAAGAGGCAGGCACTGGAAACTGGAAAGCAAGGAACAGTTTTATTTCTCCAGGGGAGAACACGTCAGTTCGGACAAACGAAATGTCTTCTCGAGGTGCTCTAACTGCATCTCTCGTAGCATGGCCTTTTATACATGTGTTCGACTCTTTATTACAGGGTAAACATTCCTGATATCAGTTTATTACATCCCCGGAATCCCCGCTTCCAGCTAGTTCCCACACATACCCAACAGCAAATGTCCCCCACCCCGGTCTCACCAGGTGATTGCTATCGCGCAGCTGGGCATTCCGGCAGGATCTGAAATATGCGTAATCAGTCAGATCTAAGGGGGTCGTGGCATGGGTTGGTTATTGCCTGGACCGGATCGAACAGCCAGGTGCAGGGGAGGAGGTTATTGATGGGGCCTGTTTGTGCGTGGGGGGTGAAAGGGCATGTGGGTTTGGCACGGGAAGTGGCTCCGGGGCTTGGTCATGCTGAGGATGCTTTATGACTCTAGCATGTGTGCTTGGGGGTTGTCAGGGTGCGGGGGATGATAGCGAGGTCAGGGTGACGCATAGGTGATCGGCAATGTACGGAATGGCTGTGGTATCTAAAATGGTTGCCGTTTACGCGCTCGAAGAGGCCTAAGTTACACAAGATAGCGTTGGTTATGTCCACATCGTAATCTAACTTTCAACAGTCCTCCCTTTGAACATGTCCAAGCCAGCTTGTCAATCAAGGGTAATGTCCATAATGTCTTGTACCTCTCTATCGTACATTGCTCTCATATTTTCAGATGGAGTATCAAAAGTCTTAGGGCATAAAGAGTTCAAACAAAGAGAACACAGGGGCGGTATGCATTGTATTCCCAAACAGCAGCCACATATCACAAAAACTAGGACCAGGAGGACCATCAATATTTTCCAACCCCATTCCTTTAATATGCCCCAAAACCAGCTTCCAAGTGTCCAAGTCTCATGTTCTTGATGGATCTCTGATGCCAGCCTGTGAAGATGATCAATCACCTCATAGACAGAAGTTGAACTGTCAGGGACAAAAGTGAAGCAGATGGCACCGATGATGCGGCATGCTCCTCCACGATCCGCTAATACTACGTCTAACACGAGGCAGTTCTGCAAAGCCACCATGCGGACCGCCTGCAGCTCAGCCATGGTGTTGGTGAGGAGGTCAGCTGTGATGTTCACCACTGTTTCTATTGCTTGGGTCAGGTGTCGAATGGCTCAACTGTTTGCCATCGGACCCCATAGAGGGGTGAGTCCTTTTGCTGCATCGAGGAACTGTGATGCAGCGGAGTCTGCTTGCTCTGTGTCTTTGGAGCGCCTTTCTCTGTGATGGCTTGCCGGCGCAGTGTATGTCGGAGGTAGAACAAAGGCGATGTACCATGTGCCCCCCAGCCTTTTGGGAGCCAGGTGTAGGCCTTTGTACCACAGATGAAGTACATGTTTGGCGATGCAACAAATGAAGGAGGGTTGGTGGTTTTCAGAGTCCTTTTTATAGGGCAAGAGCTGTGGCCCATGATTTTCGTCCCATGGCCTTTGATGCAGACAAGGCCTGAGACATTTACCACAGACAGGGCCACAGTCAGAGTTGCGGCAGTTCGTTTCCTCAGATGTGAGAAGGTGGGTCTGGCTGGGTTGTTGAACACTTGTATTTCAATTCGTTCTTTGTCAGGAATGTTCATTAGAAAGGTTGCATTTGAGGTCAGAGGGCAAAAGGGAGCAGACGTTTTTCCAGTTTTGTTCAGCCAGAATTCGTTGTAGAACTGTTTGATCGTTCCATCGGAAGTGGCATTGTCTTTGTAGCTCTCTTGCAGGAGCATTAGCCAGGCGAGGCAGGACCCATGAACAGAGAAGGGTGAAGGGATGAAAGGAATGGAATGTTCAGTTGCATGTGGTAACAGCCCACAGATCCAACAATTCGTGGCTTTGGCGGCAAGATTGTGTTGGTGCAATAGCTGTACAAAAGAGTTGTTCCAGAATTCCTTGCGTCGTTCTCGGAGTGAAGGACCGGGTTTTAGAACCCAGCGGCGTCAGGGAAAACGCCCAATGCCTTCGAGTTCCCCTGCCTTGGCAAACAGACCCTCCTTTTGCCCTTACATAGGCAACAGACCCAAACCAATGTCAATCTGAATCTGGATCTATACTCATCAGATCATCGATATGTTGCTGTAGCATCATCCTATTACTTAGTGCCTCTCTCTGGACAGATCTCCATACAGACGAAGTAACACAGAGGCCACAAATAGCAGGAGCACACTGTACACTGAGACAGAACAGAAAAAGGATAGCTAAGACCATCCCAATGACCATCAAAATCTTCCAACCCCAAGTGGATATCAATCCCCATAACCATCCCATCAACGACCAATCTCCTTTGTCCAAATGGACAGAATCGGAGATCTTATGTAACTTGGAAATGGCCTGGAAGACTGACGGAGCGTTGTCTGGAATGAAAACGCAGCAGCTCGATTGAATCAGTTTACATACTCCACCTCGATCTGCTAGTATGACATCAAGGGCAACTCTATTTTGAAGCGTCATAAGTCGATCCGACTGGAGCTCAGCAGTCAAGTTACTAAGGGCACCAGCAGTTTCGACTATGGTGGACTCAACCACTCTCGTCAACTGGCGGATATTCCTGCTATTAGCCATCGGTCCCCAGAACGGCAGAAAACCCTTAAAGAAATCTCCCAACTCTTGCCCTGCAGTGTCTTCTTGACTAAAGACACCTCTAGCAACTCTCGTCTTATGGTAATCTGCCGCAGCTGTAAAAGTGGGAGGCAACAGGAAAGAAACAAAACATGTGCCCGAAAAATCAGGGGGCAACCATGTATATGCTTTGTCATAGCAAACAAAATAAGTACCCTTAGCGGCTAAAAATGCTGGGGAAGACTGAGACATAAATACATAGGTGTCAGTACAAACGCTCTTTCCTAGCTGAGCTCTCGGATTCTTGCCATTACCCTGCAGACAATAGCGACCCTGATGGGGCACTATCCAAATTGGTGGAGAACTTTTCGCTCGATGGTTAACACTCAGACTAACTCCATATCCAGTAATATCCCAACCACTATATGGTTGTCTCTCATCCATCGGAATAGTTTCAATGGCATTAGTCCCTTTGACCATGTCGACTATGCCTCTAGCAACAGCACTATTCTTCGGATTGTCCTTCGGTGAACGTAGGGGATAGACACTATGGGCATAAATAAACATCGTTCTGTAAGCCCAAATCGAACCATTCAAACTAAAAGGTAAAACCAAGTACGGAATACCCTTATCAGTCGTATGGGGCATTAGACCACAGATCCAACAATTTGTCGTGTTCATCACTAACTGGTGTTGGTGCAAAAGTTGAATAAAGGAATTATTGGCAAAATTCCAGTCGTCTAGCTACCTCATGTTCAGGCAAAGGATGAAAAGAATGAGAAGAAATAGGAGGTGTAGGTTGCACAGTGGGAACAAACGTCACTTTAAAAGAGAATGTCACATAACCAATTATGAATATCATTAAACTCAATAGCAAAAACAACACAGTATTAGAAAACATTTCTTTGAGATCAGCTTGCATATCTTTTTTTTAAAAGCCATTGTCCTTGCAGGTCTCTCCAACTTGAAGAAATCCATCCTAACTAAATATGCTGCTCGCGATGGTAGGGTGTTCTATGCTAAGGAATGCCTCTGTCAACCCAGGGCAACTCCCTTAGGCCAACCAGAACCTTCGACCTAGTGTCTCAGGCTTGCACTCCAAAGACTTAGGCAACCGCGACCCTAAAGCTGAACCCGGATGGCGGTTCAAAAAACAAAAATGAGTAGATTCTCGGTGGAGAGTTATCCTGCAAACAGAAAAATCATAAAAAAATGTATTTGTGCTTTATTTGTCCATGACTCTCGGTCGCAAATTATAGCGGCTTCTTCCAGGCAATTCTTGATCTTTAAACAACAAATCAGGCTCAATAGTGTTCAATCGATTCGAAGGAGGCACAGCTTCTTGTAAAAGATCGTCACTTTCTCTCTCAGAGTTCGTACCAATCAGACGAGCATCGCTGAATGGCAAAAATCGTGGAACAGTTTCTGTTTCAGAGTCTGGAAGTCTCTCCTGGACCCACTGATCGTACGGTAAGGGCAAAGGTGCTCGCTTACAGTGTACGCCGTGGATCCAGTTTCTCTTGCCTTGCACTCGAACTGCAGAACGTGTAGACAGAAGCACTAGATAGGGTCCTGTCCAGCGGGGCTGATCGTTCTTGCTCCGCTGAAAATTCTTGATGAAGATCCAACTTCCAGGTTCAATAGCGTGACCTGGATCCTCAGAAGCTTGTGGTCGGCTTTCATGTACCTGTTGGTGTAAAACACGCAATTTAGTCGTCAGTTCGCGCAAGTAGTCAAGCAACACAGGGTACTCAATTTCACTGAACCTAGTTGGCCTTGGTACGCCCCAAATATTCGCTGGGCGGCCAAAGACCACCTCATATGGACTCAGACCCATTCTCGAATGCACCGTCATTCTTGTGGACAAAAGCGCTAAAGGCAAAGCATCTGGCCATTGTAAACCAGTGCTCGCTTGGATTTTAGCTAATTTTAGCTTCAAAGTGCTGTTATAGCACTCGACTAAACCAGCTGATTGGGGGTGATTTGCAGCATGGAACTTCTGCCGGATCCCTAGTCCCTCACACACTCTCTTCATAACTTGACCCACAAATTCACTCCCATTGTCACTCCAGATAATTCTCGACATTCCAAACCTCGGGAAAAATTCTTTTATCAGGACTTTCGCTGTGGACAAGGCAGTATTGTCCTTAAGGGGATAAGCTTCTACCCATCTAGAAAAGGAGCAAACAACTACTAAGACATATTTCAAGTTGTTGCATCTCTCCATGTGGATAAAATCTAGCTGCAAAGCCTCGAACGATATGTAGGAGGAGCAAAATGACCAGCTGGTTTTGGAGTTCCCTTACCAGGATTGTACATCAAGCACACCATACAGTTCTTAACCAAGTTCTCTGCACATTTTGGAATTCCCGCATTCTGCCAAACCGGAGCCAACAACTTGCAAATCCCTTTCACGCTGATATGTGCCATTCCATGAGCCATTGTAACAACCGGAAGCACATACGCGTTAGGCAACAACCATCTCTGATGCTCAGATAAATCAGTCCAACAACCATTCAAATCCAATCTACCCTTACTTTCTCTCCATTCATTCAACTCTTTCTCTGTAGCTTCAGCTTGAATGGTTTTCACACTCTTAATCGTATCTTCGCACATACTCTTCTCTGGAACCCATCTCGCCGGACCTGCAACATGCATTCGACTCATCACATTTCTCGCAGTTTCTTTCGCAACTTCATCCGCAAACGCATTTCCGCGACCAACATCATCCGTAACTTTCTTATGCGCACTACATTTCACGATCGCTACTTGTAACGGCAGAGGAAGTGATTCAAGAAGTTCATTCACCAACTGCCCATACGAAGTCAAGAACCCACGTTCACGCCACAAACGTCCAAAGCTATGAGCCACGCCAAAGGCATATTGGCTGTTAGTATACACATTCCCTTGTTTACCTTTCGCCAACACACATGCTCTCGTTAATGCAATCAATTCTGCTGCTTGTGCTGAATTATGTGGAATACGTGCAGCTTCAACAATCGTATGCAAAGTCGTAACAGCATATGCCGCAGTCGTATCACCATTCGGCAACTTAAAGCACGAACCATCAACCCACAAAGTACTATCACACTCAGAGGAGTATCTCGTAAATCTACTCTCCTTTTCGTTTCTTCTTCAGTTCTCAGAAAACAATCATGCTGTTCTTCACTATCTGTCCCAACTGAAATTGGCAACAACGTGGCTGGATTCAACGTGTTGCATCGTTTAATGTGCACATGACTCGCTAACAACGTCAACTCGTAACCCGACAACCGAGCACTAGTTAAATGCTGTGTCATGGTACTGTTCAATAAGGTATCCACTGCATGTGGAACCATTACTACTAACGTATTCTCCATAACTAAACCAGCAGACTGTTGAATTGAAACAGCCGCTGCTGCTGTAGCTCTCAAGCAACTCGGCAACGCTCTAGCTACCGGATCTAAGGTCGATGAAAAGTAAGCACATGGACGCTGCTTATCGCCAAACAGCTGAGTCAAGACCGACAATGCACATCCATCTCTCTCGTGAACATACAATGTGAAAGGCTTACTGTAGTCGGGAGTACCCAACACAGGAGCCGAACACAACGCATTGCGTAATTCAAAAAAGCTCTTTTGACATTCGTCAGTCCAAGGAATAGGATTTGGAGTATCCTTAACAGTAAGAGCTATCAAAGGCTTCGCTAACAAAGAAAAATTAGGAATCCACTGTCTACAGTACGACGTGATACCCAAAAACGCACGTACTTCTCTCTGTGTTGTAGGCACACTCATTTTCGCAATAGCTTGAATTCTCTCTGGGTTCAGTTTCCTTCCCTCCTTTGATAAGAGGTGACCTAAGTATGTTACTTCTTGTCGACAATATTGCAACTTGGAGAGAGAAACTTTGTGATGAAAATCAGACAAATGGCGTAGGAATGACAAAGTGGCTTCCCTACAAATCTCTTCAGTATCAGCGGCCACTAGCAAGTCATCAACATACTGAATAAGGGCTGCACCATCAGGTAAAACCAACAAATCAAGTTGTGTCTTCAAAGCTTGACTATAGATCGATGGACTCTCACAATAGCCTTGAGGAGCGCGCTTAAAGCGGAAACTTCGTCCTCCTAAAGAGAATCCAAAGATATCCCTACTCTCCATGGCAATCGGGATACTGAAGAAAGCATTCTTCAAGTCGATCACCGAAAACCATGTCGCAGTAGCCGGAATCAGGGGCAACAAGGCGGTGATATCAGGCACAACAGGAAATTGTGGAACAACAATCTTGTTCACTTCGCGAAGATCGATCACAAACCTATATACAGGTGGCTGTGAAGAATCTGTCCTCTTCAAAACAGTCAAAACAGGACTATTACACACATTACCTCTTGTTTCCTCGATCACACCCTTTTCGATCAGATCGTAAATGATCGCTAAAAGTGCACGCTCACCATCACTCGAGATACGATACTGTGGAATGCGCGGTAACTTAGCATTCGCCTTCAGTGTCACAACATATGGGGGAATTTCCAGTAGGCCCACATCATTCGGACCGGTAGACCACAATGAATCTGGTAAAGAAGACAATTCAGATGGAAGACTATCTTTCGGCATGTACATCGGAGAGATCACTCTCTCACCCAAAGTAAGATGTACTCCTAACGGAGAACAATACAGCGTCGCATACAATCTCTTCAATAAATCCAATCCCAACAAATTCTCATTACAACCTGTAGTCAAAAGAAGGGGTGCTTCGAACTTACGCGGTCCAACAGAAAGAGACAATGGAGCAGAAATCCGATTTGTATCGGGGGCGCCAGAAAAACCTACAGAAACATTGGCAAAGCCAGACAAAGGTGCGCCAGGGAGTTTAGAGTGCATAATAGAACTCTTTGTAGCACCAGTATCTAGCAGAAAAGGTTCTGACACACATGATGCAATCACTTCAACATAGGGTCCACTCTGATCTACTGGAACTGAAACAACTCCCTCTCTTTGTCCATGGCTGTCCTAACAATCATCACCATTCCCTCCATCACCTTCAACATAGTTATCATCCATATAGTACTGTGCTGTCCTACCAGATGAACCTTGCTGCTGATCAAAACTATTCATCGAGTTCTGTGGAGTTCTGTGGAGGCAAAGAACGCACATTCTGTCCGCGACCTCTACCTCTAGGCGCTTGTTGAGCACCTCGACCTCGTACACTAGAAGCACCATTCGTACGCTGTAACAAAACCAGACAACTGTTCTTGTAATGGCCCTCTTCTTTACAATATGCACACTGATTAGGCCCATACGGGAAACGCTGTTGAGAAGACTCGTTCCTTTGCGAGTTTCTCGAATATTGCCGAGGTTGCTGATAATCGCGCTGATTACTATTACGGGGTGGATAAGCTTGCTGTACTTTAGCCTTCAATTCCTTAGTCTTCTTATCCGCTTTCTCTAACTCATCCTTGCGCCTATTTTCATAGTACTGGGCCATAGCTACAATCTGTGCTGACGTGGAAACTGCCCAAGCACTCTTGGAATCCTTCAACTTAGTGCACAACTCGGGAAGCAAATTATGCACGAACTTGTCAATGAACAATCTCTGGCCACCCTCGGTAGCCATATCCTGACCACTATGATCTACAAAAGTCTCTTCAAACCGCGTGAAAAAGTCAGACACAGCCTCATCTTTCTTCTGCTTACATGCAGACAACTTGTCCCAATTAACACGCACTTTGGGCATCAAAGTCTTCATATAGTTAATAATTCTACCAGGGAGTTGAGCAATTAGATCTTCAGGCTTAGCACCTCCAACTTGTCTATCATTTGCAGCAACAATATTAACCCATATATCACCCAATTCATTATCATGATCCGTATGTCGAATCACATTCCAAATAGGCTGTGGAACAACATTGCCAAAGAACATGTCTATGTCTGCTAAATTCATGAACCAGCTACAATATTCTGCGTAGCATTAGCCTGAACTGCTTCCTTCCACACCGGAGGAACCTCACGCATCGGATACTGACGCGCTTTTCTCCTAACTGACGAATCAGGCTCAAACAATCGCTCAGAAAGAGCATTATTACGGAACGACAACAACGTCGGAACTGCTCTCTCAATGTCATGGAGACTCACAATAGTCCCTTTCGCAAACTCGGAACGCACTCGATACAATTCTTCAGGAGCTTTACCTACTTCGTCAATCTATTGTTCATGGAGGAACACACACATCATTTCAAAGACGTACCGTTGCTTTGGTGCTTGCCTTTGCAATAAAACATCCATAATACCTTCAAGATCATACTGGGAGGTATACGTAACCCATCTACGTGCCATGTGATCCAAAACTGTACGCTCGTCTATACCAGGCAACTGACTACGTGATTGTCTACGCTCATTCACAGGAGACATACCCAATTGTCCCAATAAAGGAGAAAAGAAACCAGAAACTGCAGCAGTCATTCGTTGTCTAGTAGAAGGAGAAGATGGAGGAATAAGGGAAGACGGAACAACAGTAGAAGAATCCAAAATCGGAACAGAAACAGTATTATAGACAGGCGTAGGAGTAGCAGACAAAGGGGAAGGCAAAGTTGGCGGCCCCTGAGGAGGCTGCGCCAAAGAAACAGTAGCCAACGGAAGAGGAGCTGGCTGTGGAGGAATTACAGGTGGCACAACAACCGGAGGTTGCACAGCCACAACTGTTGGCGGTGGTGCCGTAGCACTCTGTGCATAAGGGGGTGGTGAACTCAATAGATGCAACATTAAAGGATCTTTCGCAAGTTCTTTCTTGTCTTCCTGCTCTTTAGGCGGCAAAACTGGGTAGCATCTATCTACCGCTAACTTCTTCACCCTATAGAAAAGGGGGTGGTGATGAACAGAGTGTCTGAGTTAAACAGACCACTCTTACCCAGTCCAAAGATCAGGGCTTGATCCATCACCGTTATTTATCTCACTGCCCCATCCCAGCTCAGAACCTGGCTATATGCAAATCAGTCTGTCCCTGGCCCAGTGCATCATGGGAACAGGGCAGACTAAACTACCAAGCCAATTCTTCACCAGAAAGGAGACAAGCTACCGGGGACCGGTTTCTGGCATTTCAGCCTTCTTCGGCCCGGCTTGCTTGAATCCTGATGGAGCAGTGAGAAAGGGACTCATGTCTGAGTATACCCTGCCACACCTATAGTGGCCAAAAACGATTTAGAAAAGGGGGTGGTGATGAACAGAGTGTCTGAGTTAAACAGACCACCCCTTGTTGTAAATATTTTTGTCCACCCTAAGCGTGGAAGGGTATTCTCAGATGTGAGACCCTTGCTCATTGCACCATCAGGATTCAAGCAAACCGGGCCGAAGACGGCTGTAATGCCAGAAACCGGTCCCCGGGAGCTTGTTTCCTTCCCAGTGTAAGAATTGGCTTTTGTAGTTTGGTTTGCCCTGTTCCCATCATGCACTGGGACAGGAACAGACTAATTTGCATACAGCCAGGTTCTGAAACTGGGATGGTGCAGTGAGCTAAAAAACGGTGTTGGATCTAGCCCTGATCTCTTGACTGGGTGAGAGCTTTCTGCTTAATTCAGAGACTCTGTCCCTCACCACCCCTTGTTGTAAATATTTTTGTCCACCCTAAGCGTGGAAGGGTATTCTCAGATGTGAGACCCTTGCTCATTGCACCATCAGGATTCAAGCAAACCGGGCCGAAGACGGCTGTAATGCCAGAAACCGGTCCCCGGGAGCTTGTTTCCTTCCCAGTGTAAGAATTGGCTTTTGTAGTTTGGTTTGCCCTGTTCCCATCATGCACTGGGACAGGAACAGACTAATTTGCATACAGCCAGGTTCTGAAACTGGGATGGTGCAGTGAGCTAAAAAACGGTGTTGGATCTAGCCCTGATCTCTTGACTGGGTGAGAGCTTTCTGCTTAATTCAGAGACTCTGTCCCTCACCACCCCTTGTTGTAAATATTTTTGTCCACCCTAAGCGTGGAAGGGTATTCTCAGATGTGAGACCCTTGCTCATTGCACCATCAGGATTCAAGCAAACCGGGCCGAAGACGGCTGTAATGCCAGAAACCGGTCCCCGGGAGCTTGTTTCCTTCCCAGTGTAAGAATTGGCTTTTGTAGTTTGGTTTGCCCTGTTCCCATCATGCACTGGGACAGGAACAGACTAATTTGCATACAGCCAGGTTCTGAAACTGGGATGGTGCAGTGAGCTAAAAAACGGTGTTGGATCTAGCCCTGATCTCTTGACTGGGTGAGAGCTTTCTGCTTAATTCAGAGACTCTGTCCCTCACCACCCCTTGTTGTAAATATTTTTGTCCACCCTAAGCGTGGAAGGGTATTCTCAGATGTGAGACCCTTGCTCATTGCACCATCAGGATTCAAGCAAACCGGGCCGAAGACGGCTGTAATGCCAGAAACCGGTCCCCGGGAGCTTGTTTCCTTCCCAGTGTAAGAATTGGCTTTTGTAGTTTGGTTTGCCCTGTTCCCATCATGCACTGGGACAGGAACAGACTAATTTGCATACAGCCAGGTTCTGAAACTGGGATGGTGCAGTGAGCTAAAAAACGGTGTTGGATCTAGCCCTGATCTCTTGACTGGGTGAGAGCTTTCTGCTTAATTCAGAGACTCTGTCCCTCACCACCCCTTGTTGTAAATATTTTTGTCCACCCTAAGCGTGGAAGGGTATTCTCAGATGTGAGACCCTTGCTCATTGCACCATCAGGATTCAAGCAAACCGGGCTGAAGACAGCTGTAATGCCAGAAACCGGTCCCCGGGAGCTTGTTTCCTTCCCAGTGTAAGAATTGGCTTTTGTAGTTTGGTTTGCCCTGTTCCCATCATGCACTGGGACAGGAACAGACTAATTTGCATACAGCCAGGTTCTGAAACTGGGATGGTGCAGTGAGCTAAAAAACGGTGTTGGATCTAGCCCTGATCTCTTGACTGGGTGAGAGCTTTCTGCTTAATTCAGAGACTCTGTCCCTCACCACCCCTTGTTGTAAAACTTCTTCACCCTAAGCATCTGCTCGCTCTCTTGCTCTTCCTCATTATCCCTAAACGCAACGGCAGCTTATATCATTGACATACCACGTTCTCGTTTATTCTTCTTCCCGAATTTAATTTCTTTCTGTTTGGCTTCTTTGCGCCATATGCGGAAAGAGTCAAACATTGCCGGCCGGGCTTTCTTCTTGAATAATTTCACTTCGAGATTGTCTTAAGTCTCAGCTTCAAAACTACCATAACGGGGCCACTGTAGGACACCGTCTTTTCTCATATACTTTACCCAGATCTCATTATAACTAATAGGGCCCACACCATGCTTCACGTACAATTCATATGTAGGAGTTCCAATTGGAGGAACCGGACACGAATCCTCTAACCAGGAATCATTAGAACAACCACAACCAAATATCTTTCCAAGTCTGCTAAGACCAGGCATCTCGCTCACTAGTCTAGCTTCAAACTACAAGGGAAATCTCAAAACGATAGTCTCGCGAATACACGAGTCCCTTGGCTTTGGGGCCTGCAGATACCTAATCAAAGCGATCCACTAGAGGGATACCAAAAACAAACTAAGAACTAGGAGATGCTCCACTCATACTTAACTGAAATGTCAATGGCGTCACCAGAAGACCCGTCAATCGTCTTGCTCTACAAACGTCTAAGGCTCCAAGACAGGGCGACAGTCAGGGCAGCAGTCCTTCGTAGCCGCCGGAAAGCGGGGAACCTCGCAGCAAAGACTTTCGGACCACGCCGACATACAGGGGTCGATGAAGTGTTTGGCCTTCCTCCAGAATTTTCACACGAAGCTCCTCACGATCTTCGGGCTTGGACCGGTACCGCTGAAGTTGCCCCACGTTGGGCGCCAACTGAAGGACCGGGTTTTAGAACCCAGCGGCGTCAGGGAAAACGCCCGATGCCTTCGAGTTCCCCTGTCTTGGCAAACAGAGACACGGGATACTTCTTGTTGACGTCAAAGACCAAAGTTTATTGGCTGCAACCAGGAACAGATATCTACGAAGCACAACACGGGTGGTTCGCTAGAGACTGCACAAATTCAATGAGCGGAGCATGGTCTTTTATGCCAAAAATCAAGCCTCAGGCAACATTCCAAATTAGCATTGGGTTCATACAAAACTGACCAATAGAAATGTGACATTTTGAAAGTAACGTATGACGACAATCCCACTTTCCGTTGTCCAGCCCACCAGAAATGACCAAGCACATTCCAATTTTCTTGTTCGCTCAGGCCGGAGAAACCCATCGTAAAACCCTCAACCCAAATCAGTGATTATGTCGTGAAAGAAGGAACAGAAACAGATTGGAAGCAAGATAGAAAAGGTGGGTGCATTGTACTGTAAACTCGGGCATGTCCTGCTCTTTGATCTTTATCTGACCAGCTGCTTAACAAGGAACTGGCTCAGCGAGGTCAGCCTCGAGCAAGGGAGTCAGTTCGGCCAGGTCATCCAGAAGTCAGCTAAGGTGTACGTGTCTCAAGGACTCGTTCGGCCGCAATCATCGGCCTATGTGAGGGCAACCACACAAAATGGCTGCCGTACACAAAATGGAACCCGAAGGTTAAAACGAAATCCCCGAATACGTAGTGTTCTAACAGATCGATTAATGCGAAAACACTCGTACACACTACACTCGTCATTTGCGGTCTGCTAACACCAAAATTGTCTATTTCCGACGACCTTTATTGAACGGGTTCGGACCCACCGAACCTCACTCACAAACCACGGAACTACAGGAGGTGTGGTGACAGTGATACCAGATAGTGCTCTTTCTTGGTGGTGGGCTGCATGGTGGGTGACATTGTCCTGTGAGCGGGGGCACTCTCTTCAGTGATCCAAACTGTGACCATTAGCAAGAGGCAGATGAGCGATGCAGCGAAAAACAAGATTGTCTTTGAACTGTGCAACTTGGCAGCTTTGGATTCTTTGCGTTGGGTATTCGGTCGTCCAGGATCTTCCATCACCTTCAAGAGGCTCGATGCCTGGCAGGACCACATACTTCGTCTAGCATTTCTCCTGGTAGCCTTTGTAGTGTTAGCTACCGCTCTGAGACTTTTGACTTAGTTAGTGGCCTGCCGTCAAAGCACATTCCTTTAGTCGTAAGTTGTACCCTTCCTTGGATGGCACCGTGGGGTCTGGAAACTCTGTTAGTTCAAGTGTCTCTGTTTCTGGGTAACAACTCAGGGCTGGTCGGGCTTTGGTCAGGAGCTCTTCTTGGGCGTCTACATTTTCGTTTTTTGCCAGTGTTGGTGCTATCTGTTTGCAGTGGTGAGCATGTAGCAAATTATTCTTCCCTTCCACTCGAAGTGCAGTTCGGGTGGTGATCAAGACCAGCCAGGGGCCCGTCCACCTGGGTTCCAGACTCTTCGACCTCTGGAAGTTCTTGATTAGGCCAAATTCTCCAGGTTTGATATCGTGTCCGGGGCCCCTGGATACGTCTGGCATGGCTTGCTGCACCTGTTGGTGGATAACAGTTAGTTCGCTCATTAATTTATGCAAATAGTCAGACATGAGTACGTCCGGGACATCATTAATGGTTGTAGGTTTCGGGGCCGCCCAAATGTTCATTGGCCTGCCGAAGACAACCTCGTATGGAGTCAATTGGTGTCTGGTCGGGGTGGAGCGCATTGATAGCAATGCCAGTGCGAGGGCATCGGGCCATTTCAACCTAGTCGTTGCGACTATTTTTGCTAATTTTAGTTTCAGCGTAGTGTTGTGTCTTTCCACCAGGCCCGCTGATTGGGGGTGAAAAACGGCATGGAAATTTTGTTTTATCCCCAACCCTTTCAGTATGTTTTGGACGACCTCTGCTATGAAGTGGGGGCCATTGTCTCTCCATAAAACTCTACAAAGGCCATATCTAGAAAAGAATTCCTTCAGCAACACCTTCGCAGTAGCTGTGGCGGTATTGTCACGAGTTGGGTATGCTTCTACCCTTTTGCTGAAGGCGCATACAATAACTAGGACGTATTTCAGACCATGGCACCTTTCTAGCTGAATGTAATCTATTTGGCGTATTTCAAAGGGGTGGTCGGGGACTCCAAACCCTCCCCGTGGTACTACTGTCCCTTTCCCTGGGTTGTGTTGTAGGCATACCATGCATTGTTGTACTATGCGTTTTGCTGAATCTGCTATCTTGCCGTTATGCCATACCCTAGTAATCAGTTCGGTCATGGGAGCGGATCCTATGTGTGTGGGTAAGTGTGCCATGGTCAATATGGGGATCAGATAGGCATTAGGTAGTAGCCATTTGTCTTTGTCCTTTGTCCTCCAGCAGCCTTCATCGTCTTTTAGTCCCAGCCGAGCCCACTCAGTCAGTTCGTGTGGTGTACTCATCAGTTGGATGTCCCTTATAGTGGCCCTAGCATCTGTCCATTTCTCAGCTTGTGACCTGGTCACATACATTTGTGTTGCGGTTCTGTCTTCGGCTGTGGCTCGGGCAGTAACGTCAGCTAGTGCGTTTCCCTGTCCAATAATGTCCGTTACTTTCTTATGTGCTTGGCATTTAATTACTGCTAGCTGCTTGGGGAGGAGGACTGCTTCAGTCAAGGCGGAGACTAGATCTCCATGTAGGATGGGTGTGACGTGCGAGGTCAGGAATCCTGTGGTTCCGTAGTTCGAGGGTCTGTGGTTCGTAGATTCTGAACCCGTTCAATAAAGGTTGTCGGATGTAGACGATTTTGGTGTCAGCGAACCGCAAATCACGAATGCGGTGTGTACGAGTGTTTTCGCAATAATCGATCAATGAGAACACTACGTATTCAGGGATTTCGTTTGAACCCTCAGGTTCCATTTTGTGTACTGCAGACATTTTGTGTGGTTGCCCTCACATAGGCCGATGACTGCGGCCGAACGAGTCCTTGGGACACGTACACCTTAGCTGACTCTTGTTTGACCTGGCCGAACTGACTCCCTTGCCCGAGGCTGACCTCGCTGAGCCAGTTCCTTGTTAAGCAGCTGGCCAGATAAAGATCAAAGAGCAGGACATTGCTGAGTTTATGGTACACTGCACCCACCCTTCTATCTTGCTTCTCATCTGTTTCTGCTCCTTCCTTTATGGCTTAATCACTGATTTGGGTTGAGGTTTTATGATGGGTTTGTCCGGCCTGATCGAACAGGATGTTGGAATGTGCTTGGTCATTTTTGGTGGGCTGGACAACGGAAAGTGGGATTGTCGTCATGCGCTACTTTTGAAATGTCACATTCTGATTGGTCAGTTTGTATGTAATCGATGCTAGCCTGGAATGTGATTTTTGGCATAAAAGCCCATGCTCCGCTCATTGAATTTGTGCAGTCTCTAGCGAACCACCCGTGTTGTGCTTCATAGACCTCTGTTCCTGGTTGCAGCCAATAAACTTTGGTCTTTGACGTCATCAAGAAGTGTCCTGTGTCTCTGTTTGCCAAGGCAGGGGAATCCGAAGAATTCAAGCGTTATCCCTGGCGTTGCTGGGTTCTAAAACCTGGTTCTTCAGTTGGCACCCTACGTGGGGCGACTTCAGCGGTACCGGTCCAAGTCTGAAGATCGTGAGGAGCTTTGTGTGAAAATTCTGGAGGAAGGCCTACCACTTCATCGATCCCTGTATGTCGTCGTGGTCCGAAAGTCTTTGCTGGGAGGTTCCCCGCTTTTCGACGGCTACGAAGGACTGCTGCCCTGACTGTCGCACTGTCTTGGAGCCATAGACGATTTGTAGAGCGAGACAATAGACGGGTCTTCTGGTGACGCCATTGACATTTCAGTTAAGTATGAGTGGAGCGTCTCACAGTCCTTAGTTTTGTTTGGGTATCCTTCGGGATCGCTTTGATTTGGTACCTGCAGGCCCCAAAGCCGAGGGACTCGTGTTTTCACGAGACTATCGTTTTTGAGATTTCCCTTGAAGTTTGAAGCTAGACTAGTGAGCGAAGATGCCTGGTCTTAGCAGACTTGGAAAGATATTTGGTTTTGGTTGTACTAGGGATTCCCGATTGGAGGATTCGTGTCCGTTCCTCCGATTGGATCTCCGACCTATGAGCTCTACGTAAAACATGGAGTGGGCCCCATCGCGTATAATGAAATATGGGTTAAATACACGAGAAAAGACGGTGTCCTACAGTGGCCCCATTATGGTAGCTTTGAAACAGAGATTTTAGACAATCTCGAAGTTAAACTGTTCAAGAAGAAAGCCCGGCCGTTGATGTTTGACTCTTTCCGCATATGGCGAAAAGAAGCCAAACAGAAAGAAATTAAGTTAGCGAAGAAGAATAAACGAGAACGAGGTATGTCAATGGTGCAAGCTGCTATACAGTTTAGGGATAATGAGGAAGAACAAGAGAGCGAACAGATGCTTAGGATCCGTAAATTAGCAAGAAGAGAAGAAAGATCTTGTGAAAAATCCTTTAATGTCGCATCTATTGAGTTCGCCACCCCCTTATGCACAGAATGCTACGGCATCACCACCACCACCAGTTGTAGTTGCGCAACCTCCGGTTGCTTTGCCACCTGCGATTCCTCCACAGCCAGCTCCTCTTCCGTTGGCTACTATTCCTTTGGTGGAGCCTTCTCAAGGGCCGGCGACTTTTCTACCTTCTTCGTCTGCTACTCCTACGCCTGTCTTGCGTACTTCTCCTGTTCCGATGTGGTATTGGGTTCCCAAGGCCTACATGCTCCGAAGATAACCCACTTACACCGAAAGAACTGTTGGCACGGAAACTGAAAAATGCAAAGAACAAGTTTATTAAGACCCCATGGGGTGGTGGTACATTCCTACAGCACCCTTCGGTAATGCAAGAAGTATCACACCGAATATCGGTGTGACTTACTCTTTTATACAGTTTACAGGTAATAAAACAATGGGCGGCACAAAGTTACAAGCGTTATGTACATATAAGGTCATCTTTGGAACACAGCCAGCTCATTGGAGGGGTTACAACTCCGCTGGTCAGTTTAGGCGGCACATTCCAGAGGGGTGACTGGTCAATGGGGACTGCGCATGTACAGGCTTGACCAGTACTAAAAATAGCCTGTTGCTGGGCAAACTCAAGTGGTTAATGGCACGGACAACGGACTAAAGGCCATGCTGGCCACGAGGCCGCTTATGATCTAAGATGGCCGCCGTAACACACAAAATTGCGTTTCCGAATATGGCCAATTTAAACGGGAAACGTGTAGCACAGCTAAGCGCTAACTCGGCCATCGTCAAATTACGACAGACGACCCTTTTAGCGTTTAGCTGAAGCTACCTCATAGTGAACATAATCTGGGTGTTCATCTTCGATATCGATCAACATTATTTGGGTTACTTCTTTATGAAGCATCATTTTGTCATGAGCAAGAGCTCGTCTTGATGGTATACAAGCCGATAGGCACATAGAACACAAAGCTGGACCACATTGAATGCATAGGCATACGCCAAACAGTATCCCCACAATAATACATAAAATCGTTAGCAATTTCCAACCCCAAGTGGTAAGCATTGACCAGAACCACCCTGAAAGAGTCCAAGTCCCATTATCCGGGTGTATTTCCGCAGCAATCTTATGCAGTTTCGAAATGGCATCATAAACGGATGGTGAATTGTCAGGTACATAAACACAACAGCTGCTTCCGATGATTCTACATGCCCCCCCACGATCAGCTAGAACTACGTCTAGAACCATCCTGTTCTGTAGCGTGACAATCCTAGAAATCTGAAGTTTCTCAGTAATATTGCCCAATGCAATAGCAGTAAGCATGGGCGAATTTTGCGAATCTGGCGTTCGCGAATTTGCGTATTTGCGAACTCGCAATCCGCAAAATCCGCGAATTCTTGCGAATTTGCGGATTTTTTTTTTTTTTGTGTTCGCAAGGATTTCTGCCAGTTCGCGAGGGTTTCGTACCAGTTCGCAATTGCGAACTTACATTTCGTCGCGCAACGGTCGCGAATTATGTTGTTTCTACGTCTGGTTCATCATCACAGGTTCCCAGCACCCTCTGTTTCACCACTGCAACCCTCTGTTACATCAATGCCACCCTCTGGTTCATCATTACTGTAGATTATGGGGGGGAAAAGCAAGCACACCAGCCCTGCTTCAACTGAGATGAATTAATTTGGGGTTAGTTTATTAATGTGTCACTGTTTTAAAATTCCAGTCTGGCACCTGCTTCCTTATCTGTAATTTTGCTTTCTGTTGCAGTGCATTTTTTTTCCCCAGTACCTTCTTTGTGGCCTACTTGTAGCTATTGTATGAGCCTGCTGTGAGGGTCAGAGCAGGGTCATACAATTGTTGCAACTAGCAACTGAATTCTGGAGGGGCCCCAGTCAGGAAGCACTACCGGGAATTGTTACTAATGATGAGTTTGAACTCTTGCCCCTGCCGAGTGCTTTCACTTTTGAAAAACTCGTTTTTCTGCAATTTCGCGGGGTTCGCGGGGTGCGAACACGCGCAAGATCGGATTCGGAAGCCGCAAATTCGTGCGAATATGCTATTTGTTTTTTTTGCGGCGTGTTAGTTGGCAAGGTTTTGTGCGTTTTTGCGATCCGCTCGTAGCGCAAGACGCGAAGTTACCCTCGCGGTCGTGCAAGGGCGCAGCCATCTTGTTTGCCTGACGTATTTCCGTTTCCGGGCGCGAAGTGTAATCTCGCAAAGTCCGCGGCTTGCCAGTACAGTCTCGCGCGTGTTCGCAAGGAAAATCTCGCGCGAACTTACCCGCGCGGTCGTGAACGGGCGCGGCCATCTTGTTTCTCATTCATTGCTATGGTTCTGGGCATGGTCTTTGTATCCTCTGTCAATCTCTGCCATCCTTTGCTTGTTTGAAGTTTTTTTTAATCTATTTTACTTATTATCTATCCCTCTATTTTTCTAGCCCTATATTTTTGTGTTTACTGCTACTTTTGGTTAATTTTAAACTACTTTTGTAAACTCTTTTCTTTTCTTCTCTTCCCTATTCTATTTTCTTTATTCCTTTCCGCCCAGACCATGGTGAAGGGAGCCGGGAAGCATCCCGAGAAGGGGAAGGGTCCCGCACCCCGTGTCCGGCTCCCGTGCGGGCGTTTGAGGGGGGAGCTAGTGATGCCACGGGAGATCTTTACCCCGGAGGAGGTGGCCCAACTCATTTTTTATGTTCAGCGCCGCCTCCCCAGGACCATCATGGGAGACGGCAAGATCAGTGCCGGGTACGGGGCCCGGGAGCGCCGGAAGCGGTGGGAGAAGGTGTGCCAGGCCATTTACCACCACTCTCGGGTCTGGCGCACCTACAACCAGGCCACCCACCGCTGGACGGATGTCCTGACCCGTGAGCGAGATCTGCTCGACCTCCTTGGCCTTGAGATCCCCGGGCTTGGTGAGTAGTAGTAGCTATGTCTTTACTACTATGTTTTCTCCTGCTGTGTTATTATATTGCAAATTTTTGTTTTTTACCAAGAGCAATAATGCTGCTCATTACATTGTAGGTACATTTTATTTCAAAATCTTCTGTGCATTTCAGGTACACTGCTCTCCTTCTCAGTAGTGTTGCTACTATGCTTATTTGTTTTAGATTTTGTGTTCATTTCATTGGCCTGTGAAATTATGTATGAGTGTAGTTGAAAGAACTGCGCAATGCTACACACTAAGGTTCAGATTTTTAATTACCGGCGCATCCCTGCAAAGTTGCAGGGATGCGCCAGTAATTGTGCGTCACGCCACCATCACCCATGGTGCGCCGTATTTACAATGCGGCGCGCCATGGGCCCAAAACGTCACCAAAGCGTTACGCATCTGTGCCGTAAAGGTGGCGCATTGCTGGAGTTGCGTCGCAACGATGGTGCAGCTCCATCAATTCTCTGGGGTGCCCTATCTCCCCAATGCTGCGTCAAGCCGTACGTCTGCTTCAAGCAGGCGCAGGGTTTGAGTCACGCATCATTGTCCTCAAAGTGACTGATTGAAATCTTGTAGATTTCCCTCAGCCACTTTTAGGATGCGTTCCTGCGCAGGAACGCCCTCCCTTGCGCCGGAACACCCCTATTGGCGCAGGGCTTTACAACGTGATGCATCTCCCAGATGCGTCACGTTGTTAATATACGCCGCACCATTGCGCCTCTTTTGTGCTGTCGCTGCGTCACAAAAGTCACCCAACAATGGAGCAAAAGAGCCGCAAGGGCCTTATAAATCAGCCCCTACAGACTCAAGTCCAGTCCTTCCTTTGTACACATGGCGATAAGAAGAAATAGTGGTGGTGGATTAATAGTTTGAGTATTTTAATGACTGGTGAATGTAGTAGGAAACTTTAGTGTTGTCGCTGATCTTCAATCACGATGGACTTTGGCTGTCACTTTGCGTGCTGCGGACTGCTGCCTGCCAATCCTAGGCAAACCTTTTTAGTACTTTGTTTAGTGAGTTACATAGGGTAGTTTCCAATTCGACGGTCCGCAAATCAAGCAATACTAAAGTAATGACGTAGTCGACCACATGAGATTGGTCAATAATATATCCCGTGGAGTCGTTCCCTATTTGCTATTTCGCAAAAATATTTTGTTACTTTGTTAGTTCTTTTTTAAATGTTTGATTTGGTTGAGAAATATCATCCATGTTTTCTGTTTTTCTTTCTTTCATGTTGTACATCAGCTTCCCCCAGGGGCAAGAGGAGGACACAGGAGGAGGAGGAGGAGGGTGCTGTTGTCGATGCAGGCCAGGACCGGGCAGTCGAGGGCTCCTTTGCTGGCCCCAGTAAGTTTTAATTTTAATATAGAGTACTTATTTTTTCCTAGCGTTCCTCATTCGATTTTTTCTAAATCGTCTTTGATCTTCTTGTAGACAGGATCTAAATTCTTATCCTGCCTCGACTATGACTCCGTGTGGTATTACTAGATTATTCTTATTAGTCTGTCTGTGTAGCTAACTAAGATTGCACATTTGGCATTTCCATTGGACTCCCATTCTAGTCAGCAATAGCTCTATGCACTGAGTGTAGTCCTCTGGGATTGTCCATAATGTCTTTTCAAGTATTCTAAATGTTTATGCTTTGACCATTGCCAACAATAAAAAGGTGAATGACCACCACCAAGAAATAATAAGATACTACTTTACTTTTGGTTTGGATAGGAGGACAATCCATTCTACTACTGTTGCAGGGACAAATCTGCACAAACAGAACTATGGACACTAAATAATGCATCGCTTAGCTCATCAATTATAATAGGTGCTGTAACTGTTAGACTTTCCACATACCTCAGTGATAACAGACTTTGTAGTTGAACCCCCAATCTCCTTACTGACTAGATAGTGTGGCAGAGTCATTTAGCTCCCAAAGTCACCGATGGCAGAGGCACGGACTCATGCTTGCAAAAATTCGAAAACCTTTAGCTCATCCACTCTAGTCTGGAGGACCAAAAACCACAGAGTCTATTTAAGTATAAAAGCTTTATTAAAA
Organism: Lissotriton vulgaris; assembly: GCF_964263255.1. NCBI lineage: Eukaryota > Metazoa > Chordata > Amphibia > Caudata > Salamandridae > Lissotriton > Lissotriton vulgaris. The sequence continues at coordinate 1,744,071,194 of NC_141693.1, forward strand.
GTAAACACATTTATTAAATTCAAGTTTGTCATAAAAGTGAACGTGTAACTGAAAATGGAAAAGTGCTTAGTGCTGACGATTAATTGGACACATTTCTTGTGGTCGAGCCGAGCTCTCACCTGGTTTGAACTTGATCCTGCTCGTGTTCTTAGAAGTCAAGGTTCTGTCTGTTAGGAGAAAAAGTGGTGCGTGTTAAAAAGTAAAAAGCAAACATTCATCAGTTGTGCCAAAAAGTGCAGCAAGACAACAGCCTTCCCTGGAAAAAGGGACATTTTTACTCTAGAGTACACAGTCAAAAATTATTAAATTGTACACTTTTTTTCACATTTCTTTCTTCCTCCTAGACCAAATATTATATAGTAGTGAGTGGTGTATTCTAACATTATTAAATGTACTTTGTAGGTGGAACATCTGGAGACGGGGCCAGCGCGGAGGTGGTGGCATTGGACGAGGAGGACAACTCTGGGGAGGAGGCGGTGCAAGTGCCGGAAAAGGACATGCCTGTGAGGGTTCAAACGGTGGTGGCGGGCAGAGGTAAGCTATACATTCCTTAGTCATTGAGATTGAAGACTGCAGAGTGTGCTTTCTGCACGGGTGTATTATAAAAAAAGCAGGTAGTAGCCTCCTCTAAATGTACTTCGACTTAGCTGTGAAGTTTTTGGCGAGAAGAATCCCAATCAGATCTGAGGTGAACTTGATGGATGGGATGAACGAAAAGCGAAAGAAGGGTGTAAGTAAGTGTGGAAGCACGAGAAATGTAATGATGACTGGCAAAGAAGAATGATATGTGTTTGCTTGGTCCCCGAGGTGGCTGGGAAGGTAAGAAAATGGTATGGTGCATGGCTGGGTGAATGATGAAGCAAGGATGGGTGGAAGGAGAACAGCCTGGGTGGGTGAGACAGAAACTGTATGTGTGCAATATACTTTGAATGGATGGATGCCTGGATCATTCATGGTACTATCTGACTCTTAGATAGCATATGTGAATCTAGAGAGAGTAGACGGTCACTGGATGAACTAAGTGTTACTTTGAAGAGCATGTAACACCGCACCCGCACGTCCGTTCCAGTGTAGGAAAGGCAAGGAAAAGAAGTTGTAACGTTGTCCAAAGACTACCATGAATAGTAGCAGTAGTTTGTATTGCAACTGCAAGCACAGCATATATCCAGTTATTACGGTGGACACTCCCTACCTCCCTTAATAACTTTAGTTTAGTAGTAGTACGTCATTCATGTGTGGGGGTATCACTGTTCACTCAATAATAAGCAAAGCACCTAAAGTCATCCCATATGTCATCAAATACATCCCATGTGAAGTGATAGATAATCAGATAATTTAGCTTCTTCATTTTCCTTTTCTAATACTCATTTGCACTGTAGGGTGAAAGCTAAATTAATTAAGCAGTAGCCCTTTTAACAGAGTATTCTCAGTGCCACCCGTAATAGAAAAGTAAGAGCTTCACCACCTGCATGTACTGGACCGGTACAGTAACGCAAGTCTGTCTCACTCACCATGGTGTGCGTCTGTTTTTCTCGGGTGCAAGTTCACTGCGCTGGCATTATGCCGGCTTGCATAAGATAACGTACCAATTTTCCTAAACAAGAGAGAAGAAGAAGAATAAGAGTGGTGTACTGTCATAGTCGACTGTAATAGAAGTCCATAGTGCTCGTAGAATTTGTTCCTTAAACTCCCACTAATGTTAGAGCAAGGATGAAGAAGTCGGAGGTTACATAGATACTGTCCTCAATAGTTATGCACTGTGCTTTCAATTTGCTACTTGTACTGTGACAACTTTCTGCTCAATCATTTTGTGTTAATCTTAAGGAGCATTGGTTACAGACTATGTCTTTCTTTTTTCATGTAGTTGCTCCTTCCAAATCCAAGACACCATCAAGGAGGAAGGAGCTGGCTCGAATGGCCCGGCAACGGAGGCTGGATGCCACTGTTGCTGAATATCGGCGGCTGGTGGCCCTGGAGGAGGAGGAGACGCAGTCTGGAACAACAACAACGTCCACTGGGACAGCTGCATCCTCCTCCGTGCGGGCTGCCAGCCAGCGCAGTGCTCCAGCGGTACGGAGCCGGGCTACCAAAGCCAAACACCACCGCCCAGCAGCAAAGAAAGCAGCTGCCCCTCACAGGATTTGCAAGGCACACCGGCGCCGCTTATCCCTCAGACTGTCCTACCTGGAGCAGGAGGTCCATAATTATAAGAACGTGGTGGAGGGCCTCCGCTTCGAACTTGCCACCCTCCGCAAGGAGCATGATGCCCTGGCTGCTAATTCCAACAGCACCCTGCCATAGTGTCCCTTGCCCCTTTTTTAGAGACTTTTGGGGGGTGGGAATTGGGAGTTGTGATTTTTGGGGACTTTTGAAGGACAATCGTTGGGGTTAGGGAGGGTCTTGCGGGAGATTCTTTTGTTAGGGCTATAAAAATATACTTTTTGAAACTTTATCTGACCATACCTGTTTTTTACTGCTTTTGAGTCTGGTGGGTGGGGGTTTAACATAACAGTAAGTTTGTTTTCCTGAATAGTCCTAGGACTTTAGTAGTACTACCGTCAATCAAATCTCTCGTCTCTCCTAATACTCCATTATACTACCTCCAACCAAACGCCTATCTTACCTGTAATTTCTGTTTGCAAGTAGGGCTAGGCCCAGGGCTGGCTCCACGGGAAACAGCAAATAAGGTTGGCAATCCTGGGCGGATAAAATTTCCTCATAGCGGTGGTACTAGTGGTGTGACACAGTGGCAGTTGCTTGCCTATGAAAAAAAAGAAAATGAAATCTGGTTTGTCCTCCTGAGCAATACAAAGGTACAATACAGAATATAGCAGGTGACAGAAGTACAGTAGAACAGTGCCACGTTGTAGCCTAACAAATGTTAAAGTATAACTAATTCGGTTGAAGTTCTTTGACATTAGCCATGGGTCTTTGTCAAGCAGAGTAAGAATATATCCTCGGATTTCTTCACCAGCCTGTTGCTATCACCTTATCCTCCCCAGCAAGTGTGTGGATTTATTGCTGTAATTTAGTCACACATCAATCAAAACCACACAGCCCGGGGGAAGAGGGTTAGGGTTTGAAAAAGGGATGGGTACGGGGGTTTTTGGGAAAGGTTTTGGGAGACAAGAAAAAGTAGCACAGCATGGACGAACAATTGTGAACATAAACAAATCTTTGGGTACAAACCTATCCATCAATCTTTGAAAGTGCATACACTACTGCATGCATGTCAGTTAAAAGTAAGTAGTACTTTCGACAACTGTGGAAGAAAGAATGCGACAGTACAGGGCGTGGGTGGAAATATTGATAACTATATTCAACATAAGGTCTCTGTAGCCAGATACCTGAGAGCCTTGCTGGTCACTATAAATCCATTCACAACAACACTCAATGGGGTTGGTCTGGAAGGTATAGTAGATAGAAAAGGAGAAATTGCTTTTTTTCTAGGTGTCCCCTCACTCACCAGGGTTGCCCCTTGGTGACATGCTTCATCATTGGGGCCATCCCAGTCCTCTACGGGCTGGGGCGTGCTGCGACTTGCGAATTACGTAGGAGCACTTACAAATGACTATGTGTGGTGCAGATGTGATAGTGGAGTGGACTAAGTGATGTGTTAAGGGATCAATTTAGAAGCAGAGAGAGATCCAAGAAATGCTGTCACAGTCAGAGAAAAAGGCAAGGGATACTGTATCTATGTGGTTGTAGTGGTCCTGTTGGAAGTGGTAAGTAAGTTGCCTGCAGAAAAAAAATCCTCCTTTTAGCGGCACTCCTCCATTGCAGCCGACGCTTCGTCCATCGATGTTGGTCACCAGAAGACACCCTGTAAAAAAAAAGCACAGCATACACAAACAATGGAACATAAACAATTCTTTGGGTACAAACCTATCCATCAGTCTTTGAAAGTGCATGCACTACTGCATGCATGTCAGTGAAAAGTAAGTAGTACATTCGACAACTGTGGAAGAAAGAATGCGACAGTACAGGGCCTGTGTGGAATTATTGATAACGATATTCAACATAAGGTCTCTGTAGCCAGATACCCGAGAGCCTTGCTGGTCACTATAAATCCATTCACAACAACACTCAATGGGGTTGGTCTGGAAGGTGTCAGGTTTACTCACCGTGATCCAGTCGATGCAAATATGGTTCCACCTCCAAATGTCACCAACACCCAGAAGTGTAAACACAGGGTGTTCGAGGCATTAGGCGGGGGAGAAAAATAACAAACTAAAATAAAAAATGTGGGATGGGTAAAGGTAGGGTCAGCAGGGAAAGGATACCTGTAACAGAAGACAAGACAGGCATCAGTGAAGTGCTGTCCTAACATACAAGGGTACTCTCATATAGTCTCACTAAATAGTCTGCAAGTCTCCCGCCTACTCATGGGAAATGTAGTTTCATAGTACGGTAGGCGCTTAGGGGCTGCGTAACCTGACAGAAGGTATAGTAGATAGAAAAGGAGAAATTGCTTTTTTTCTAGGTGTCCCCTCACTCACCAGGGTTGCCCCTTGGTGACATGCTTCATCATTGGGGCCATCCCAGTCCTCTACGGCCTGGGGCGTGCTGCGACTTGCGAATTACGTAGGAGCACTTACAAATGACTATGTGTGGTGCAGATAGTGGAGTGGACTAAGTGATGTGTTAAGGGATCAATGTAGAAGCCGAGAGAGAGCCAAGAAATGCAGTCACAGTCAGAGAAAAAGGCAAGGGATACTGTATCTATGTGGTTGTAGTGGTCCTGTTGGAAGTGGTAAGTAAGTTGCCCGCAGAAAAAAAATCCTCCTATTAGCGGCACTCCTCCATTGCAGCCGACGCTTCGTCCACCGATGTTGGTCACCAGAAGACACCCTGTCCACTGCCTGCCTGATGCTGAATTGTGGCTCGCTACTGTGAAGCCTGACTCCATCCTTTTTTCCCCATTGCAGAGACTGAAACCCGGCCTGTAATTATTCAACGAAAAACAGGAAGTGATATAATATTACAACACCACTGATAAATAAATATAAGGTATGTAGGCTGTGGAGTGCAAAAAGTCACAATTTGTTTTTCCTAGTAGACAGTACAATGTTTTTGAAAGTGCGTACTCTGAGTCACCTTTTGAAGGATAAATAAGTATGGGCAAATTAATGTAGCGGATCTTGCCCCTCAAGTTAGGTGTACTGTAAACTGTGTTTTAGAACAAAATTAGATCTTCCTAGCAGTGCTCCCACCCAGACCCTTACTAAAGCCAGTCGCAAAAATGTAGAAGACCCCCAATCAAATCTCAAAAAACGAGGCCTAGCAGAAAACTGGTGACAAAACTTACTTTGAAAGTAAAAGTAGGCCGAAGTACCCTAATTACCCATTACCCACCGTGGATTGCATTCAAACCACTTGCAAGCAACCAAGCAAAAGTAGCCATAGCCAGCATCGCTCCAAGACTCGAAATCCCCCCCACTCAAACACATGCAATAGAAATACTGCTAACCCTAACGAACCCTAAGTTAAGAATAGTGGCAAAGGCTTTCTTTAACTATGCCAAATCCCCCCTTTCCCACCATGGATTTTCTTCAAATGACTTGCAACCAAAATTACACATTCTCACGAGTGCTCTAAGACCCCAGAACTCAGTTTGAAAAATCTAGAACACCCCGAAACACATGCAATCCTGCTGCTAGGGCTAACCCTAACGAACCCTAAGTTACAAAAAGTGCCAAAACTAAAGGCTTTTCCGCGCGGATTTTGTCCCAACCACTTCTACCCGGTATTAGACCTTCCCAGGAATGCCCCAAGACCCGGCAACCCACCCGCCAAGAAGCGTAACACCCCCAAACAGGCCAAAAGCAAAATCTCATACTTGCAATATTTCTGGGCCTTCGGTCCAAACGCGCTGCGTAGCTAGGCCATAAGTCGGGGTTGGCACGACGGATTTCCTGAAAAGCAAATGCAATCAAGATTAGAGTGTCCCAGCAGTGCTCCCAGACCACGAAACTCACCCGCAAACAGACGGAACCCCCCCTAAGAGCACCTCAAAGGCAAGCAAGTCATCAAAAACACAAAAAAAATTCCGCCTGGGATTTGGTCCAAAACACTTTTAGCCGGTATTAGAGCTTCCCAGCAATGGCCCCAGAGCCGTCAACCCAGGAGAAAACGAGTAGAAGACCCCCAAACAGCCAAAGAGCAAAAGTACAAAAATGGGGACTTAGTCAATTTTTCACAAATTTCCCAAATCACTCCGCGCGCGCTCTGCAGCTAGGCCCTAAGTCCCCTCTGCCACCATGGATTTGCTTCAAACCTCTTGCAAAGTAAAGTATATATAGCCAGCAGTGCTCCCAGACCACGAAACTCACCCACAAACACCAGGAAGCCCCCCAAACAGGCCCCCGAAAACGCTACATAGAGCAAAATGTCAGAAATAGCCAAAAAAAATCGGCCTGGATTTTGTCCCAACCACTTCTACCCGGTATTAGACCTTCCCAGGAATGCCCCAAGACCTGTCAACCCACCCGCCAAGAAGCATAACACCCCCAAACAGGCCAAAAGCAAAATCTCATACTTGCAATATTTCTGGGCCTTCGGTCCAAACGCGCTGCGTAGCTAGGCCATAAGTCGGGGTTGGCACGACGGATTTCCTGAAAAGCAAATGCAATCAAGATTAGAGTGTCCCAGCAGTGCTCCCAGACCACGAAACTCACCCACAAACACCAGGAAGCCCCCCAAACAGGCCCCCGAAAACGCTACATAGAGCAAAATGTCAGAAATAGCCCAAAAAAAAATCGGCCTGGATTTTGTCCCAACCACTTCTACCCGGTATTAGACCTTCCCAGGAATGCCCCAAGACCCGTCAACCCACCTGCCAAGAAGCATAACACCCCCAAACAGGCCAAAAGCAAAATCTCATACTTGCAATATTTCTGGGCCTTCGGTCCAAACGCGCTGCGTAGCTAGGCCATAAGTCGGGGTTGGCACGACGGATTTCCTGAAAAGCAAATGCAATCAAGATTAGAGTGTCCCAGCAGTGCTCCCAGACCACGAAACTCACCCACAAACACCAGGAAGCCCCCCAAACAGGCCCCCGAAAACGCTACATAGAGCAAAATGTCAGAAATAGCCAAAAAAAAAATCGGCCTGGATTTTGTCCCAACCACTTCTACCCGGTATTAGACCTTCCCAGGAATGCCCCAAGACCCGTCAACCCACCCGCCAAGAAGCATAACACCCCCAAACAGGCCAAAAGCAAAATCTCATACTTGCAATATTTCTGGGCCTTCGGTCCAAACGCGCTGCGTAGCTAGGCCATAAGTCGGGGTTGGCACGACGGATTTCCTGAAAAGCAAATGCAATCAAGATTAGAGTGTCCCAGCAGTGCTCCCAGACCACGAAACTCACCCGCAAACAGACGGAACCCCCCTAAGAGCACCTCAAAGGCAAGCAAGTCATCAAAAACACAAAAAAAATTCCGCCTGGGATTTGGTCCAAAACACTTTTATCCGGTATTAGAGCTTCCCAGCAATGGCCCCAGAGCCGTCAACCCAGGAGAAAACGAGTAGAAGACCCCCAAACAGCCAAAGAGCAAAAGTACAAAAATGGGGACTTAGTCAATTTTTCACAAATTTCCCAAATCACTCCGCGCGCGCTCTGCAGCTAGGCCCTAAGTCCCCTCTGCCACCATGGATTTGCTTCAAACCTCTTGCAAAGTAAAGTATATATAGCCAGCAGTGCTCCCAGACCACGAAACTCACCCACAAACACCAGGAAGCCCCCCAAACACGCCCCCGAAAACGCTACATAGAGCAAAATGTCAGAAATAGCCCAAAAAAAAATCGGCCTGGATTTTGTCCCAACCACTTCTACCCGGTATTAGACCTTCCCAGGAATGCCCCAAGACCCGTCAACCCACCCGCCAAGAAGCATAACACCCCCAAACAGGCCAAAAGCAAAATCTCATACTTGCAATATTTCTGGGCCTTCGGTCCAAACGCGCTGCGTAGCTAGGCCATAAGTCGGGGTTGGCACGACGGATTTCCTGAAAAGCAAATGCAATCAAGATTAGAGTGTCCCAGCAGTGCTCCCAGACCACGAAACTCACCCACAAACACCAGGAAGCCCCCCAAACAGGCCCCCGAAAACGCTACATAGAGCAAAATGTCAGAAATAGCCAAAAAAAAAATCGGCCTGGATTTTGTCCCAACCACTTCTACCCGGTATTAGACCGTCCCAGGAATGCCCCAAGACCCGTCAACCCACCCGCCAAGAAGCATAACACCCCCAAACAGGCCAAAAGCAAAATCTCATACTTGCAATATTTCTGGGCCTTCGGTCCAAACGCGCTGCGTAGCTAGGCCATAAGTCGGGGTTGGCACGACGGATTTCCTGAAAAGCAAATGCAATCAAGATTAGAGTGTCCCAGCAGTGCTCCCAGACCACGAAACTCACCCACAAACACCAGGAAGCCCCCCAAACAGGCCCCCGAAAACGCTACATAGAGCAAAATGTCAGAAATAGCCCAAAAAAAAATCGGCCTGGATTTTGTCCCAACCACTTCTACCCGGTATTAGACCTTCCCAGGAATGCCCCAAGACCCGTCAACCCACCCGCCAAGAAGCATAACACCCCCAAACAGGCCAAAAGCAAAATCTCATACTTGCAATATTTCTGGGCCTTCGGTCCAAACGCGCTGCGTAGCTAGGCCATAAGTCGGGGTTGGCACGACGGATTTCCTGAAAAGCAAATGCAATCAAGATTAGAGTGTCCCAGCAGTGCTCCCAGACCACGAAACTCACCCGCAAACAGACGGAACCCCCCCTAAGAGCACCTCAAAGGCAAGCAAGTCATCAAAAACACAAAAAAAATTCCGCCTGGGATTTGGTCCAAAACACTTTTATCCGGTATTAGAGCTTCCCAGCAATGGCCCCAGAGCCGTCAACCCAGGAGAAAACGAGTAGAAGACCCCCAAACAGCCAAAGAGCAAAAGTACAAAAATGGGGACAGTCAATTTTTCACAAATTTCCCAAATCACTCCGCGCGCGCTCTGCAGCTAGGCCCTAAGTCCCCTCTGCCACCATGGATTTGCTTCAAACCTCTTGCAAAGTAAAGTATATATAGCCAGCAGTGCTCCCAGACCACGAAACTCACCCACAAACACCAGGAAGCCCCCCAAACACGCCCCCGAAAACGCTACATAGAGCAAAATGTCAGAAATAGCCACAAAAAAAAATCGGCCTGGATTTTGTCCCAACCACTTCTACCCGGTATTAGACCTTCCCAGGAATGCCCCAAGACCCGTCAACCCACCCGCCAAGAAGCATAACACCCCCAAACAGGCCAAAAGCAAAATCTCATACTTGCAATATTTCTGGGCCTTCGGTCCAAACGCGCTGCGTAGCTAGGCCATAAGTCGGGGTTGGCACGACGGATTTCCTGAAAAGCAAATGCAATCAAGATTAGAGTGTCCCAGCAGTGCTCCCAGACCACGAAACTCACCCACAAACACCAGGAAGCCCCCCAAACAGGCCCCCGAAAACGCTACATAGAGCAAAATGTCAGAAATAGCCAAAAAAAAAATCGGCCTGGATTTTGTCCCAACCACTTCTACCCGGTATTAGACCTTCCCAGGAATGCCCCAAGACCCGTCAACCCACCCGCCAAGAAGCATAACACCCCCAAACAGGCCAAAAGCAAAATCTCATACTTGCAATATTTCTGGGCCTTCGGTCCAAACGCGCTGCGTAGCTAGGCCATAAGTCGGGGTTGGCACGACGGATTTCCTGAAAAGCAAATGCAATCAAGATTAGAGTGTCCCAGCAGTGCTCCCAGACCACGAAACTCACCCACAAACACCAGGAAGCCCCCCAAACAGGCCCCCGAAAACGCTACATAGAGCAAAATGTCAGAAATAGCCAAAAAAAAAATCGGCCTGGATTTTGTCCCAACCACTTCTACCCGGTATTAGACCGTCCCAGGAATGCCCCAAGACCCGGCAACCCACCCGCCAAGAAGCATAACACCCCCAAACAGGCCAAAAGCAAAATCTCATACTTGCAATATTTCTGGGCCTTCGGTCCAAACGCGCTGCGTAGCTAGGCCATAAGTCGGGGTTGGCACGACGGATTTCCTGAAAAGCAAATGCAATCAAGATTAGAGTGTCCCAGCAATGCTCTCAGACCACGAAACTCACCCACAAACAGACGGAACCCCCCCTAAGAGCACCTCAAAGGCAAGCAAGTCATCAAAAACACAAAAAATTTTCCGCCTCGGATTTGGTCCAAACCACTTTTAGTGCTTCCCAGCAATGGCCCCAGACCCATCAACTCACCTGCAAAGAGGTAGAACAACACCCCCACAAGTGCTGAGTCTTTCTTCATTGGGCGTAAACCAGCCCTCTGCTTTGATGGAAATAGGAGTCTGGAGGAGGAGGATAGAGGAGCATGTTCTTCTGAACTTGTGAACCTGAGGAATGCAGACTGCGGCACCTTCAAATAAATTAGCAAACAAGTGAAGACAGTTCTGCTGATGGGCTTGTTTTTGTGATTATCTGATTAAAGTTTGAATTATATTAACTGTGCACAACAAAGAAAGACAGACACACAGGAATAAAAGTGAATAAGGATGAAAAAGAAAGTTATTGATTCGTTGTCTCATTTTCAGGGCTCGAAGTCGGTATCACGGTCCAGGAATAAGAATAAGGCTTCGTCATCATACTCTGCGAATTCAGCCAGGGTGAGGTCAGTGTCACCTGACAGAGTAGAAATTCCCTCATCTATGTTGCTGGCCACCTCCTCTTCATCCGGCACGCTCTCTCGTACTCTGAAATCTGGTGGTATGAGGTGCTGATTCATCTTGATCATTGTTAACCTCTCCACATTTTTGGGCGAGAGGCGGCTCCGTTTGGGAGTTACAATCCCACCAGCCGCACTGAAAACCCGTTCAGAAGACACACTTGCGAGTGGGCAAGACAAGTAGTTTAAAGCCAGGTTGGTGAGCTGTGGCCACAATTCTTTTTTCCCATGCCAATACGCCAATGGGTCAGAATTAACATAGACCTCTGTGGAGTCATTCAGATAGTCCTTCACCATCGACTCAAGGTCCTCCTCCAAGGTTCGTCCACTTTGCGTAGCTCTTGCTGTGCCTCTGACCTTTTGAGAACCAAACCCACGCAGAGCTAGCCAATCCTCTTCAGCCTCCAATGTTTCTGTTGTCTTTCGTGCAGATGATCCGGTTGCCGGTGTCTTTAACGGCTGAGAGGTCACTTGTGCCACAGCCACAGGTGCAGAAGTGGATTGTTTTGACTGGGGATGGCCTGCTGATGTACTGCCATTTCCTTCAATTTCCAGCCGTTCTGTTTCAAACTTCTTGGCTGACAAGGCTAGCCAACGTTTGTACTTTGTAACATCTTCATCACCAAAAGGAAAGAATGCTCTGCCTGCCAGCGCCTTTTTGTAGCGTGGATCCAGAATAGTAGCACAAATGTAATGCTGTTCTGAGTGGATCTTTTTAAGACGTTCATCACCTTGTAGGAGCTCTAATAATTGCTCAGCCAGAAGCAAAGAGTCTTGCTTTTTGTCATCTTTTCCAAACACAGAACACACCTCCTTCAGTTGGTCCTCCAGCATGTACAACAATGGGATAGCTTTTCCCAAATTAGAGTCCTCCTTGCTGACTGCACGCGTGAAGACCTCAAAAGGACGAAGCATGCGTGTTAGGCTTTCAACTATGTTCCATTGCGGCCCACCCATCCTCAGCTCCTCTATACCCTCTTTCAAGAAATATTGATCGAGTTCCGTATACTGCTCATACAGACGCTCAAGCATGTAGAAGGTTGAGTTCCAACGTGTTACCACCTCCTGGATGAGTGCTTTCACTGGCATTTGACATTGATATAGCATGCTCCTCAGCTGCTTCCGGGCCTTAAAAGAATGCCTGAAATGCTTGCAAATTTTTCGGCAGTTCTCCAATACACTGTACGCTGCACTGCGTTTATTACCCAAGAATTTTTGGACAACCAGGTTTATACAGTGCGCCAAACACGGCACTCTGAAATAGTAACCGTCCCTCATGGCCTTAACTATATTGGCGCCATTGTCCGTGGAAACATAACCAACCTTGCGTTTTAGTGGGGACAGACAGTTAAGGACCTTTGTGTTAAAGACATCCAAAATGTTTTCTGCTGTGTGACGTTTCTCCAAACCAAACATGGCTAGTGTTGCATGTTTCCGAGCACCTTTAAAAACAATGTTAGTGTCAACACCTGAGTTTAGCTTTGCTTTAGCCCCTGAAAAAGAGACCCAGTGTGCAGTGATGCACATGTAATCAGCGCCTGCGCCACTGGTCCACATGTCTGTTGTCAGATGTATAGTGTGAACAGCACTCTTCTGCAAAGCTGCCCCAATCACCTTCAGAACATCTTCATGTAGTGCTGGAACCGCAACTCGGGCAAAATAGAACCGGCTAGGAACCTTCCATTTAGGGCAGAGCGCTGTCACTAATTCTAGAAAACCAACCCCTTCTACAAAAGAAAAAGGGAGAAGGTCCAGAGCTAGCATTTTAGCCAGCTTAGTGTTACACAGACGGGTCATTGGGTGGTTGCGTTCATATTGCGCTTCTGTAAACAACATCTTTTTAATGTTGCCCTGGACCAATGATTTACGGGATGATGATGATCTCTTCGACCCAGTTACGCTCGCTGATGAACTTTTCCGCATTGATGTCTCACTCTCTCCCACACTCTTAGTGTGGCTCCCATGGGGTGTGCTGCTGACATGGGAACTGGGTGTAAGTGAAGTGTTTGAATCGTCTTCTTCTACCTCCTCGTCATCAGCAGATGACAAATCAACGTTTTCATTACGTGCAATTCCGGCTTTCTTGACCGCCTCTAGGTGCGGAAACCATTGGACAGCGTGCCTTCTCTCAAGATGACCTCTCTGGCCTCCGGTACCATAGTTAGAACCAAGCTTACCACGACTAAATCGAAGCTTACAAAGGCTACAAATGGCTACGTTTTCCTTTTTTGGGCAAACACTAAAGAAGTCCCAAACTGGAGACTTGAAATGTCTTCGGGGGCCGGAGGAGGCGGCGATACTGGTGGTGGTGGTCCTGCTGCTAATGACAGATGAAGTGGAGGATGTGGATTGCCGAACTTCAGTACGTTTTGCACTTTCACCACCACGAATTGAGGTCGAGGACGAGGTGGGTACCTTCTTGCGAAGAAATATGGAAGCGGTAGGTTTTGGTGTACTACTTAACTCCAAATCTAATGATTCCATTTCCATTGCCTCCTCGCCGACATCATCATCACGCTCAGCAGCTTCTCGGGATAGGGTCAAAATGTCTCTTTGCTGCATGCCCGGTGGGGCTGCAGTGACCTTTGTGATGACTGGCTCGTCGTCATCGTGAGAGGCTTCATCACCAGCAGTATCTGTCACTTCTTGTTGAGCCTCATCACACTCCATAGGTTTGAGTTTTTGGACGACCTTCCTTTTACGCTTAGGTACCGGTGTCAGATCATGGTGTGCCTCACTGTCAGACCGCAGTTGTGGTTCCCAAGACAGATCACTTGCATCAGAACGAGGTGGGCTTGAAGAAGATGTAGACACCCCCCTTGATCTTTTCCTTGCTAGGGATGTGGAAGACAATGAATGATCATCAGGAGGAGTGGCTTCCAATGATACCTCGGCTTCATTGTCGATTTCCAAATGTGCCCCTACTTCGGGAGGAACAACTATTGGGGGCACTTGTGAACCTCCATGCACCTTTGCTTGCGCATCTCCTTTTGCTGCCTCTCCTTCCACATGTACTTGGGCGTGTACTTGCACATGGTGTTGTTGTTGCGGCTGTGGTTGTTCAACACTTGTCAGATGAGTTACAACAACCTGTGTTGATTCAGGGACATTGCTGCTACTTTCTTGCGATGAGCCAACATCACTGGTCGATGGTGATTGGAGAAGTACACTGACTGCCTCTGAAGCACTCAAGGGCTTTGACTTAAGTTGGCGTGGTGGTGGAGGCACTGAACCCAATGGAGCAGGGGTGCTGCTCTCAGCTTGGTCCCCAGCAGATCCTGCTGCTGCAGGCGTACTTTTTTTTTTGCTCCCAAAAAAAGTGGCGGGTGGCACACCAGCCTCCTTGGTAACTTGCTTCTTCTGCTCCTTACTAGCAACTTTCTTGGTAGAGGAGCTACGGAGAACTTTCTTTGGGGGCGGGGCCATCTTCTTCAGAGCAGGTCAGACAGCAGGCCGCAGTTGCACGAATTGTAGAGTTGTCTGAGGCCAGACGTGACGTCGCGTGACGTTATGCTGCACACACACACCGCTGCAGGACTTCTTCCTGGCACTGGTGGTTCTCTTGAGTCTTGTGCACCTAAAAAAAATGGAAGACATAGGAACATCAGTTCAGTTATAGAGCACAAAAAAATCGAAAAACACTGCAAAATCAGCACAATCCCAATCCATCCATGCCCTCCATAATGTTTAAATTCAAGACAACCCACAGAAAGACTAGGCCCATGCAAGACTCACTACCCCTGGGCATAAATAAAGGTTGAAAAGTAGGCAAAATGGTTGGAGGCCTAACAACAAAGCCTGCATTTAAAATGGCCACTTGCCTGCCAGCACATGGCCAGTGCCTGTAGCTGCACTCAAAATGGCCACCAGCCACATGGCATGTCCCTCCCCATGAACACCCCCAAAAATCGAAAAACACTGCAAAATCAGCACAATCCCATTCAATCCATGGCCTCCATGATGTTTAAATTCAAGACAACCCACAGAAATACTAGGCCCATGCAAGACTCACTACCCCTGGGCATAAATAAAGGTTGAAAAGTAGGCAAAATGGTTGGAGGCCTAACAACAAAGCCTGCATTCAAAATGGCCACTTGCCTGCCAGCACATGGCCAGTGCCTGTAGCTGCACTCAAAATGGCCACCAGCCACATGGCATGTCCCTCCCCATGAACACCCCCAAAAATCGAAAAACACTGCAAAATCAGCACAATCCCATTCCATCCATGGCCTCCATGATGTTTAAATTCAAGACAGCCCACAGAAAGACTAGGCCCATGCTAGACTCAAATACCCCTGGTGAAAAGGCCACAAGTACAGGCCCAAAAATCGAAAAACACTGCAAAATCAGCACAATCCCATTCCATCCATGGCCTCCATGATGTTTAAATTCAAGACAGCCCACAGAAAGACTAGGCCCATGCTAGACTCAAATACCCCTGGTGAAAAGGCCACAAGTACAGGCCCAAAAATCGAAAAACACTGCAAAATCAGCACAATCCCATTCCATCCATGGCCTCCATGATGTTTAAATTCAAGACAGCCCACAGAAAGACTAGGCCCATGCTAGACTCAAATACCCCTGGTGAAAAGGCCACAAGTACAGGCCCAAAAATCGAAAAACACTGCAAAATCAGCACAATCCCATTCAATCCATGGCCTCCATGATGTTTAAATTCAAGACAACCCACAGAAATACTAGGCCCATGCAAGACTCACTACCCCTGGGCATAAATAAAGGTTGAAAAGTAGGCAAAATGGTTGGAGGCCTAACAACAAAGCCTGCATTCAAAATGGCCACTTGCCTGCCAGCACATGGCCAGTGCCTGTAGCTGCACTCAAAATGGCCACCAGCCACATGGCATGTCCCTCCCCATGAACACCCCCAAAAATCGAAAAACACTGCAAAATCAGCACAATCCCATTCCATCCATGGCCTCCATGATGTTTAAATTCAAGACAGCCCACAGAAAGACTAGGCCCATGCTAGACTCAAATACCCCTGGTGAAAAGGCCACAAGTACAGGCCCAAAAATCGAAAAACACTGCAAAATCAGCACAATCCCATTCCATCCATGGCCTCCATGATGTTTAAATTCAAGACAGCCCACAGAAAGACTAGGCCCATGCTAGACTCAAATACCCCTGGTGAAAAGGCCACAAGTACAGGCCCAAAAATCGAAAAACACTGCAAAATCAGCACAATCCCATTCCATCCATGGCCTCCATGATGTTTAAATTCAAGACAGCCCACAGAAAGACTAGGCCCATGCTAGACTCAAATACCCCTGGTGAAAAGGCCACAAGTACAGGCCCAAAAATCGAAAAACACTGCAAAATCAGCACAATCCCATTCAATCCATGGCCTCCATGATGTTTAAATTCAAGACAACCCACAGAAATACTAGGCCCATGCAAGACTCACTACCCCTGGGCATAAATAAAGGTTGAAAAGTAGGCAAAATGGTTGGAGGCCTAACAACAAAGCCTGCATTCAAAATGGCCACTTGCCTGCCAGCACATGGCCAGTGCCTGTAGCTGCACTCAAAATGGCCACCAGCCACATGGCATGTCCCTCCCCATGAACACACCCAAAAATCGAAAAACACTGCAAAATCAGCACAATCCCATTCAATCCATGGCCTCCATGATGTTTAAATTCAAGACAACCCACAGAAAGACTAGGCCCATGCAAGACTCACTACCCCTGGGCATAAATAAAGGTTGAAAAGTAGGCAAAATGGTTGGAGGCCTAACAACAAAGCCTGCATTCAAAATGGCCACTTGCCTGCCAGCACATGGCCAGTGCCTGTAGCTGCACTCAAAATGGCCACCAGCCACATGGCATGTCCCTCCCCATGAACACCCCCAAAAATCGAAAAACACTGCAAAATCAGCACAATCCCATTCCATCCATGGCCTCCATGATGTTTAAATTCAAGACAGCCCACAGAAAGACTAGGCCCATGCTAGACTCAAATACCCCTGGTGAAAAGGCCACAAGTACAGGCCCAAAAAACGAAAATCACTGAAAAATCTGCACAATCCCATTCCATCCATGGCCTCCATGATGTTTAAATTCAAGACAACCCACAGAAATACTAGGCCCATGCAAGACTCACTACCCCTGGGCATAAATAAAGGTTGAAAAGTAGGCAAAATGGTTGGAGGCCTAACAACAAAGCCTGCATTCAAAATGGCCACTTGCCTGCCAGCACATGGCCAGTGCCTGTAGCTGCACTCAAAATGGCCACCAGCCACATGGCATGTCCCTCCCCATGAACACCCCCAAAAATCGAAAAACACTGCAAAATCAGCACAATCCCATTCCATCCATGGCCTCCATGATGTTTAAATTCAAGACAGCCCACAGAAAGACTAGGCCCATGCTAGACTCAAATACCCCTGGTGAAAAGGCCACAAGTACAGGCCCAAAAAACGAAAATCACTGAAAAATCTGCACAATCCCATTCCATTCCATCCATGCCCTCCATGATGTTTAAATTCAAGACAGCCCACAGAAAGACTAGGCCCATGCACCACTCACTACCCCTGGTCAAGGCCCCAACAACAGGTCAAAAATCGAAAAACACAAACTTTTACAAAAAAAAATAATCGAAAAACACAGAAAAATCAGCACAATCCCAATTCATCTATGGCCTCCATGATGTTTAAGTTCAAGACAACCCACAGAAAGAATCAGTCCACCCACCACTGAGTACCCCTGGGCAAAAGGCCCCAAAACAGCCCAAAAATCGAAAATCCCAAAATTTTAGTTGCAGCAACTGTAATGCCCCAAACAAACTTACTTGTAAAATTTCTAATCCAACAGTGATCCAAAGAAAGTCAAAAAGGCCTCAAATCCAAAGATCCAGCAGCATCCACAAAAATTAATCCTTCCAGGTCCACATCCAAATGAAAAGTGACCAGGAGATGGACAAAGCACTGGGAGGAGCCTGCTGAACAGGAACAGGAAGTTGAAGACTATGGGGCACTTCCTTCCTCCCACCCCCCTGCCCCCCTCCCCAAAATGGACTCCTCGCTAAAAAAGTGCAGGCAAATGTCAAACTAAGGAGTTATTCACATAAAAATCATCATTTCTAGAAGGTTTATGCTGCTTGCTGGTGGATTTCTTGTGCAGAATTGCAAATTTATATTTTCGCTCGCCGCATCTCAAATCTCGCAATTGCGAAGTACCGCGAGACGTGATCTCGCCGTACTCGCGTTGACAAACTATCGCTGGCAAGCCGCGATGACGTAATCGCGCTCGCCAATTCCCGCGGGATCACACAGCAAGATCCAAAATGGCGCAGCACTCGCAAACTATCGAAAAAAACAACTCGGCAAACGATGATAAACGCCGCGCGCCGCAAAAATTGTATCACCAACGCCGCGCGCCGCCAAAAAAATCCGCTGCGTGCGAATTTGCGGATTTTGCGGGAAATCCGCAAATCTCGCGGATTGCGGATTTCCCGAAAATCCGCAAAATCCGCGAGCGTAACGGATTTTCCGCCCATGCTTAAATAGCAGTATCATTTGCTACAGCCTCAACTACACGGGTCAATCGTCGTATCTTTCGACTATTCAAAGCAGCCCCAACAAAGGAAAACAGTCCAAAATTGAAATCCACATACTGTTGCAAAGCAGTGTCTGTCTGGTCAATGTCATCTAAAACAACGGCACGTTTAACACGATTCAGTATGAAATCATGGTACAAAATATAATCATTATGGTACATTGGTGGGGCAATGAATACAGGAGGTAGTACAAAAGATACATAGCAAGTACCTAACCATCCCAACGTAAGCTGATGATAACCCTTCGTTCCACAAATAAAATACGTATTTCGTGATGCTACAAACGATATACCATTCGGGCTGTCAAACGTTATTGTAGTATTGCATTCACTTTTCCCAACCGAGATCGTACCTTTATTACGTATACACAAATCAGCTTTTGTGGCAATGACATTTATAACATGTGAGCTGGAAACATTAATGTTACGTTGGTTGCTGTAAACACGTGGGGCAGATATATTGTCGGGCGGTACTCCTCCCATTCAAATCGAGTACCCTCAGCTCGTGGATACCCATCCCGGTCGTGATAACATACTTTATTCAAACGGAAAAGCACCCCCCCTTTTGTTGGCCATCTCAAAGTGAAGAGTAGAGTGTACCAGGCATTGCAGGATCCATTATGTGAGAACGGGAGTGGAATGAGTGGCAGCCCCCTTTCTTCTGGTGCCCGGCCAGCATCCCACACACCCAGCAATTAGACGTATTTGTCATGTTATGTGTATGATGCAGGATCTGAATAAAGCTATTGTTCAAATAAGTCTGTCGGTGCCGTTCTTCATGGTAAGGCAAGGTGAAGTGAAAATGTTCAGATGGAGCCGGGGTAGTCGGCAGCAAATGTTTACGTGCAGGCACCACAAGTTCAACTACCCAGGCTATCACTGCTATCACCACAATCGTTAGGACAAAAAGGATGGCACCAAGTATTCGTTTATCCCGTGATGCAGAAGACGCCATAGTTCAATTATAGTTCAAAGTCTTAAAAGTTCAGAAAAGTTCAGAAAGTTCACAAGTTCTCAAATGTACATATGTGTGTATTACACCTAAAAAGGAAAAATACGGTGCTGAGCTCCGAGGTAGCCGTTGTTTTCTTCTCCGGGGTCAAGACAGGTGTCGCTACTCTTGGCAGAACTGATCCCCCCCCCTTGAGATTCCCGGTTTCCGTTTCACAAACCCCAGAGCGGTAACCAACCAGTCTCGAAAAACCAAAAAAAATCTTCCTATCGTGGCCGCAGATTGTAGTGCTCTCGCCCAGAAACAGTGTGGTCCGGGAAGGCTCCCTCAGCTTCGGCCGATGTCACAGCTGGGCTCTTTTCTTTCTCCAAAATATCTTGGAAGTCGGTCAACACCACAGGATTCACCAGATCAGGAGAGACACGACGGCAATGTGTCGAATGAATCCACCGCTTCCTATTGGTCACTCGTACAGCTGTTCGAGTAGAAAGGAGGACCTGCTCGGGGCCTCTCCACCTCGGTTCCAAGCTGTTCGCCCTCTCAAACGACCGGATCATAACATGGTCGCCAGGGCGGAGATCATGGCCTTCTCCAGTAGAATTATCAGGGAGCGCTTCTCGAACCTGTTGGTGAATAGAAAGCAAATCATTTGTTAATCGTGCCAAATAATCGTTCATCATTATACAAGGCACATCATGTATCAATCGCGGCTTAGGCACCCCCAAGATATTCATAGGCCTTCCAAACACCACTTCATATGGTGTGAGGCCCGTCCGAGAGTGGGGCACTGATCTAAGAGAGAGTAATGCTAGCGGTAAGGCATCCGGCCATTTCAATGACGTGGACCCCACGATCTTAGCCAGCTTTAGTTTCAACGTGGCATTATACCGCTCGACAAGACCTGCCGACTGAGGGTGGAACACAGCATGAAACTTCTGTTGGATCCCTAACCCCTTCAGCACGTATTCCACAATTTTCCCGACAAAATGAGGCCCATTATCGCTCCATAAAAATTAGCAAACTCCAAAGCGAGGAAAATACTCCTTGAGCAACACCTTAGCTGTTGTTAAAGCTGTATTATCTTTCGTGGGGAAGGCTTCAACCCATTTGCTAAAAGCGCACACCACCACTAAGACATACTTAAGGTTATTGCAGCGCTCAAGCTGGATGTAATCCATTTGGAGTACCTCGAATGGTGCAGAAGGTGGAACGAACCCTCCTTTCGGAGTATGGGTCCCCTTAGCAGGATTGTGCTGCAAACATATCAGACAGGTCTGCACTACTCTCTTGGCAGTATTAGCAATCTCGGGATGCTCCCAAACTCGTGTTAACAATCGAGTAATTGCAAGAGCCCCCACGTGCGCTAACCCATGTGTCATCTGGACCATCGCTTGCAAGTAAGCTGCAGGCAATTTCCATTTCTCCATGTCCTTGCTTCTCCAACACCCTTCATCATCTAGCACCCCATCAGTTGCCCATGCCGCAAGTTCTGATTCAGTAGCTGATTTCTGAATGTCTAATATTTCCGCTCTAGCATCATTCCATCGCTCTGCTTGGGATTTTGTCACGTACATGGGGGAGTCAGCTCGGGACATAGCCGTTTGTCTCGCTATGCTGTCCGCAAAGGCATTTCCCTTTCCCACTTCATCAGTGATCTTTTTATGGGCGCTACATTTTATGATTGCTACTTTCTTTGAGCAAAGCAACGCATTTAGGAGATCACGCACAAATTCTCCGTGCATAATGTGTACTCCATGAGAAGTTAAAAACCCACGCTCACTCCAGAGTAGACCGAAGTCATGTGCTACTCCGAAGGCGTACCGGCTGTCTGTGTATATGTTCACACATAAGCCAGCACTCAATTCGCAGGCTCTTGTCAGGGCTATCAGCTCCGCTGCTTGAGCCGATTTCTGTGGTATTCTAGCTGTTTCCACCACTGTCTTAAGTGTCGTTATTGCATAGGCTGCGGAAGTCGTGCCGTCTGGCAGCCTCAAACATGATCCATCAACCCACAGTTCCCCATCCACATCTGGAAGTGGCACATCCTGTAGGTCAACACGACCCTTTGTCTGTTCCTCGGTCAGGAAAACACAGTCATGATGTTTTTCTTCCTGACCCTCCTCGACCGGATAGGGCAATAAAGTGGCAGGGTTCAGAGTGGCACATCTTTTTAGTGTGATATGTGGCGCCAACAGTGTAAGCTCATATCCTGTTAACCGTGCACTTGTGAGATATTGGGTCTTTGTTTGATTTAGCAGGGCATCTACTGCGTGAGGAACTAACACCAACAATTTGTGCGATAACACTATTCCCTCACTCTGCCGTATCGCTACTGCTGTTGCTGCAACTGCTCGGAAACACCCAGGTAACCCTCGCGCTACAGGATCAAGAATAGCAGAAAAGTATGCGCATGGCCTCTGCTTGTCCCCGTGTGTCTGCACTAACACTGATAACGCGCACCCATCTTTCTCGTGCACGTACAATGTGAAAATCTTCATATAATCTGGTGTACCTAACACGGGTGCAGAGCAAAGGGCTTGTCTCAGCTGATCAAAAGCATTTTGACATTCATCTGTCCATTCAAGGGGCATTGGTGTAGTTTTGGACAGTAACGCTAACAAAGGCTTTATAATGTGCGAAAACCCCATGATCCACTGCCTACAAAAGGACGTTAACCCTATGAAGGCGCGTACATCTCTCTGTGTGCGGGGGACTGGTGTATCTAATATTGCCTGAATACGATCTGATGTCAATGCACGCCCCTCCTTAGACAAAAGATGACCGAGGTAGGTCACCTTGGGTCTACAGTATTGTAGCTTTTTCTTAGAAACCTTGTGATTATTCTGTGCCAAAAAGGAAAGCAACGCAATCGTACTTTCCTCACATTGCGTGTAAGAATCTGCAGCAAGCAGAAGGTCGTCCACATATTGGATCAGAACAACCCCCGATTGCAACTCAAAGGAATCAAGCTGTCTTTTCAAAGCCTGGCTGTAGATTCTCGGGCTCTCAGTGTAACCTTGGGGAACACAACAAAATCTATACGATTTATTATTGAACGTGAAACCAAACAGATATCTGCTATCGGGATGGACAGGGATGGAAAAGAAAGCGTTTTTCAAATCAATTACACTAAAGGTCGTTGCCGTTGGTGGTACCAGCGTAAGCAAGGTCGTAATATCGGACACCACCGGGTATTGGGGAATGACAATTTTGTTGATCTCTCTCAAGTCAATAATAAAGCGATAGACTTTGTCATCAGTATCTCTCTTAAGGATCGGAAGAATAGGGCTGTTACAGACATTATAAGGAACCTCTTCCACCACCCCTGCAGTTATCAAATCCTGGACAATGTGAGTCAGGGCAATTTCACCTTCCCTCGAAATCTTATATTGTGGCACCCGTGGCAGAGAGGCCCCCTCCTTAACAGTAATATGAATAGGTGGAATACGCATCTCCCCCACATCCGTGTCTGAGGTCGCCCATAACGTGTGCGGGAGAGAGGCCAAAGCTGGAATGTCTGATATGGTATAGAACCTGTTCGGGTCAGGGTAATTATCATTCAGGATAACCCGCACTCCTTCAGGAGCGCACCGTATCGTTGCTCGAAAGTATTTAAGCAAATCGATGCCCAGGATATTATCTGGTGTATAGGGCGATAACAAAAATTGACCAAAACTAAAAAATTTGTCAAGACAGAGTGCAAGGGGTTTGGACAAAGGGCTAGGGGAGGGTGTGCCATCGAACCCTACACATGTTATCATTTCGCCAGACAGGGGAGCCCTCGGAACCAATTTCTTTGACAAAGCGCTACGAGTAGCTCCGGTGTCGAGTAGGAATTGATCAGTAGAACCCAAAATGCCTGCTGTTACATATGGACCTTCCTGATCTACCGGCACTTCAATTGGTTCCGCACCCCATCCTACGCAGTCCTATGCATGCACATAATCCTGGTGCTCCACATTCTCACCCTCTGAAATCTGATATTGGTTCCGTCTATCAAAAGTATTTAGTTCATCCTGGCCACGGCCCCCTTGCTCAGCCCTTCCACGATCTCCTCCGCCACCTCTCGCCCCCGTATAACCGCCCCGCGACCTACCACCTCCTCGACCACGCTGGCTACGTTGTTCACGAAGTACCGGACAATCCTCAGCCCAATGACCAAACTCTTTACAATAAGCACATTGATCCTCCGCAATATCCGTACGACCATACGGCGTATTTCCTCCACCTCGTCTACCTCTGTCGTTCCCTCTACCCTGTGTTCCACGAACCTGTGCCAACATCACCTTCGTTTTCAATTCTTTTGCTTTTTTATCAACACTTTCTTTAGCCTCCAACTCCTGCCGCTCATAATACTGAGCCATAGTCAACAAAGACGCAGGGGTCGCCGTGGCCCAGGAACTTTCACTCGATTTCAATCGTTTTGCAATCTCCGGTAGGAGATTAGCCACATACTTATCTACAAACAAATGCCGACCTGTATCGTCTGTTAAAGATTGACCACTGTAATCGTGAAACGCCTCTTCGAAGCGTGTAAAGAAATCTGAAACCGTTTCATCTGGCTTTTGTTTACACGAAGCTAACATGGTCCAATCTATCTTTTTAGAAGGTATGAGCGTTTTTAATTTAACCAAAATAGCCGTTGGGAGGTCTAAAATCAACTGGCAAGGCTTACATGCCGGTTTCCTCTCTAAGTCAGCTTGATTTATCTCTTTCCATGTACCCCAAGTATTGTCTCATCATTATTTTTACGAATTTGTCTCCACATGTCAGGCGGAAGTATTAACCCAAAAAACAAATCTATGTCAACAAGAGTCATCACACAAGACGAAATAGCCCCTTCCACCCCTTCATAGAATGCTGCCGGATTTTTACGAAGGTCAGGTAAAGAATTTTTCAATGCCATAACATCCGCTCTATTCCAAGGCGTATACACCCAATTATATACAAAGTACCCCTTCGCATCCTTTGACCTTTTATCATCATCTGTACCTTCCCCCTTCGGTGGAACATACAAAGGTACATCTCATAGTTCTTGGGGAAATGTATGGGTTAATCAAATGGGCTTGCTCTAACCAATATTGAGTGTTGCATTTATGAAAACAAAAATCACACTATCTCTGAGAGACAATTGTTCTTCAGAATATTTTTCATAATGTGCCCTTACAAATGTATTTTTCTCATCATTTTATCAATTGTGTGCATTTAATTCCATGTCAAGATGTTGCTGCTTTAGACACTGTCCAGACAATTGTGTATTGCAAACTAGGTCTGCAGCAAGTGTCTGAGGAATACATTTGTTACTGGAATAGTTTCTCTCTAATGATGTGAAGGACAGCTAAATGTAGCAAGCATTATTAGAAGAGACCACATTTGATTCAATTGGGACACTTTCTTTCTTACAGCTTTGTAGCAATAACATATTTTAAATCATAAAAGGTATAATGTTTACTATAATTATGCTATTTATTTTACAAAGGATGGTAAGACCCTCATCATTATTTAAAAATTAGTATTTGTTTTGAAACAAGAAGCTTAGTATAATATTACGATTCCATGTATCTCCATGAATACAAAAGAAACGGATATCAACACATTCCCAATAATATTTTTTTAATATTTTCTTTATAGCTTTTTTCCTAAGAAAGGCATGAGAATGATGATGTCATTTTTTGGTGTATGTCTTATTATTATACTTATTTTCAGGGTTGACGGTAAGAAATACTCCAAATTTTAAGATTAGAAAAAATTCAATGTACAAAGAAACAAATAGAAACAATTGAAAACATCGGAAACAGCGGTGTTCTTTTTTTTTTTTTTACAGTTGATAGATCTTTGTATCACTTGAATCTCATTTAATTTAATATTTTATGTATAATTAGAAAATTAGGTTTGAGGTGTTTTCAATCTCTGAAAAGCATCTATTTCCAGTGTGCATGCCAGAGTGACCTTATCCTGCCAAATTTCACTAGAACTAAAAAAAGAATGTAACATGTCAATATTTAGAATAAAATTGCCGATCAGTATTTCCTGGTTTTCTATTCCTGTTTAATGAAAGATGCGTGTATGTATATGTGCTGTACATTGTGGTGAGATGGGAGAGTGAGGGTATGGTTTGATTGAAGAGAAGAGACTCAAAAATAGAGTTCCTATTAGTTCAGCCCCATCATTGAACATGAAATTCAAGGTAAAACAGCTGGTTCATTTTCATTCTAAATACGCTTTAGCAGTATGTCTAATAACACTGCGCTTGTTTTCATGCTAAACAGCACTTAAATACTTTTTTCCAATACATCAACATGGTTATACTGGCATCATCATTATATGGCTCTTTTGTCTAACATAGATGTGAAAATCTCATGATGGTAAGATTACATGCCAGTTTTACTAACTGCCTTTGTGGCATGGGTATAGTAGATGATGAACTGAGATGTGCCAACTAACTGCTTTTATAATGTAACATACGAGGCACTCACTATTATTTTCAAATGTTCTGCTAATTAAGCCTTTAAAAACTGGCAAACAAAGTTGTCCATTTGGCAAGCATTAGTTATAGGAGCCATAAAGTTTAACTTTCTAAACACGTGTCATTGTACTGTGAAAATGAATTAACAAGCACGTATTTAGTGATGTTGGTGACACAAGCAAGTGCTGTACAAAGTATGTGTTCAAACTTTACAGTTATTAGCTAGCGAGTAGAAATGATATTCCCATTGATCAGAAGTATACAGACAGTTATGCATAGTAGTACAAGCTGGTTTAACTTTGGTGATATGGCTGTAGTGCTTTGCATTTTTCATTATAAATATGTCTCCACTTTTCTATCTACTGCTGAGATTTCTACACTGTATATTGGTTATAATCCTCAATTTCCCTCCCATAACGCCTAACGGTACATTTTATAATACAACATTAATCTATTCAGTTCTTGTAAATTACTGTAAAACATTGTTAATATAAACAAAATGTGTCTTTTTACATTTCTGTAAACTGTGATCACCCAGAAGTTAATAATTTATTTTGCTTAACTTCAATTGAATGTTTATTTTATAGAATAACAATGCATATGTTTACGGAATGCTTTACTTTTTTGTTATTTGCTATTTTGTAAATTGTGTAATGTATTTTATTTTTTTAATTATGTACATTATTTTTTTTATTGCCCTCAATGTGTATGTCTTAAATATGTTGACTTTGTTTATATTTCCAAACTCCTTCAAGCTTCAGTCAGTTCATTCAAATGGCCTGTGAAGATGTACTGCTTTCCCACATTTTCTTATGGGTTATTTGTACATATGTTACCTATATCTGACAATAAAAATACATTGAAAAACGGAAAAAAAAAAAAAGAAAAAAAAAGAAAAAAAAAAAAAAGGAACATACAAAGGTGCGGCTTCACGCATAGGCATAACATGCATTGCAGAACTCTTATCTGAACCCCGGAGAGAACACTCCTTAGATTGCCCGTCAGATTCCGGCCCGGACTCCTTAATCCTTTTCCGCTCGTCCCGCAATCTGATAGCCTCATCTCGCAGCTGGATCAGTTGATTGTAAAAGGCATCGACATCTGCAAGAACAAATACACCTGTATCTAGATTCTCACGATGAACTGACACAGCCTTAGGTTCTAGCGTATCTGAAATTTTACGATATGAGGTAACGACTTCATCTGCCAAAGTAGCCATAAAATACAGTAACTCTTGGTCTGTCCAAGTACCCCTTTCAGAAATAACTTCAGCCTGAGAAACATACTTCGTGTTCACTCTACGAGCCCAACTACGTAAATGTGCGGATCTCTCCGCCGAAAACCTGAGACCAGATACACCCTTCTTTCCCGACTTATCCTGTCCATCCTCATCCGATTCTGCAAGTGGAGCCGTAGGCGAAACGTACGGAGGCGGTGATCGATCTAGCAATGAAAAATCATCAATTTCATTATTAAGGACAGGATAAAGCGGTCGACGAATAGGGAATTGACCAGTCGTTTGCAATTTACGTTCCCGTTCCTCCCTCTCTTTCTTTTCCTGCTCCTCTTTTTCCTCAAGCTGTAAAGCCTTATCCCGAGCAGCCTTGCGCTGCTCTTTGTCCGCCAAGGCAACTTCACGCTTCATTCGTTCACGCACCGCTTTCTCCCACATTCGTACACAATCAAACATGTTCTGTCTAGACCTCCGCTGAAACAAACATTGCTCCACAAACTGTACTTTGCGTAAATCGAACGACCCATGTAGAGGCCATTGCAATTCAGGATCTGACTTGGTGTACTTATTCCATAATTTACTGTACATTATAGGTGGAAGGCCATGCTTTATATACATGTCCCTATTTGGTGTTCCCTCTGGGGGAGCCGGCTGTGCTTCCGCTAACCTAATTGTGGTACCATTTCCAAGACAGCACATCCCTCGGAGTGTGCTTAAAACAAGCATGTTCAAAAGGTACCACGAAAGCGCGATACCGTAGAAAAATGGCACTTACAGTACTTCACACAAACGTGCCGCTCGAAGGAAAAAACAAAATTAGAGAAACATCTCTACATGCCTGCCTATGTGAAGTGCACAAATATTTACAAAAAGGGGTGGTGAGGGACAGAGTCTCTGAATTAAACAGAAAGCTCTCACCCAGTCAAAAGATCAGGGCTAGATCCAACACCGTTTTTTAGCTCACTGCACCATCCCAGTTTCAGAACCTGACTGTATGCAAATTAGTCTGTTCCTGTCCCAGTGCATGATGGGAACAGGACAAACCAAACTACAGAAGCCAATTCTTACACTGGGAAGGAAACAAGCTCCCGGGGACCGGTTTCTGGCATTACAGCCGTCTTCGGCCCGGTTTGCTTGAATCCTGATGGTGCAATGAGCAAGGGTCTCACATCTGAGAATACCCTTCCACGCTTAGGGTGGACAAAAATATTTACAAAAAGGGGTGGTGAGGGACAGAGTCTCTGAATTAAACAGAAAGCTCTCACCCAGTCAAAAGATCAGGGCTAGATCCAACACCGTTTTTTAGCTCACTGCACCATCCCAGTTTCAGAACCTGACTGTATGCAAATTAGTCTGTTCCTGTCCCAGTGCATGATGGGAACAGGACAAACCAAACTACAGAAGCCAATTCTTACACTGGGAAGGAAACAAGCTCCCGGGGACCGGTTTCTGGCATTACAGCCGTCTTCGGCCCGGTTTGCTTGAATCCTGATGGTGCAATGAGCAAGGGTCTCACATCTGAGAATACCCTTCCACGCTTAGGGTGGACAAAAATATTTACAAAAAGGGGTGGTGAGGGACAGAGTCTCTGAATTAAACAGAAAGCTCTCACCCAGTCAAAAGATCAGGGCTAGATCCAACACCGTTTTTTAGCTCACTGCACCATCCCAGTTTCAGAACCTGACTGTATGCAAATTAGTCTGTTCCTGTCCCAGTGCATGATGGGAACAGGACAAACCAAACTACAGAAGCCAATTCTTACACTGGGAAGGAAACAAGCTCCCGGGGACCGGTTTCTGGCATTACAGCCGTCTTCGGCCCGGTTTGCTTGAATCCTGATGGTGCAATGAGCAAGGGTCTCACATCTGAGAATACCCTTCCACGCTTAGGGTGGACAAAAATATTTACAAAAAGGGGTGGTGAGGGACAGAGTCTCTGAATTAAACAGAAAGCTCTCACCCAGTCAAAAGATCAGGGCTAGATCCAACACCGTTTTTTAGCTCACTGCACCATCCCAGTTTCAGAACCTGACTGTATGCAAATTAGTCTGTTCCTGTCCCAGTGCATGATGGGAACAGGACAAACCAAACTACAGAAGCCAATTCTTACACTGGGAAGGAAACAAGCTCCCGGGGACCGGTTTCTGGCATTACAGCCGTCTTCGGCCCGGTTTGCTTGAATCCTGATGGTGCAATGAGCAAGGGTCTCACATCTGAGAATACCCTTCCACGCTTAGGGTGGACAAAAATATTTACAAAAAGGGGTGGTGAGGGACAGAGTCTCTGAATTAAACAGAAAGCTCTCACCCAGTCAAAAGATCAGGGCTAGATCCAACACCGTTTTTTAGCTCACTGCACCATCCCAGTTTCAGAACCTGACTGTATGCAAATTAGTCTGTTCCTGTCCCAGTGCATGATGGGAACAGGACAAACCAAACTACAGAAGCCAATTCTTACACTGGGAAGGAAACAAGCTCCCGGGGACCGGTTTCTGGCATTACAGCCGTCTTCGGCCCGGTTTGCTTGAATCCTGATGGTGCAATGAGCAAGGGTCTCACATCTGAGAATACCCTTCCACGCTTAGGGTGGACAAAAATATTTACAAAAAGGGGTGGTGAGGGACAGAGTCTCTGAATTAAACAGAAAGCTCTCACCCAGTCAAAAGATCAGGGCTAGATCCAACACCGTTTTTTAGCTCACTGCACCATCCCAGTTTCAGAACCTGACTGTATGCAAATTAGTCTGTTCCTGTCCCAGTGCATGATGGGAACAGGACAAACCAAACTACAGAAGCCAATTCTTACACTGGGAAGGAAACAAGCTCCCGGGGACCGGTTTCTGGCATTACAGCCGTCTTCGGCCCGGTTTGCTTGAATCCTGATGGTGCAATGAGCAAGGGTCTCACATCTGAGAATACCCTTCCACGCTTAGGGTGGACAAAAATATTTACAAAAAGGGGTGGTGAGGGACAGAGTCTCTGAATTAAACAGAAAGCTCTCACCCAGTCAAAAGATCAGGGCTAGATCCAACACCGTTTTTTAGCTCACTGCACCATCCCAGTTTCAGAACCTGACTGTATGCAAATTAGTCTGTTCCTGTCCCAGTGCATGATGGGAACAGGACAAACCAAACTACAGAAGCCAATTCTTACACTGGGAAGGAAACAAGCTCCCGGGGACCGGTTTCTGGCATTACAGCCGTCTTCGGCCCGGTTTGCTTGAATCCTGATGGTGCAATGAGCAAGGGTCTCACATCTGAGAATACCCTTCCACGCTTAGGGTGGACAAAAATATTTACAAAAAGGGGTGGTGAGGGACAGAGTCTCTGAATTAAACAGAAAGCTCTCACCCAGTCAAAAGATCAGGGCTAGATCCAACACCGTTTTTTAGCTCACTGCACCATCCCA
Organism: Lissotriton vulgaris; assembly: GCF_964263255.1. Lineage (NCBI taxonomy): Eukaryota > Metazoa > Chordata > Amphibia > Caudata > Salamandridae > Lissotriton > Lissotriton vulgaris. The sequence goes on from NC_141693.1 coordinate 1,744,101,586, forward strand.
GTTTCAGAACCTGACTGTATGCAAATTAGTCTGTTCCTGTCCCAGTGCATGATGGGAACAGGACAAACCAAACTACAGAAGCCAATTCTTACACTGGGAAGGAAACAAGCTCCCGGGGACCGGTTTCTGGCATTACAGCCGTCTTCGGCCCGGTTTGCTTGAATCCTGATGGTGCAATGAGCAAGGGTCTCACATCTGAGAATACCCTTCCACGCTTAGGGTGGACAAAAATATTTACAAAAAGGGGTGGTGAGGGACAGAGTCTCTGAATTAAACAGAAAGCTCTCACCCAGTCAAAAGATCAGGGCTAGATCCAACACCGTTTTTTAGCTCACTGCACCATCCCAGTTTCAGAACCTGACTGTATGCAAATTAGTCTGTTCCTGTCCCAGTGCATGATGGGAACAGGACAAACCAAACTACAGAAGCCAATTCTTACACTGGGAAGGAAACAAGCTCCCGGGGACCGGTTTCTGGCATTACAGCCGTCTTCGGCCCGGTTTGCTTGAATCCTGATGGTGCAATGAGCAAGGGTCTCACATCTGAGAATACCCTTCCACGCTTAGGGTGGACAAAAATATTTACAAAAAGGGGTGGTGAGGGACAGAGTCTCTGAATTAAACAGAAAGCTCTCACCCAGTCAAAAGATCAGGGCTAGATCCAACACCGTTTTTTAGCTCACTGCACCATCCCAGTTTCAGAACCTGACTGTATGCAAATTAGTCTGTTCCTGTCCCAGTGCATGATGGGAACAGGACAAACCAAACTACAGAAGCCAATTCTTACACTGGGAAGGAAACAAGCTCCCGGGGACCGGTTTCTGGCATTACAGCCGTCTTCGGCCCGGTTTGCTTGAATCCTGATGGTGCAATGAGCAAGGGTCTCACATCTGAGAATACCCTTCCACGCTTAGGGTGGACAAAAATATTTACAAAAAGGGGTGGTGAGGGACAGAGTCTCTGAATTAAACAGAAAGCTCTCACCCAGTCAAAAGATCAGGGCTAGATCCAACACCGTTTTTTAGCTCACTGCACCATCCCAGTTTCAGAACCTGACTGTATGCAAATTAGTCTGTTCCTGTCCCAGTGCATGATGGGAACAGGACAAACCAAACTACAGAAGCCAATTCTTACACTGGGAAGGAAACAAGCTCCCGGGGACCGGTTTCTGGCATTACAGCCGTCTTCGGCCCGGTTTGCTTGAATCCTGATGGTGCAATGAGCAAGGGTCTCACATCTGAGAATACCCTTCCACGCTTAGGGTGGACAAAAATATTTACAAAAAGGGGTGGTGAGGGACAGAGTCTCTGAATTAAACAGAAAGCTCTCACCCAGTCAAAAGATCAGGGCTAGATCCAACACCGTTTTTTAGCTCACTGCACCATCCCAGTTTCAGAACCTGACTGTATGCAAATTAGTCTGTTCCTGTCCCAGTGCATGATGGGAACAGGACAAACCAAACTACAGAAGCCAATTCTTACACTGGGAAGGAAACAAGCTCCCGGGGACCGGTTTCTGGCATTACAGCCGTCTTCGGCCCGGTTTGCTTGAATCCTGATGGTGCAATGAGCAAGGGTCTCACATCTGAGAATACCCTTCCACGCTTAGGGTGGACAAAAATATTTACAAAAAGGGGTGGTGAGGGACAGAGTCTCTGAATTAAACAGAAAGCTCTCACCCAGTCAAAAGATCAGGGCTAGATCCAACACCGTTTTTTAGCTCACTGCACCATCCCAGTTTCAGAACCTGACTGTATGCAAATTAGTCTGTTCCTGTCCCAGTGCATGATGGGAACAGGACAAACCAAACTACAGAAGCCAATTCTTACACTGGGAAGGAAACAAGCTCCCGGGGACCGGTTTCTGGCATTACAGCCGTCTTCGGCCCGGTTTGCTTGAATCCTGATGGTGCAATGAGCAAGGGTCTCACATCTGAGAATACCCTTCCACGCTTAGGGTGGACAAAAATATTTACAAAAAGGGGTGGTGAGGGACAGAGTCTCTGAATTAAACAGAAAGCTCTCACCCAGTCAAAAGATCAGGGCTAGATCCAACACCGTTTTTTAGCTCACTGCACCATCCCAGTTTCAGAACCTGACTGTATGCAAATTAGTCTGTTCCTGTCCCAGTGCATGATGGGAACAGGACAAACCAAACTACAGAAGCCAATTCTTACACTGGGAAGGAAACAAGCTCCCGGGGACCGGTTTCTGGCATTACAGCCGTCTTCGGCCCGGTTTGCTTGAATCCTGATGGTGCAATGAGCAAGGGTCTCACATCTGAGAATACCCTTCCACGCTTAGGGTGGACAAAAATATTTACAAAAAGGGGTGGTGAGGGACAGAGTCTCTGAATTAAACAGAAAGCTCTCACCCAGTCAAAAGATCAGGGCTAGATCCAACACCGTTTTTTAGCTCACTGCACCATCCCAGTTTCAGAACCTGACTGTATGCAAATTAGTCTGTTCCTGTCCCAGTGCATGATGGGAACAGGACAAACCAAACTACAGAAGCCAATTCTTACACTGGGAAGGAAACAAGCTCCCGGGGACCGGTTTCTGGCATTACAGCCGTCTTCGGCCCGGTTTGCTTGAATCCTGATGGTGCAATGAGCAAGGGTCTCACATCTGAGAATACCCTTCCACGCTTAGGGTGGACAAAAATATTTACAAAAAGGGGTGGTGAGGGACAGAGTCTCTGAATTAAACAGAAAGCTCTCACCCAGTCAAAAGATCAGGGCTAGATCCAACACCGTTTTTTAGCTCACTGCACCATCCCAGTTTCAGAACCTGACTGTATGCAAATTAGTCTGTTCCTGTCCCAGTGCATGATGGGAACAGGACAAACCAAACTACAGAAGCCAATTCTTACACTGGGAAGGAAACAAGCTCCCGGGGACCGGTTTCTGGCATTACAGCCGTCTTCGGCCCGGTTTGCTTGAATCCTGATGGTGCAATGAGCAAGGGTCTCACATCTGAGAATACCCTTCCACGCTTAGGGTGGACAAAAATATTTACAAAAAGGGGTGGTGAGGGACAGAGTCTCTGAATTAAACAGAAAGCTCTCACCCAGTCAAAAGATCAGGGCTAGATCCAACACCGTTTTTTAGCTCACTGCACCATCCCAGTTTCAGAACCTGACTGTATGCAAATTAGTCTGTTCCTGTCCCAGTGCATGATGGGAACAGGACAAACCAAACTACAGAAGCCAATTCTTACACTGGGAAGGAAACAAGCTCCCGGGGACCGGTTTCTGGCATTACAGCCGTCTTCGGCCCGGTTTGCTTGAATCCTGATGGTGCAATGAGCAAGGGTCTCACATCTGAGAATACCCTTCCACGCTTAGGGTGGACAAAAATATTTACAAAAAGGGGTGGTGAGGGACAGAGTCTCTGAATTAAACAGAAAGCTCTCACCCAGTCAAAAGATCAGGGCTAGATCCAACACCGTTTTTTAGCTCACTGCACCATCCCAGTTTCAGAACCTGACTGTATGCAAATTAGTCTGTTCCTGTCCCAGTGCATGATGGGAACAGGACAAACCAAACTACAGAAGCCAATTCTTACACTGGGAAGGAAACAAGCTCCCGGGGACCGGTTTCTGGCATTACAGCCGTCTTCGGCCCGGTTTGCTTGAATCCTGATGGTGCAATGAGCAAGGGTCTCACATCTGAGAATACCCTTCCACGCTTAGGGTGGACAAAAATATTTACAAAAAGGGGTGGTGAGGGACAGAGTCTCTGAATTAAACAGAAAGCTCTCACCCAGTCAAAAGATCAGGGCTAGATCCAACACCGTTTTTTAGCTCACTGCACCATCCCAGTTTCAGAACCTGACTGTATGCAAATTAGTCTGTTCCTGTCCCAGTGCATGATGGGAACAGGACAAACCAAACTACAGAAGCCAATTCTTACACTGGGAAGGAAACAAGCTCCCGGGGACCGGTTTCTGGCATTACAGCCGTCTTCGGCCCGGTTTGCTTGAATCCTGATGGTGCAATGAGCAAGGGTCTCACATCTGAGAATACCCTTCCACGCTTAGGGTGGACAAAAATATTTACAAAAAGGGGTGGTGAGGGACAGAGTCTCTGAATTAAACAGAAAGCTCTCACCCAGTCAAAAGATCAGGGCTAGATCCAACACCGTTTTTTAGCTCACTGCACCATCCCAGTTTCAGAACCTGACTGTATGCAAATTAGTCTGTTCCTGTCCCAGTGCATGATGGGAACAGGACAAACCAAACTACAGAAGCCAATTCTTACACTGGGAAGGAAACAAGCTCCCGGGGACCGGTTTCTGGCATTACAGCCGTCTTCGGCCCGGTTTGCTTGAATCCTGATGGTGCAATGAGCAAGGGTCTCACATCTGAGAATACCCTTCCACGCTTAGGGTGGACAAAAATATTTACAAAAAGGGGTGGTGAGGGACAGAGTCTCTGAATTAAACAGAAAGCTCTCACCCAGTCAAAAGATCAGGGCTAGATCCAACACCGTTTTTTAGCTCACTGCACCATCCCAGTTTCAGAACCTGACTGTATGCAAATTAGTCTGTTCCTGTCCCAGTGCATGATGGGAACAGGACAAACCAAACTACAGAAGCCAATTCTTACACTGGGAAGGAAACAAGCTCCCGGGGACCGGTTTCTGGCATTACAGCCGTCTTCGGCCCGGTTTGCTTGAATCCTGATGGTGCAATGAGCAAGGGTCTCACATCTGAGAATACCCTTCCACGCTTAGGGTGGACAAAAATATTTACAAAAAGGGGTGGTGAGGGACAGAGTCTCTGAATTAAACAGAAAGCTCTCACCCAGTCAAAAGATCAGGGCTAGATCCAACACCGTTTTTTAGCTCACTGCACCATCCCAGTTTCAGAACCTGACTGTATGCAAATTAGTCTGTTCCTGTCCCAGTGCATGATGGGAACAGGACAAACCAAACTACAGAAGCCAATTCTTACACTGGGAAGGAAACAAGCTCCCGGGGACCGGTTTCTGGCATTACAGCCGTCTTCGGCCCGGTTTGCTTGAATCCTGATGGTGCAATGAGCAAGTGCACTACACATATATTTTTCAAAGATCACAAATTCACAAATTCACAAATGTTAGCTAACTCAAATCAAAATCATAGGTCATAGGACTTCGGCAAGCGTCCGAGGACTACCTTACCGATCACAAATCATAGAACTTCAGTAAGCGTCCGCAGACTACCTTACCGATCACAAATCTTACCCAAAGCCTCAAAAGTCCAGTTTCCAACTGCCAAGGTCTTGTAATCGAATCAGCCAAACGGCACTTTATCCAGCAACACGGACGATCGAGGACTCAGTCGGAGACCGGCGCCACCTGGAAGGTCAGATCGGAAGGAAAGGAAAAAACACCGTGGGTGCCAAGACTCGGGTCACTCAGTGGCAGCGCGCGTCCATGGCGAGTATCCAGACCTTCGTCACGACCTCTCCTTCGGGCATCCGAGTCGCCGATGAGTCCCACCAGAGTCGCCAATTTGTGGTATTGGGTTCCCAAGGCCTACATGCTCCGAAGATAACCCACTTACACCGAAAGAACTGTTGGCACGGAAACTGAAAAATGCAAAGAACAAGTTTATTAAGACCCCATGGGGTGGTGGTACATTCCTACAGCACCCTTCGGTAATGCAAGAAGTATCACACCGAATATCGGTGTGACTTACTCTTTTATACAGTTTACAGGTAATAAAACAATGGGCGGCACAAAGTTACAAGCGTTATGTACATATAAGGTCATCTTTGGGTCACAGCCAGCTCATTGGAGGGGTTAAAACTCCGCTGGTCAGTTTAGGCGGCACATTCCAGAGGGGTGACTGGTCAATGGGGACTGCGCATGTACAGGCTTGACCAGTACTAAAAATAGCCTGTTGCTGGGCAAACTCAAGTGGTTAATGGCACGGACAACGGACTAAAGGCCATGCTGGCCACGGGGCCGCTTATGATCTAAGATGGCCGCCGTAACACACAAAATGGCGTTTCCGAATATGGCCAATTTAAACGGGAAACGTGTAGCACAGCTAAGCGCTAACTCGGCCATCGTCAAATTACGACACCGACTTTGGCTTCCTCTCATATTGTTCCGTCTCCTCTTCTTTTATCACCTTCTCCTTCTGCTCGACAGAGAATGACTGATGCGGTTACTAGTATCTTTTCTCCTCTGTCGGGTTCATTGGGTATGTCTCCTGTTGTCAAGCGTAGACAATCGCGTAGTCGATTGCCTAATATTGATGAAAGGACAGTGTTGGATCTCATGGCGCGTAAATGGATTACATATCCTACGCAGTACGATCTTGGGGGTATTATGGATGTTTTCCATCAATGGGAAGCACCAAAGCAACGGTACGTCTGTGTGCTTTCCTTTGTGAACAAAGGGAAGATGAAGTAGGACAGACTCCATCTGAGTTGTATCGAATACGTTCTGAGTTTGCGAAAGGGACTCTTGCGGGTCTCGAGATTGAGAAAGCAGTTGGGACGTTGTTGTCATTATGGAATGCATCTCCTTCCGACCGATTGTTTGAGCCTGATTCATCAGTTAGGAGAAAGGCGCGTCAGGTTCCTCCAGTTTGGAGACCTGCTGATGCAACTGTTAATCCGCCTATTGCTGCACACTTTCAGCGTGTCTTGGTACATGTTCCTTGGAAGCGTCCTGAAGTCTTAGCGCTTAAGCAGACTTTGCCTGATCCACGCAAAAATCCAGCAGGGTACTATAAGGAGTTGACTCAGACTGTGGGTTCGTGTATCATGAATCTGGCAGACATAGATATGTTGTTTGGGAATGTTGTTCCACAGCCTATTTGGAGTAAGATTCGTCATACGGATCATGCGGAGAAATTAGGTGAGACATGGATTAATCTTAGAGATGCAGATAATAGACAAATAGGTGGCGCTAAGCCTGAGGATTTAATTACTGAACTTCCTGGTAAGATTATTACTTATATGAAGACTCTTATGCCTGAAGTGCGTGTTAATTGGGACAAGTTGTCTGCGTGCAAGTAGTAGAAAAACAAAACTCTGTTCCACTTTTTCACGCGGTTTGAAGAGACCTTTGTAGACCACAGTGGTCAGGACATGAGTACCGAAGGTGGACAGAGATTGTTCGTCGACAAATTCGTTCATAATTTGCTTCCTGACTTGTGCAATAAGTTAAAGGATTCTGAGAGTGCTTGGGCCGTTTCTACATCAGCGCAGATTTTGGCTACTGCCCAGTACTATGAAAATAGGAACAAGGATGAGATAGAGAAAGCGGATAGGAAGACTAAGGAATTGAAGACTAAAGTTCTTCTACAACAAGCTTATCCGCCCCATAATAATCAGCGCGATCATCAGCAGAATCAGCAATACCAGAGAAACTCGCAAAGGTTCGAGTCTTCTCAACAGCGTTTTCCCATTGGTCCTAATTAAGCATGGGCGAATTTTGCGAATCTCGCGTTCGCGAATTTTGCGTATTTGCGAACTCGCAATCCGTATAATCCGCAAATTCTCGCGAATTTGCGGATTTTTTTTTTTGTGTGTTTGCGCAGGTTTCTGCCAGTTCGCGAGGGTTTTGTACAATTTCGCAAACGCGAACTTACCTGTCGGGTCGCAAATTTTGCGAACTTGTTGTTTCTACGTGTCCAGCCTGTTTGGGACACTCTTCTTCATCACTGCCACTCTCTGTCACCACTGCCACTCTCTGACTACTCATGCCACCCTCTGGCCCACCCATGCCACCCTCTGTTTCATCACAGCACCCTCTGGTTGTCCAGTCAGTGTACATTATTGTGGCAAAGCAAAGCACACCTTCCCTGCCTCAAGTGACCTGAATTAATTTGGGGCTGATTAATGTGTCACAGAATATTTTTTTAGCTGGCACCTGCTTCCTTAGTGCTTCCTGATTAGTGATCTTTTGCACTTGCTAAGTGCTTTCATTGTTGCAAAATTAGTTACAACACCTGCCCTGCCCCAACTGACAATAATGAATTAGGGGCTGATTAATGGATTTGAACTTCCAGCCTGGCTCCTGCTTGTCTCCCTTAGCTGTAATTCAGGACCTTTGTGGCATATGTGTAACTATTCTGAGGTTCAGAGCAGGGTCACATAATAGTTGCAAGTAGGCAACTGAACTCTGGAGAGGCCCCTCAGGAAGCACTACAGGAAATGGCTACTAATGATGAGCCTGAACTTTTGAACCTGGTAAGTAGTTTCAGTTTTGCTAAGATCGTATTTCTGCAATTTAGCGCTTATTCGCGGGGCGCGAAGTTGTACTGGGAAGCCGCGAACTCACGCGAACAGTGCGAGCAAGCCATAAAATCCGCTGCTCGCGGATTTGCGGATTTTGCGGGAGATTCGCGAATCTGGCAGATTGCGAATTTACCGAAAATCCGCAAAATCCGCGAGCGAAACAGATTTTCCGCCCATACTTAGTCCTAATCAGTGTGCATATTGCAAAGAAGAGGGCCATTTCAAGAGTAGTTGTCCGGTTCTGTTACAGCGCTCGAATGGTGCTTCTGGTGTGAGAGGTCGAGGTGCTCAACAAGCGCCTAGAGGTAGAGGTCGTGGTCAGAATATGCGTTCTTTGCCTCCACAGAATTCTATGAATAGCTTTGATCAGCAGAATTGTGCGTCTGGTAGGACGCTACAGTACTATGCGGACGATTACTATGCTGAAGGTGAGGAAGTGAATGGTAATGATTGCTAGGACAGCCATAGACAAAGAGAGGGAGTTGTTTCAGTTCCAGTAGATCAGAGTGGACCCTATGTTGAAGTGATTGCATCAGGTGTGTCAGAGCCTTTTCTGTTGGATACTGGTGCTGCGAAGAGTTCTATCATGCACTCTAAACTCCCTGGCGCACCTTTGTCTGGCTTAAAGAATGTTTCAGTAGGTTTTTCTGGTGCCCCGGTTACGAATCCGATTTCTAGTCCGTTGTCTATTTCTGTTGGACCTTGTGAATTCGAAGCACCCCTCATTCTGACGACCGGTTGTGGTGAGAACTTGTTGGGATTGGACTTGTTAAAGAGATTGTATGCAAAGCTATATTGTTCTCCGTCAGGAGTACATCTTACATTGGGTAAGAGAGTGATCTCTCCGATGTATATATCTAAAGATCGACTTCCACCTGAATTGTCTTCTCTCCCTGATTCTCTTTGGGCTACTGGTCCAAACGATGTAGGCCTTTTAGAGATTCCGCCATATGTTGTAACGTTGAAGGTGAATGCTAGGTTACCACACATTCCACCACAGTACCGTATCTCGAGCGATGGTGAAAGAGCACTTATGGCGATCATGTATGATCTGATTGAGAAAGAAGGGATTGAGGAAACGAGAGGTAATGTGTGCAATAGTACGGTTTTGCCTGTTCTGATTCTTTACAGCCTCCTGTACATAGGTTCGTGATCGATCTTCGCGAGGTGAATAAGATCGTTGTCCCGCAATTCCCTGTTGTGCCTGATATCACCGCTTTGTTGACTTTGATCCCGGCTACAGCACGTGGTTTTCGGTGATTGACTTGAAGAATGTTTTCTTCAGCATCCCGATTGCCGTGGAGAGTAGAGATATTTTTCGATTCTCTTTAGGAGGACGAAGTTTCCGCTTTAAGCACGCTCCTCAAGGCTATTGCGAGAGTCCATCGATCTACAGCCAAGCTTTGAAAACGCAACTTGATTTGTTGGTTTTGCCTGATGGTGCTGCTCTTATTCAATAGGTTGATGATTTGTTAGTTGCTGCTGACAATGAAGAGATTTGTAGAGAGGCTACTTTGTCATTGTTACGCCACTTGTCTGATTTCCATCATAAAGTTTCTCTTTCGAAGTTGCAATATTGTCGACAAGAAGTTACCTATTTAGGTCACCTCTTATCGAAGGAGGGAAGGAAACTGACCCCAGAAAGAATTCAAGCTATTGCGAAAATGAGTGTCCCTACGACACAGAGAGAAGTACGTGCGTTTTTGGGTATTACGTCGTACTGTAGACAGTGGATCCCTAATTTTTCTTTGTTAGCGAAGCCTTTGATAGCTCTTACTGTTAAGGATACTCCAAATCCTATTCCTTGGACTGACGAATGTCAGAAGAGCTTTTCAGAATTACGCAATGCGTTGTGTTCGGCTCCTGTGTTGGGTACCCCCGACTACAGTAAGCCTTTCACATTGTATGTCCACGAGAGAGAGGGATGTGCATTGTCAGTTTTGACTCAACAATTTGGAGATAAGCAGCGTCCATGTGCTTATTTTTCGTCGACTTTGGATCCTGTAGCTAGAGCATTGCCGAGTTGTTTGAGAGCTACAGCAGCAGCAGCTGTTTCGATTCGACAGTCTGCTGGTTTGGTTATGGATAATACACTGATTGTGATGGTTCCACATGCAGTGGATACCTTGTTGAATCGTACCAAGACACAGCACTTAACTAGTGCTCGGTTGTCGGGTTACGAATTGACCTTGTTAACGAGTCATGTGCATATTAAGAGATGCAACACGTTGAATCCAGCCACGTTGTTGCCGATTTCGTTGTTGTTTCCTTAGAACGGAGGAAGAAACGAAAGGGAGGATAGACCTTAGGGATACTCCTCTTCCAGAGTGTGATGGTACTTTGTGGGTTAATGGTTCATGCTTCAAGCTTCCGAATGGTGACACGACTGCGGCATATGCTGTTACGACTTTGCATATAATTGTTGAAGCTGCACGTATCCCACACAATTCAGCGCAAGCAGCAAAGTTGATTGCATTAACGAGAGCATGTGTGTTGGCGAAAGGAAAACGAGTGACTGTGTATGCTGACAGCCAGTATGCGTTTGGTGTGGCTCATAGTTTTGTACGTTTGTGGAGAGAGCGTGGGTTCCTGACTTCGCATGGGACGAAAATCCAGCATGGCCAGTTGGTGAATGAACTTCTTGAATCACTTACTTTGCCATTGCAAGTAGCGATTGTGAAATGCAGTGCGCATAAGAAAGTTACGGATGATGTTGGTCGCAGAAATGCGTTTGCAGATGAAGTCGCGAAAGAAACTGCGATAAATGTGATGAGCCGAATGTATGTCGCAGGTCCGGCGAGATGGGTTCCAGATAGAAGTATGTGTGAAGATACGATCGAGATTGTGAAATCCATCCAAGCTGAAGCTACAGAGAAAGAGTTGAATGAATGGAGAGAGAGTAAGAGTAGATTGGATTCGAATGGTTGTTGGACGGATTTGTCAGAGCATCAGAGATGGTTGTTACCTGATGCGTATGTGCTTCCAGTTGTTACAATGGCTCATGGAATGGCACATATCAGCGTGAAAGGGATTTGCAAGTTGTTGGCCCCTGTTTGGCAGAATGCAGGAATTCCTAAATGTTCAGAGAATCTGGTTAAGAATTGTATGGTGTGTTTGATGTATAATCCTGGTAGGGGAATTCCAACTCCAGTTGGTCATTTTGCTCCTCCAACGTATCCGTTTGAAGCTTTGCAGGTAGATTTCATCCACATGGAGAGGTGCAACAACCTAAAGTATGTGTTAGTGGTTGTTTGCTCTTTTTCTAGATGGGTGGAAGCTTACCCTTTGAAGGACAATACTGCCTTGTCCACAGCGAAAGCCCTTATCAAAGAGTTCTTCCCTAGATTTGGCTTGCCGAGAATGATCTGGAGTGACAATGGGAGTCAATTTGTGGGTCAAGTGATGAAGAGAGTGTGTGATGGATTAGGAATAAGGCAGAAGTTCCACTCTGCAAATCACTAAGGGTGGGCGTAAAATCCGTTTCGCGGACGAATTTGCGGATTTTTTGCGATTTCGCGATCCGCGGATCTCGCAAAATCGCGGTAAAATCCGCGAATCAGCGGGGACGAATTTTCAGCCAAGCAAGGGTTACAGCAGCAGGTGCAAAAGTTGAACCTAATTTCTTTGTAACCTTTAACAAAAGGGTTACAAACAAATTAACTTCAACTTGGACATCTGCTGCTAATTGCTTCCTGGAGCCTCGTTGCCTACTTGCAACTATTCTCTGACCCTGCTTTGACCCTTGAAGCAGGGTCAGAGAATAGTTACAAGTAGGCAACGAGGCACCTGTCCAAGGAATTAAACCTCATCAGGAAGCACTTACAGATATAAACAACAGGAAGACGGGAGAGGATGGCAAATATACCCATTTTGAGTTGTCAGGAGGGGTTAAACTAAAAGAGACCTTTACAGCACAATTTTCATATGCATTTTGCTAAAAATAAAAAGCTGTATGTTCTGTAGGGGCAACTCAGGAATCTGGCCCTTCAGAGATCCGGCCTCTCTTTCTTTCTCTCGTTCTCTCTCTCCCTCTCTCTTTCCCTCTCTTTCTCTCTCTATCTATCTATCTATCTATCTATCTATCTATCTATCTATCTATCTATCTATCTATCTATCTATCTATCTATCTATCTATCTATCTATCTATCTCTCTCTCCCTCTCCAATAAACGACTACATGGGTAACTTCGCTATGCAAGCGGCTCGCGAAGATGCAAAAATCCCTGCGAACACGCAAAAAACCCAGCGAACACGCAAAAAAACAAAAATCCGCAAATTTGCACAAATTCGCGAATTTTGCGGATCACGAATTCGCAAATCCCCAAATTCGCGGATCGCGAATTCGCAAAATTCGCCCATGCTTACAAATCACCCCCAATCAGCTGGTTTAGTCGAGTGCTATAATGGCACTCTTAAATTAAAGTTAGCCACAATCCAAGCGAGCTCTGGTTTACAATGGCCAGATGCTTTTCCTCTAGCCCTTTTGTCCACTAGAATGACTGTGCACTCGCGAATGGGTTTGAGTCCATATGAGGTCGTGTTTGGCCGCCCGGCGAACATTTGGGGTGTGCCAAGACCGACGAGATTCAGTGAGATTGAACATCCTGTGTTGCTCGATTACCTGTATGAACTGACGGCTAAATTGCGTGTTTTACATCAACAGGTTCATGACACTCTGCCACAGGCTCCTGAAGATCCAGGTCACGCCATTGAACCTGGTTCCTGGGTTTTTGTGAAGAACTTTCAGCGGAGCAAGAACGAGCAGCCCCTCTGGACAGGACCCTTCCTCGTGTTGTTATCTACCCGTTCCGCAGTACGAGTGCATGGTAAAAAGAATTGGATCCACGGCGTACACTGCAAAAAGACTCCTTTGCCCTTCCCTTCTGGTGGGTCCAGAAGGGACTTCCAGACTCTGAGACTGAGACCGTGCCTCAGAGACACAGAGACAGAACAGGAAAAGGATAGCTAAGATCATCCCAATGACCATCAGAATCTTCCATCCCCACGTGGATATCAATCCCCAAAACCATCCCATCAACGACCAATCTCCCTCATCTATATGTACAGACTCGGGTGTCTTATGTAGTTTGGAAATGGCCTGGAAGACTGTCAGAGCATTGTCTGGAATGAAAACACAGCAGCTCGATTGAATCAGTTTGCACACTCCGCCTCTATCTGCAAGTATGACATCAAGAGCAACTCTATTCTGAAGTGTCATAAGTCGATCCGACTGGAGCTCAGCAGTCAGGTTACTAAGGGCACCGGCAGTTTCGACTATGGTGGACTCAACCACTCTCGTCAACTGGCGGATGTTTCTGCTGTTAGCCATCGGTCCCCAGAACAGCAGAAAACCCTTAAAGAAATCTCCCAACTCTTGCCCTGCAGTATCTTCCTTACTGAAGACACCTCTAGCAACTCTCTTCTTATGGTAATCTGCAGCAGCTGTAAAAGTGGGAGGCAACAGGAAAGAAACAAAACATGTGCCCGAGAAGTCAAGGGGCAACCATGTGTACGCTTTGTCGTAACAGATGAAGTAGGTACCCTTAGCTGCTAGGAACGCTGGGGAAGTCTGAGACGCAAATACATAGGTCTCAGTGCAGACACTCTTCCCTAACTGAGCTCTCGGATTCTTGCCATTACCTTGCAGACAATAACGACCCTGATGGGGCACTATCCAAATCGGTGGAGAACTTTTCGCTCGCTGGTTAACACTCAGACTAACTCCATATCCAGTAACGTTCCAACCAATATATGCTTGTGTCTTATCTCTCGGGATAGTCTCATACGAACTAATTACTCTAATCATGTCGACTATACCCTTGACCAGAGCACTAGTCTTTGGACTATCTTTCACGGAACGTTGGGGATAGACACTATGAGCATAAATGAACATCGTTATATATGCCCAAATAGAACCATTGTAGCTGAAAGGCAAAACCAGGTAAGGAATACCTTTATCGGTCGTATGGGGCAGGAGGCCACAAACCCAACAATTTGTCGTGTTCATAAGTAGCTGGTGTTGGTGTAGGAGTTGAACAAAGGAATTGTTAGCAAATTCCAGTCTTCTAACTATTTCATGTTCGGGCAGAGGGTGAAAAGAATGAGAAGAAATAGTAGGAGGAGGTATAGGTTGCGTAGTGGGCATGAACGTCACTTGAAAAGAGAATGTCACATATCCAATTAAAAACATCATTAAACTAAGCAACATAAATAAACACAATATTAAAAATCTTTTTCGGGTCATAAATTTACAGATTTTGCTCTTAAAGCTTATTGTCTCAACAGGTCTCTCCATCTCGAAAAACTCCATCCTCTCTAATTTGCTGCTCGCGGTGGTAGGATGTTCTATGCTAAGGAATGCTTCTGTCAGCCCAGGGCAACTCCTTTAGGCCAACCAGAACCGTCAACCTAGTGTCTTCGGCGTGCACTCCAAAGACTTCGGCAACCGCGACCCTACAGCTGAACCCAGATGGCGGTTCGAAAAACAAAAATCAAAGTAGTTCCTCGGAGGAGAGTTAACCTGCAAAAAATCATAAAAAAAGAAAACTTTATATTTTTATTTGTCCCGCGACTCTCGGTCGCAAATTGCAACGCTCTTTGCCAGGCAATGTTTGTTCACTGAAAAGTAAGTCAGGTTCAACAGTGTTCAAACGGTTCAATGGGGGCACAGCTTCTTGGAGAAGATCGTCACTTTCTTGCTCTGTGTTTGTTCCAATCAAACGGGCATCGCTGAATGGCAGAAAACGAGGCACAGTCTCAGTCTCAAAGTCAGGAAGTCTTTTCTGGACCCACCGGTCGTACGGCAGAGGCAAAGGAGCCCTTTTGCAATGTATGCCGTGGATCCAGTTCTTTTTACCGTGCACTCGTACTGCAGAACGGGTAGATAACAACACCAAGTAAGGTCCGGTCCAGCGGGGCTGCTAGTTCTTGGTTCGCTGGAAATTCTTCACGAGCACCCACGTGCTAGGTTCAATGGCGTGCCCTGGATCTTCAGAAGCTTGTGGCAATGAATCGTGAACCTGTTGATGCAAAACACGCAATGTAGCCGTCAATTCGTACAGGTAGTCAAGCAACACAGGATATTCTATTTCACTAAATTTTGTCAGCCTCGGCACTCCCCAAATGTTCGCCGGGCGGCCAAACACTACCTCGTATGGACTCAAACCCAGTCATTCTAGTGGACAGAAATGCTAGAGGCAAGGCATCTGGCCATTGTAAACCAGAGCTTGCTTGAATTTTGGCTAACTTCAATTTTAGAGTGCCATTATAGCACTCGACTAGTCCAGCTTATTGGGGGTGATTTGCAGCGTGAAACTTCTGCCGGATACCTAACCCATCACATACTCTCTTCATCACTTGATCCACAAATTCACTCTCATTGTCACTCCAGATCATTCTCGGCAAACCGTACCTAGGGAAGAACTCTTTAATAAGGGCTTTCGCTGTGGACAAGGCAGTATTTTCCTTCAAAGGGTAGGCTTCCACCCATCTAGAAAAAGAGCAAACAACCACTAACACATACTGGGTTGTTGCACCTCTCCATGTGGATGAAATCTAGCTGCAAAACCTCGAACGGATATGTTGGAGGAGCAAAATGACCAGCTGGAGTTGGAATTCCCTTACCAGGATTGTACATCAAACACACCATACAGTTCTTAACCAAATTCTCTGCACACTTAGGAATTCCAGCATTCTGACAAACCGGAGCCAACAATCTGCAAATCCCTTTCATGCTGATATGAGCCAATCCATGAGCCATTCTAACCACTGGAAGCACATACGCATCGGGTAACAGCCATCTTTGATGCTCTGACAGATCAATCCAACAACCATTTGAATCCAATTTACCCTTGCTCTCTCTCTCTCCATTCATTCAACTCTTTCTCTGTGGCTTCAGCTTGGATGGATTTCACACTCTCAATCGTATCTTCACATATACTTCCATCTGGAACCCATCTCGCCAGACCTGCAACATACATTCGACTCATTACATTTCTTGCAGTTTCTTTCGCGACCTCATCTGCAAATGCATTACCACAACCAACATCATCCGTAACTTTCTTATGCGCACTGCATTTCACAATCGCTACTTGCAATGGCAAAGTAAGAGATTTAAGAAGTTCATTCACCAACTGACCATGCTGTATCTTAGTTCAGTGCGAAGTCAGGAAACCACGCTCTCTCCACAAACGTCCAAAACTATGAAACACACCTAATGCATACTGGCTGTCAGTGTACACAGTCACTCATTTTCCTTTCGCCAACACACACGCTCTCGTTAATGCAATCAACTCTGCTGCTTGCGCTGAATTATGTGGGATACGTGCAGCTTCAACAATCGTATGCAAAGTCGTAACAGCATATGCCGCAGTCGTATCACCATTCAGAAGCTTGAAGCACGAACCATCAACCCACAAGGTACCATCACATTCTAGAAGAGGAGTATCCCTAAGATCTATCCTCCCTTTCGTTTCTTCCTCCGTTCTAAGGAAACAATCATGCTGTTCGGTATCGTCTGACTCAATTGAAATCGGCAACAACGTGGCTGGATTCAACGTATTGCATCTTTTTATATGCACATGGCTCGCTAACAAGGTCAATTCGTAACCCGACAATCGAGCACTAGTTAAGTTCTGTGTCTTGGTACGATTCAACAAGGTATCCACTGCATGTGGAACCATCACAATCAGTGTATTGTCCATTACCAACCAGCAGACTGTCGAATCGAAACAGCCGCTGCCGCTGTAGCTCTCAAACAACTCGGCAATGCTCTAGCTACCGGATCCAAAGTCGATGAAAAATATGCACATGGACGCTGCTTATCGCCAAACTGTTGAGTCAAAACTGACAATGCACATCCCTCTCTCTCGTGGACATACAATGTGAAAGGCTTACTGTAGTCGGGGGTACCCAACACAGGGGCCGAACACCACGCATTGCGTAATTCTGAAAAGCTCTTCTGACATTCATCAGTCCAAGGAATAGGATTTGGAGTATCCTTGACAGTAAGAGCTATCAAAGGCTTCGCGAGCAACGAAAAATTAGGGATCCACTGTCTACAGTACGACGTGATACCTAGGAAAGCACGCACTTCTCTCTGTGTCGTAGGCACACTCATTTTCGCAATCGCTTGAATTCTTTCTGGGGTCAGTTTCCTTCCCTCCTTCGATAAGAGGTGACCTAAGTAGGTAACTTCTTGTCGACAATATTGCAACTTTGAAAGAGAAACCTTATGATGGAAATCAGACAAATGACGTAACAACGACAAAGTAGCCTCTCTACAAATCTCTTCATTGTCAGCAGCAACTAACAGATCGTCAACGTAATGAATAAGAGCAGCACCATCAGGTAAAACCAACAAATCAAGTTGCGTCTTCAAAGCTTGGCTATAGATCGATGGACTCTGACAATAGCCTTGAGGAGCACGCTTAAAGCAGAAACTTCGTCCTCCTAAAGAGAAGCAAAAAATATCTCTACTTTCTACGGCTATCGGGATGCTGAAGAAAGAATTCTTCAAGTAAATCACCGAAAACCACGTGGCTGTAGCCGGGATCAAAGTCAGTAAAGCGGTGATATCAGGTACAACAGGAAATTGCGGAACAACAATCTTATTCACCTTGCGGAGATCGATCACGAACCTATATACAGGAGGCTGTGAAGAATCAGTCCTCTTCAGAACAGGCAAAACCGGACTATTGCACACATTACCTCTAGTTTCCTCAATCACAACTTTCTCAATCAGATCATAGATGATCACCAAAAGTGCTCTTTCACCATCGCTAGAGATACGATACTGTGGAATGCGTGGCAATCTAGCATTCACCTTCAACGTCACAACATATGGCGGAATCTCTAGGAGACCCACATCGTTTGGACCAGTAGCCCAAAGAGAATCAGGGAGTGAAGACAATTCAGGTGGAAGTCGATCATTAGATAAGTACATCAGAGAGATCTCTCTCTTACCCAATGTAAGATGTACTCCCGACGGAGAACAATATAGCGTTGCATACAATCTCTTTAACAAGTCCAATCCCAACAAGTTCTCACCACAACCAGTCGTTAGAATGAGGGGTGCTTCGAATTCACAAGGTCCAACAGAAATAGACAACGGACTAGAAATTGGATTCGTAACCGGGCACCAGAAAACCTACTGAAACATTCTTTAAACCAGACAAAGGTGCGCCAGGGAGTTTAGAGTGCATGATAGAACTCTTCGCAGCACCAGTATCCAACAGAAAAGGCTCTGACACACCTGATGCGATCACTTCAACATAGGGTCCACTCTGATCTACTGGAACTGAAACAACTCCCTCTCTTTGTCTATGGCTGTCCTCGCAATCATTACCATCCACATCTTCACCTTCAACATAGTAATCGTCCGCATAGTACTGTGGCGTCCTACCAGATGCACCATTCAAAGCTATTCATAGAATTCTGTGGAGGCAAAGAACGCGCATTCTGACCACAACCTCTACCTCTAGGAGCTTGTTGAGCACCTCGACCTCTCACACCAGAAGCACCATTCGTACGCTGTAACAGAACCGGACAACTACTCTTGAAATGACCCTCTTCTTTGCAATATGCACACTGATTAGGACCTACGGTAAAACGCTGTTGAGAAGACTCAAACCTTTGCGAGTTTCTCTGATATTGGTGAGGTTGCTGATAATCGCGCTGATTATTACGGGGCGGATAAGCTTGCTGTAGAAGAACTTTAGTCTTCAATTCCTTAGTCTTCCTATCCGCTTTCTCTATCTCATCCTTATTCCTATTTTCATAGTACTGAGCAGTAGCCAACATCTGCGCTGACGTAGAAACAGCCCAAGCACTCTCAGAATCCTTCAACTTATTGCACAATTCTGGAAGCAAATTATGAACAAGTTTGTCAACGAACAACCGTTGATCACCTTCGGTACTCATGTCCTGACCACTGTGGTCTACAAAGGTCTATTCGAACCGCGTGAAAAAGTCAGACACAGTTTTGTCTTTCTTCTGCTTACACACAGACAACTTGCCCCAATTAACACGCAAAGCAGGCATTAAAGTCTTTATATAATTAATAATCCTACCAGGGAGTTCAGCAATTATATCTTCAGGCTTAGCGCCACCTACTTGTCTATCATCTGCAGCTCTAAGATTGTTCCATGTATCACCTAATTCCTGCGCATAATCCGAATGACGAATCTGTCCCCAAATAGGCTGTGGAACAACATTCCCAAACAACATACCTATATCGGCTAGATTCATGATACATGAATCCGCAGTCTGAGATAGCTCCTTATAAAACCCTTCTGGATTTTTGCGCGGATCAGGCAAAGTCTGCTTCAGGGCTAAAACTTCAGCACGCTTCAAAGGAACATGTACCCAAACTCGCTGAAAGTGTGGCTGAATAGGTGGAACAGCTTGTGCATCACCAGGTCTCCAGACTGGAGGAACCTCACGCATCGGATATTGACGCGCCTTTCTCCTAACTGACGAATCAGGCTCAAACAGTCGCTCAGAAGGAGATGCATTCCTAAACGACAACAACGTCCCAACTGCTTTCTCAACCTCGAGACCCACAACAGTCCCTTTCGCAAACTCAGAACGTATACGGTACAACTCAGGCGGAGTTTGTCCTACCTCACTATCTTCCTATTGTTCACGAATGAAAGAACACATCATATCAAAAACGTATCTTTATTTCGGTGCTTCCCATGGAAAGGAAAACATCCATAACACCCTCAAGATCATAGTGCGAAGGATACGAAACCCATTTACGCGCTAAGTGATCTAACACCGTTCGTTCATTAGCATCAGGCAACTGACTACGCGATTGTCTACGCTCGACAACAGGAGACATACCCAATGAACCCAACAGAGGAGAAAAGGTACTAGCAACCGCATCAGTCATTCTCTGTCGAGCAGAAGGAGAAGGTGACAAAAGAACAGGAGACGGAGCAGAATGAGAGGAAACCAGAGACGGAACAGTAACAGGAGGAGTATACAAGACAGGCGTAGGAGTAGCAGACGAAGGAGGTAGCAAAGGCGGGGGCCCTTGAGAAGGCTGCACAAAAGGAATAGGAGCCAACGGAAGAGGAGCTGGCTGTTGAGGAATCGCAGGTGGCAAAGCAACCAGAGGTTGCGCAACTACAACTTGTGGCGGTGCCATAGCATTCTGTACATAAGGGGGTGGCGAACTCAATAGATGCAACATTAAAGGATCTTTCACAAGATCTTTCTTCTCTTGTTGTTGAGGTGGCAAAGCTGGGTAGCACTTATCTACCGCCAGTTTACGCTGCCTAAGCATCTGTTCGCTCTCTTGTTCTTCTTCATTTTCCCTAAACTGTATAGCAGCTTGCACCATTGACATACCTCGTTCTCGTTTATTTCGCTTCGCTAACTTAATTTCTTTCTGTTTGGCTTCCTTTCGCCATATGCGGAAAGAGTCAAACATCGCCGGCCGGGCTTTCTTCTTGAACAGTTTAACTTCGAGATTGTTTAAAATCTCTGTTTCAAAGCTACCATAATGGGGCCACTGTAGGACACCGTCTTTCCTGGTATATTTAACCCATATTTCATTATACGCGATGGGGCTCACTCCATGTTTTAAATAGAGCTCATAGGTCAGAGTTCCAATCGGAGGAACCGGACACAAATCCTCCAATCGGGAATCCCTAGTACAACCAAAACCAAATATCTTTCCAAGTCTGCTAAGACCAGGCGTCGTCGCTCACTAGTCTAGCTTCAAACTTCAAGGGAAATCTTAAAACGATAGTCTCGTGAATACATGAGTCCCTCGGCTTTGGGACCTGCAGGTACCAAATCAAAGCGATCCTGAAGGATACCCAAGCAAAACTAAGGACTGGGAGACGCTCCACTCATACTTAACTGAAATGTCGATGGCGTCACCAGAAGACCCGTCTATTGTCTCGCTCTACAAATCGTCTAACGGCTCCAAGACAGGGCGACAGTCAGGGCAGCAGTCCTTCGTAGCCGTCGGAGAGCGGGGAACCTTGCAGCAAAGACTTTTGGACCACGACGACATACAGGGGTCGATGAAGTGGCAGGCCTTCCTCCAGAATTTCCACACGAAGCTCCTCACGATCTTCGGGCTTGGGGAGGAGGACTGCTTCAGTCAAGGCGGAGACTAGATCTCTATGTAGGATGGGTGTGCCGTGCGAGGTCAGGAATCCTCTTTCCCTCCATAGGAGCCCAAAATGGTGAACTACCCCGAAGGCATAATGGCTGTCTGTGTATATGTTTACTGTCGTCCCTGCCTATAAAATACATGCTCGTGTGAGGGCAATCAGTTCTGCCGCCTGTGCGGAATGTTGGGCAATGCGGGCTGTTTCTATGATGGTTCGGGCAGTGGTGACGGCGGATGCAGCTGAGGTGGTGACATCCGGGAGTTTGATGCACGGGCCATCTACCCATAGTTCCCCATCAGGTTCTGAAAAAGCAGTGTCCCGGAGATCTACCCTACTCTTCATCTGTTCGTCAGTGAGAGTTACACAGTCATGCAGGGGAGCCACGCTCGGGTCGCTTTCGGGCAGGGGTAATAACGTAGCTGGGTTTAGAGTGGTGTATCGTTTCAGAGTGATGTGTGGTACTAGCAGGGTCAACTCGTATCCTGTCAGTCGTGCACTAGTCAGGTGTTGAGTTTTGGTCTGATTCAGAAGCGTGTCAACTGCATGGGGTACTTACACTGTAAGGGGGTTGGAGAGTACTATTCCCTCACTCTGGCGTATCGAAACTGCTGCAGCTGCAAGAGCGCGTAGGCACGCCGGTAGCCCTCTGGCTACTGGGTTAAGGGTGGCTGAGAAATAAGCGCAAGGGCGCTGCTTGGGACAAATCGATTGTGTCAGGACAGATAATGCACATCCCTCTCGTTCATGTGTGTAGAGGGAGAATGGTTTGGAGTTATCTGGGGTTCCTAGAACGGGTGCCGAACAAAGGGCGTTTCACAATTCTTTAAACGCTGCCTGCCATTCAGGGGTCCAAGGGAGTGTGAAGAACCGGGTTTTAGAACCCAGCAGCGCCAGGGATAACGCCCGATGTCTTCGGATTCCCCTGCCTTGGCAAACAGAGACACGGGACACTTCTTGATGACGTCAAAGACCAAGTTTATTGGCTGCAACCAGGAACAGAGGTCTACGAAGCACAGCACGGGTGGTTCGCCAGAGACTGCACAAATTCAAGGAGCGGAGCATCGTCTTTTATGCCAAAAATCACATTCCTGGCTAGCATCGATTACATACAAACTGACCAATGAAACGGTGACATTTCAAACATATTGCATGACGACAATCCCTCTTTCCGTTGTCCAGCCCACCAGAAATGACCAAGCACATTCCAATATTCCTGTTCGATCAGGCCGGACAAACCCATCATAAAGACCTCAACCCAAATCAGTGATTAAGCCATAAAGGAAGGAACAGAAACAGATGAGAAGCAAGATAGAAGGGTGTGTGCATGTACCATAAACTCAGCAATGTCCTGCTCTTTGATCTTTATCTGACCAGCTGTTTAACAAGGAACTGGCTCAGCGAGGTCAGCCTCGGGCAAGGGAGTCAGTTCGGCCAGGTCACACAAAAGTCAGTTAAGGTGTACGTGTCCCAAAGACTTGTTCGGCCATAGTCATCGGCCTATGTGATGGCAACCACACAAAATGGCTGTCGCACACAAAATGGAACCCGAGGGTTCAAACGAACTCCCTGAATACGTAGTGTTCTCATTGATCAATTATGTCGAAAACACTTGTACACACCGCACTCGTGATTTGCGGTCCGCTGATACCAAAATCGTCTATATCCGACGACCTTTATTGAACGGGTTCAGAATCTACAGAACCACAGACCCTCGAACCATGAAACCACAAGTGGTAATGGAATGTCTTTGGCTAGAAGGGAAAGTAGGGGTTTGACAATGAGACTAAAGTTCGGCAACCACTGTCGGCAGAATGAGGTGAGAGCGGACTTGCTTCTGATTTTTAGGGACGGGAGTGTCTAAAATAGCCTAGATTCTGTCGGGCGTGAGTTTCCTCCCTTCTTTTGATAAGAGGTGTCCTAGATATGTTACTTGGGGTTTGCAAAACTGTAATTTCTTTCGGGAAACTTTGTGGCCATTCTCTGCAAGGAAGTGTAGGAGCTAGATGGTGGCTGTGACTGCTAGTGGAGTGGTGTCCGCTGCTAAAAGGATATCGTCTACATACTGTATCAACACCACCCCGTCTGATAACTGCACTGCATCTAAGTGTCTTTTGAGCGCCTGGCTATAGATGCTCGGGCTCTCGGTGTACCCCTGGAGTGCTCGACAAAATCTATATGTCAAGTCAAGTCAAGTCAAAACATTTATATAGCGCACTACATACCCAGAGGGTTTCAAGGCGCTTAGGGAGGGGAGGTGGATTATTTGTCAAATATCCACGTTTTAAGCTGCTTTCTGAACGCTAGGTGATTCTGGGTGAGGCGAAGGTAAGCGGGGAGTGAGTTCCATGTTTTGGCAGCCAGGTATGAGAAGGATCTGCCTCCCATGGTGGTCTTGTTGATGCGAGGTACAGTGGCGAAGGCTTGGCTGGAAGAGCGGAGTTGGCGGGAGGGGGTGTAGAAGGACAGTCGAGAGTTGAGGCAATCTGGTCCGATGTCGTAGAGTGATTTGTGTGCGTGGGTAAGCAGTCGGAAAGTGATCCTCTTATTGACGGGTAGCCAGTGGAGGTCTTTAAGGTGACCGGAGATGTGTTCGTTGCGTGGGATGTCTAATATGAGCCTGGCTGAGGCGTTTTGGATTCGTTGTAGTTTCTTCTGGAGTTTAGCGGTGGTACCTGCGTAGAGGGTGTTTCCGTAGTCGGCTCGTGACTAGAGCGTGGGTGACTGTTTTCCTTGTTTCGGGGGGGATCCAGCGAAATGTTTTTCTGAGCATGCGAAGAATGTTAAAGCAGGAAGAGGATACGGCGCTGACTTGTCTGTTCATTGAGAGTGAAGAATCCAGGATGACGCCAAGGTTCCGTGCGTGGTCTGTCGGGATGGGTGCATTTCCGAGGGCTTCCGGCCACCAGGAGTCGTCCCATGCAGAGGGGGATTTACCTAAGATGAGGACTTCTGTTTTGTCTGAGTTCAGTTTCAGACGGCTTTGTTTCATCCATTCGGCTACTTCTTTCATTCCTTCGTGTAGGTTAGTTTTAGCGGTGCTGGGGTCCTTGGTGAGAGATAGGATCAGTTGAGTGTCATCCGCGTAAGAGATGATGTTGAGGTTGTGTTGGCGGGCGATGGCCGCGAGGGGGCTCATGTATACGTTGAAGAGGGTGGGACTGAGTGAGGATCCTTGTGGTACGCCGCAGATGATTTCGGAGGCCTCGGATTTGAATGGTGGGAGGCGGACTCTCTGGGTTCTTCCGGTGAGGAACGAGGTGATCCATTCCAGTGCCTTACCTTGGATTCCGATGTTTCTGAGGCGTTGTAAAAGGGTGCTGTGGCAGACTGTGTCGAAGGCTGCAGAGAGGTCGAGGAGGATGAGGGCGACTGTGTCTCCATTGTCCAGTAGAGTTCGAATGTCGTCTGTTGCTGCGATGAGGGCGGTCTCAGTGCTGTGTTTGGCTCGGAAGCCAGATTGTGAGGGGTCGAGTGATTTGTTGGCTTCGAGGAAGGCGGCGAGCTGGTTGTTGACAGCTTTCTCGATGACTTTGGCCGGGAATGGAAGAAGCGAGATGGGGCGGTAGTTTTTGAGTTCGGTGGGGTCTGCTGTTGGTTTTTTCAGAAGGGCGGTGAGTTCAGCGTGTTTCCAATCTTCTGGGAAGGTAGCGGAGTTGAAGGAGCAGTTGATGACGTCTCGGAGGTGCGGAGCTATGACGGAGTCTGCTTTGTTGAAGATGTGGTGGGGGCATGGGTCTGTGGGGGATCCAGAGTGGATGGAATTCATCAGGCGGATGGTGTCCTCAGTGGAGATTGGGTTCCAGGCGTAAAGGGTGTTAACGGGGGGAAGATGGTCAGTTGATGGTAGGGTGGGTTGGCTTCCGGGTTGGTTGTCAAAGCTGTTGTGGATGTCAGCAATTTTGTTGTGGAAAAATGAGGCTAGGGAATCGCAGAGGGTTTGAGAGGGGGTGATGTCGTTGGAGTTGGCCGAGGGGTTGGAAAATTCCTTAACGATGTTGAAAAGTTCCTTGCTGTTGTGGGCGTTGTTGTCAAGTCGATCTTTGAATGCTGTTTTCTTGGCTTTTCGGGTCAGTTGGTGGTGAGTACGGATGCCGCTTTTGAAGGCGTCCTTGTTGCTGGTGGATGGGTCTTTTTTCCAGGCCTTTTCAAGGGAGCGGCACAGTTTCTTGGATTTCTTGAGGTCGTCGTTGAACCATGAGGCTTTCTTGATGCCAAGTTTGTGTTGACGTTTTTTCAGTGGTGCTAAGGTGTCGGCGGTGTTGGATAACCAAAGGGTGAGGTTGGAGGCGGCTTCGTTGGCGTTAGAAGAGAGGGCTGGGGAGGTTTGAAGGAGTGATGTGGAGATCTGCTCTGTGGTGATTTTGTTCCAGTTTCTTTGTAGAGTTGGTTGGAGGTGGGTGATGGGTTTCGGCTTGTTGTAGGTGAAGTGAACGCAGCTGTGGTCAGTCCAGAGGAGATCTGAGGTGTGGCTGAAGGAGACATGGTTGCTGGAGGTGAAGATGGGGTCGAGAGTGTGACCTGCGATGTGGGTGGGGGAAGTGACCAGTTGTTTAAGTCCGAGGTTGGCGAGGTTGTCTAAGAGGGTGGCGGTGTTGCGGTCGTTGCTCTTTTCAAGGTGGAAGTTGAGGTCTCCCAGAAGGATGTAGTCTTTGGAGGGGAGCGCGTGTGGAGTGATGAAGTCCGTGATGTCTTCACTGAATTTCGCGCGTGGTCCTGGTGGTCTGTAGAGGAGGGTGCCTCTGAGTGTGGTCTTGGGGTCGATGTGGATCTGGAAGTGAAGGTGTTCGGAGTTAGCGAGGTTGGCGTCGGAGCTGGTGGAGATGCGGATGGATTTCTTATGGACGATAGCGATTCCTCCTCCTGTATGGTCGGTGCGGTCCTTGCAAGTGATCTTATAGTCATCAGGGATAGCGATGGCGATGTCAGGGGCGGAGGAAGCGTTCATCCATGTTTCCGTTAGGAAGGCGACGTCAGGAGAGATGGTGTCTAGTAGGTTCCAAAGGTCAATGGCGTGCCTGTGGACCGAGCGGGTGTTGAGAAGGATGCATTCTAGGTGGGTGGGGTCGGGAATCTGTGGTGTGGTCGTAGCGGAGATGTTGTCGGTGCCGCTGAATTTGCAGGAGAAGCAGGAGAACGGTCCATGGGTGCGTCCAGGAGCGGCTTGGACGCAGTTGGGGGCGCGACCGGGGTTAAGGGCTAGGAGGGTGGCGGCATCGTAGGTAATGCGGGGGGGCTGGGCCGCGCGAGGGGCAGGGGGTCTGGCGCTGGGCGCGGTCCTGGCGCGGACGGGCGTAGACGGGCTTACCTTTGGCGCACCTTCGGCGCGGGTTGGGCGCGGTCGCTGCGCGTGAACGCTGCGCACGGGAACAACTGTCATATATGGATAGTGGAGGGGGAGGGGCGAGGGTGTCTCAGCTGGGAGGCGGGGCGGGCACACGAGGACGACGAGAACAACAAACAAAATGGAGGCGGAGGGGGGAGGCACAGCGGAGCGCTACAGGTAAACGCGCTGGTAATGCTAGGGAAGCGGACACAATGACACAAGCAGGCGGACTGAAATTAAAAGGCAGCGAACGAAGCACAAACACAGAGCGCCAATGCAATCAGTAAAATGAGCACAAACACAGAGCGCCAATGCAATCAGATAAAAGGCAGCGAACAAGCACAAACACAGAGCGCCAATGCAATCAGATAAAAGGCAGCGAACGAGCACAAGCACAGAGCGTCAATGCAATCAATAAAATGAGCACAAGCACAGAGCAATGCAAACAGTTAGAGGGCAAGAAACGCTGGGATACCAGATGTCTGGAGGGACACTGGGAGCGACCCCTCAGCCCGTGAGGAAGGAGCGAGTCACGGCGCTTGCAGGGGGAGAAGAGGTATTTGAAGATAGTGGGAGGGCGTCTCAGCTGGGAGGCGGGGCGGGCACACGAGGACGACGAGAACAACAAACAAAATGGAGGCGGAGGGGGGAGGCACAGCGGAGCGCTACAGGTAAACGCGCTGGTAATGCTAGGGAAGCGGACACAATGACACAAGCAGGCGGACTGAAATTAAAAGGCAGCGAACGAAGCACAAACACAGAGCGCCAATGCAATCAGTAAAATGAGCACAAACACAGAGCGCCAATGCAATCAGATAAAAGGCAGCGAACAAGCACAAACACAGAGCGCCAATGCAATCAGATAAAAGGCAGCGAACGAGCACAAGCACAGAGCGTCAATGCAATCAATAAAATGAGCACAAGCACAGAGCAATGCAAACAGTTAGAGGGCAAGAAACGCTGGGATACCAGATGTCTGGAGGGACACTGGGAGCGACCCCTCAGCCCGTGAGGAAGGAGCGAGTCACGGCGCTTGCAGGGGGAGAAGAGGTATTTGAAGATAGTGGGAGGGAGTCTCAGCTGGGAGGCGGGGCGGGCACACGAGGACGACGAGAACAACAAACAAAATGGAGGCGGAGGGGGGAGGCACAGCGGAGCGCTACAGGTAAACGCGCTGGTAATGCTAGGGAAGCGGACACAATGACACAAGCAGGCGGACTGAAATTAAAAGGCAGCGAACGAAGCACAAACACAGAGCGCCAATGCAATCAGTAAAATGAGCACAAACACAGAGCGCCAATGCAATCAGATAAAAGGCAGCGAACAAGCACAGACACAGAGCGCCAATGCAATCAGATAAAAGGCAGCGAACGAGCACAAGCACAGAGCGTCAATGCAATCAATAAAATGAGCACAAGCACAGAGCAATGCAAACAGTTAGAGGGCAAGAAACGCTGGGATACCAGATGTCTGGAGGGACACTGGGAGCGACCCCTCAGCCCGTGAGGAAGGAGCGAGTCACGGCGCTTGCAGGGGGAGAAGAGGTATTTGAAGATAGTGGGAGGGCGTCTCAGCTGGGAGGCGGGGCGGGCACACGAGGACGACGAGAACAACAAACAAAATGGAGGCGGAGGGGGGAGGCACAGCGGAGCGCTACAGGTAAACGCGCTGGTAATGCTAAGGAAGCGGACACAATGACACAAGCAGGCGGACTGAAATTAAAAGGCAGCGAACGAAGCACAAACACAGAGCGCCAATGCAATCAGTAAAATGAGCACAAACACAGAGCCCCAATGCAATCAGATAAAAGGCAGCGAACAAGCACAAACACAGAGCGCCAATGCAATCAGATAAAAGGCAGCGAACGAGCACAAGCACAGAGCGTCAATGCAATCAATAAAATGAGCACAAGCACAGAGCAATGCAAACAGTTAGAGGGCAAGAAACGCTGGGATACCAGATGTCTGGAGGGACACTGGGAGCGACCCCTCAGCCCGTGAGGAAGGAGCGAGTGGGATCTTAGGGTAAACCCAAAAAGATAGCGGCTGTCTTGGTGAATGGGTATAGAGAAGAAGGCATTCTTGAGGTTAATTACGGTGAACGTGGTGGCAGTGGACGGGATTAGGGTCAGGATGGTGGTGATGTCAGAGACTACAGGGTACTGTGGCACAACTATCTTGTTGATCTCTCGTAGATCAATGATGAAGCAGTAGGCTTTCCCATCTCCCTCTCCTTGTCTCTTGATGATCGGTAAGATCGGACTGTTACAGACATTACTCACTACCTCTTCTACCACTCCTGCTTCTACTAGTGACTGTATTATTTCTACCAATGCTTTCTCGCCCTCTAGTGATATCTTGTACTGGGGTACTTTCGGCAAGGTTGCGTCCTGTTGTATTCTCACATGCACTGGGTCTATTATCATTCCTCCTACGTCTGAGTCAGCCTTAGCCCACAAGTACGATGGCAAAGTGTCCAGTAGGGACACGTCTGCTTCGGTAATGGGGTACATGTGTTGGGACGGGTGAGGTCTTAGATGGTGGTGGTTGTCATATAAGATGACTCGGGCTTGGTCAGGTGAGCATCTGACGGTCGCTCGAAAATTTTTCAGTAGATCGAGACCCATAATGGCGTCTGGGGTACTGGAGGAGAGGACAAATGTTGTGTCAATGATATTATCTTCAAGATTAAAAGGGATCAGTTTGGACAATGGGTTAGTGGAGGGCGTACCATCAAATCCTATTGATGTCACGTGTGAGCCAGACAAGGGTGCCCTTGGAATCAGTCATTTGGATAATGCACTACGTGTTGCTCCCGTGTCTACCAGAAATGGTGACTTCGTGCCCAGGACCTTTGCGGTAACATAAGGGCCTTGCTGGTCAACATAGAGCTCGACTGGATCCCTCCCTTGCCCTTGGCAGTCCTAAGCAAAGTCGTACATATTGTCGTAGTCAAATTGTTGGTACTGATTCTGTTGGGGACGGTCAAATGCATTCGCCCTACCTGGCCTCTCTTCACTAGCGTTGTTTGCGTACCCTCTTCCACGTCCTCTCGGTCCATTTGCTAATTCTCTCGCCCTTTTTTCCCTATTAATTCCTAACAAGATCGGGCATTTGGACTTCCATTGTCCGTACCCCTTACAAAATGCACACTGATCCTCCCCCAAGTCCCGACGTCCAGCGTAGGGTGCGGATAGTCAATCAAATAATCAATCAATGCATTTATAAAGCACGCTACTCACCCGTGAGTGATGGTGTTCTAGGGGTATTTTGTTGATATCCTCCCTTGTAATGTTCCTTTCCTGTATTCACCCCCTGCAGTTGTGCTATCATAACTCGTGCTTTTAAATCCTTCTTTTTCTTTTCGGTGGCCCTATCGTTTTCGTTTTTTGTGGTGTTCATAATACTGGGCCATCTGGAGGACGGCTGCTGGATTTGAGGCCGCCCAACTGCTTTCGCTAGTCTGTAGCTTCTGCGATACCTCCGGCAACAAACCCTTAACATAATTTTGGACGAACAAGTGATGTCCGGTCGCAGTAGACATGTCTTGTCAACTACAATCGGAGAACACTGTTTCGAACCGGGAGAAGTATTCTGAGACGTCTCCTTGAGGTTTCTGGTGGCAAGCGGTTACTATGGACCAGTCTATCTTTTTCTCGGGAATCATGGATTTTACCTTTTGTACTATCTTATCAGGGAGGTCTAATATGGCTTTTACTGGTTTCTGCCCAGGGTTTCGTTGTTTGTCTAGCACATCGAGTTGTTCCCAGGTATGACCGAACAGGTCAGTGTGGTCTATTTTCCTGATCTGTTTCCATACATCAGCTGGCAGACATAGCCCGAAGAATAAATCGATGTCGGCAAGCGTCAGAATTGTCGATCCTAGAGCGGTACCTAAATCTGTGTAAAACGCGGTAGGATTCTTTCGTAAGTCCGGCAAGGATTTGCGGAACGTCAGAATGTCCTGTCTATCCCAAGGCTGATACACCCAATTGTAAACCACTCTCCCTTTAGCGACCTGGTGATTTTTGTGATCCTGAGTTCCTTGTTCTCTGGGGGGACCCAGTAGGGGGCAGCTTCCTTTATGGGCATCATGTTATCTAGCCTCTTTATCGGGGGCTCTGTTATTACAGATGTGTTGTTTTTGATTACCCGTCCTTGTTCTATAAGGTGGCGGAAGACTTCCAGGGTATAGGAGAAAAGTTCCGCCACATCACAGTCCTTTTCGTCTTCTGTGTCTGCCTTTCTGTATAGAGTCATGAGTCGGTCAGGTCCTACATCCTTGTATTTTTCCTCATAAGCCATGAGGGTGTGGTAACAAAAACGCACAACAAAGTGTCGCTTGTGATTGTCGACGTAGGAGTTACATATATCTGTTATGTATTCTTCTGCTTCCTTCCTGTCTACTAGGGTTTTAACTATTTTTTCGATGCCTGCTCGTTCGTTCTTGCTCAATCGAGGGATTCTCAACGGCCCTTTGTCTTTCACTTCAATTCTTTCAGGTGTGTTATTAGATGAGGTTCGGTCGGCACAGATGCCGTGGATACCGAGGCCCTGGCGCTATCTTCAGTGAGGTTCTGTGATTCTTGGGGTTGCACTAGAGGATGAGTAGGGGCATAAGGAGGTGGCATGTAGATGATCGGTGGACCTAGGAGTAAATCATCGTCTATTTTTTTATTCAACGGTAGGTCAGGGTAAAGAGCTGACGGCGCTCTGACAGGGTATTGACCCGAGACCTCTGACTCGCGCTCCCTCCTAGCATTTTCTCTTTCCTTAATCTCCTCTTCTAACTTTTTGCTAGCTAGGTGAGCTGATTTCATAGTTCCTTATCTATTCTTGCTTCGTCTCTCTTATTTCGCTGAACTGTTTCTTTTTGCCACAAGCCGAAACTGTCAAGCATAGTTGGCGTTGTTTTCTTTTCGCGAAGGGCTTTCTCTAGCACTTCTATTTTAGCGGGGTCAAAAGATCCCATCAGTGGCCATTGATATTCTCAATCTTTCTTAGTGTGTTTATGCCATAGTTTTCTATAAGCTACAGCGACTAGTCCGTATTTTATATACAAGTCCTTATTAGGGGTGCCCTCCGGTGGAGCCGAATGACTGACCTCTAATAGACGGTCCGGGTTGAACCAATTACCAATCAGTGGGGAAAAGATAGGCATGACGTATTATCAGTCAAAAAAATCTCAAACTATTGTGGACAAAGGTCCGCACTACCTATCCTTCGCTGTCTGCAAAGAGAGAGAGAATATTTCTATTCTTCGTTGTTTGCAATCAGGGAATGTCTTAAAAAGAACCAATGTACCAAGTAGCTAACAAGCTAAACGAACCAACAAAGCGTAATAATAGTATTTTCAA
This sequence comes from Lissotriton vulgaris, assembly GCF_964263255.1. NCBI lineage: Eukaryota > Metazoa > Chordata > Amphibia > Caudata > Salamandridae > Lissotriton > Lissotriton vulgaris. Next base: position 1,744,133,629 of record NC_141693.1, read on the forward strand.
TCCAAACAATTCCAATACAAACAATCCATCAACAGTAGTCATTTATCACGACCTTACTCGGACCGTTTGGACAGTTCTTCGTCTTTCACTTCCAGTGCCCAATCGTCCTCTATTCTCAATTTTTGCTGCTGCACTGCTGTGGGATCCCAGTCAGGACCGTAGGTCACTCGAGAGAGGTCCGTTCGGAACCGGTGAAGTTTGGTTGATCGGCTGCCAGACGAGGGTCTCTTTCAGGCAGGTGCACTTTCCCGATCGTTGCAGTCGTTCACTCCGTCGTTAGGACCTCTCTGCCGGACCCACATGTCGCTGATGGGCCCCGCGTTGAGCGCCAAATTGTGAAAAAGCAGTTTTTCTCTCGTAATTACCAAAACCCTGCTCGGCGTTAGCCGCCTCTAATTCACTTAGTTATCAGCTATTCAAATAAAGAGGCAAGCGCTGAAAACTGGAAAGCAAGGAACGGGTTTATTACTGCAGAGTAGAACACGTCAGTTCGGACAAACGAAATGTCTTCTCGAGGTGCTCTAACTGCATCTCTCGTAGCATGGCCTTTTATACATGTGTTTGACTCTTTACTACAGGGTAAACATTCCTGATATCAGTTTATACATCCCCTGAATCCCCGCTTCCAGCTAGTTCCCACACATACCCAATAGCAAATGTCCCCCACCCCGGTCTCAGCAGGTGATTGCTATCGTGCAGCTGGGCATTCCGGCAGGATCTGAAATATGCGTAATCGGTCAGATCTGAGGGGGTCGTGGCATTAATTAATTCCGGCCCCTTTGATGGTGCAGCAAGTTCTACTGTACGAGGGCAATAAACTATATCCGCAGGGGTTGGTTATTGCCTGAGTCCGGATCGAACAGCCAGGTGCAGGGGAGGAAGTTATTGATGGGGCCTGTTCATGCGTGGGGGCGAAAGGGCATGTGGGTTTGGCACGGGAAGTGGCTCGGGGGCTTGGTCGCGCTGAGGATGCTTTATGACTCTAGCATGTGTGCTTGGGGGTTGTCAGCGTGCGGGGGATGATAGCGAGGTCCGGGGTGACGTGTAGGTGATTGGCAATGTATGGAATGGCCGTGGTATCTAAAATGGTTGCCGTTTACGCGCTCGCAGAGGCCTAAGTTACGCAAGATGGCGCCGGTTATGTTCACATCGTAATCTAACTTTCAACAACCCGGCCTAGCTGGGCTGGTGGGAGCTTCATTGAGCGAGAGGACTTACCAGCAACAGTTTCAAACATACAGGACATTTGCTAGGCACACAGGCATGGCGGCTCTTTTTAGGTCTCGGCCTGCGTAGGCTGAGCTTGCGCAGTCTCGCTGGCGAGATTTATGTTTTCTAGAGTGGGGCTTGAACCCGCCCCTCGTCTCCATTGGCTGGCTTCCTAAACGGAGGCCAGTCATTGGAGAGGAGGGGTGTCTGTTCATTTAAGCCCTCTATTTTTCGGATTCGGGGTGTGTTTTTTTAGGTTTTTTCTCTCCTCTTCCCATTGGCTGGAATTTTACATTCCAGCCAATGGGAAGAGGCGAGAAAAAAAACACGCCCCCCAGTCGGAAAATGACGGGGCGTTTCTCCCAGGCATTTCTGCTTGACCTCGGAGAAACATGGTGGTGTGGAGCGCTCCTCTCTTGTTTTAGAAAGGGGAGGCCATTGATTCAGAGTAGTGCTGTTTCAGCACTTTTTGCAGTAGTAAACACTTAATCCGTTTCACCGGTTCTTTCTTGTGTTTGTGGCGTGGCTGTGCTGATAAGAGCTCAAAGGCTGCATATTAGACACAATTTAGTCATCCTAGTAAAACATCTGCACCCTCTTGCCTTCCTAATGTGATGTAACTGCCAATTGGCCCCATATCCAGTATAACTGACAGCCATGCAGCCCTTGTTCCTTAGCCAGTAACGCTTTGCATTCTGGACCTTATAGTTTTTTTCTTTAGTTGTAGCATATACTTTATAACGCCAGCATGCAGAGTACTGTAATCTAAGAGGTCAGGACTAGGCAAGTGTTGCCCATGACACTGCGCCCCCTACTGTTACGATGTTTGGTTTTGCCTACTCAAAGGAGGGGTGTGCTTCAAGGCGCCCGGAGGCATTCCTTGACCGAGCAGCCTACGTCGTGTCGTTAACCCTCTGTGCTACCCCGTGTCATAATTCCCCTAATACCTTACCCGTTCCAATAGAAGCCTCTTATGGTTAGCAGTATTTCCCAACCCCGGGCCACACAGGTCCCTGACCAGGTCATTTCAGACCCACCGATGTCTCGTCTCTCAGCGATGGTCACCCATAGCGGGATGTGGCAAGGGGGAGGGTGCCTGACCCCCCAGCCCGTACCCTCAGTGCGCCAAGCCTTGGTTTTACAGGGGTAAGCTGCTGGCCCCCCTCTCCCAGAGGAAGGCCCATCTCTGCCCGCCACGCAGAAGACAGAGCTGTTGCCAGGCTAGTTTTCGGGTATTTTTCGGACTCAGCCCAGTGTCTTCTTTCAGCTGCTGTCTGTTGTCATTTATCTTGCAGTTACTTGTTTTCTTAACAATGGAGAATCAACTCCCCCGACCGGCGGCATTTGGGAAATCATAGCACGCTAATGTTTCCCATGCGCTAACGACGCTCGCTAGTAGTCGGCAGGCTTAATGATCTGATTTATGGCCATTATTGATTGTAAAACTCCCAAATTTGGCCATTACATTTAAGCGAACAGAGAAAATAATTTGGCAATCCCAGCGCTGCATCCTGTCTGCTTATTTCCTGCGACTTTGGCGTTCGCAGCGACGTAACGATGAGGTAAAATTTGCATTCCACTTATGGTATTAATTTTACATTCCTTTAAATGAAAAGGTTCAGAAGGTTGTAAAATCAAACATTAAATGAATCAGAGGAGACAGTAGTGCAATATATGACTGCCCTGAGGACACGCTTCAATGGCTGATGGGATTAACGTTGATTCTCATTTCCTGCTTAACAGGATGCAGATAAAGCTGTCAGAATTGCAGGGGAAATTGGGAAGTTCTTAAATTAGCCATGGTGGGATTTGTGTGCCTCTCAGCATACACGGTTGACTGGATTAAATGTGTAATAAGTAATCCCTATAGTACACATAATGTCTAAAGAGTTTTTAAGATCCAGTTTGCCTATAGGGCGCGAAAAGCAATGTACTAATGCCTCGTCATTTTCTCGCGCCATTTCTCCTTACAATAACGATCCTGAAAGGGAGCTCTGGCCTACACAAAACAGCCGGCGCCATGGTCCTTTAGAGGTATCAAAGGAAGTAAATTATATTATTTATTGGAGGGACTTGTAACTTTGATTACGGGAGGGCTTTCCGTCGGATGAACGCAGGTTTTTTGCTGCATTAAGCAACTAAGGTTAAATTCTTGGAAACACTGGTCACATCTGTAATCAAACGAACAGTGCTCCCGCAGCTCAGTAAAGGTGAGTCATTTGAAGAGATTATAATTGCTATTGATAGATATGCAAAGTGCCAAACAAGCAAGAAAGCTCTTTAACGGTCCCCAGCGGGTTCCGGAGGTAGCCTACAGGCCACAGTAGCAACCCCGACACTGCAGAATTCCCCCTTCATCCTTCTGAAGTCGATACAATGAGCACTGTTTAGTTGGGGTGCTTACATCGGCTACTTTCCGCTTAAAAAAAAGGTAATTTGCACAAACAAGCACCACGTAAATAGCAATGTGTAGGGCTCTGTGTGTGTAGGGCTCTGTGTGTGTGGGGCTCTGTGTGTGTGTGGGGCTCTGTGTGTGTGGGGGGGGGCTCTGTGTGTGTGTGGGGGGGGGCTCTGTGTGTGTGGGGCTCTATATGTGTGTGGGGGGGCTCTGTGTGTGTGGCTGGCTCTGTGTGTGTGGGCTCTGTGTGTGTGGGGCTCTGTGTGTGTGTGTGGGGCTCTTTGTGTGTGTGTGGGGCTCTGTGTGTGTGTGGGGGGCCCTGTGTGTGTGTGGGGGGCTCTGTGTGTGTGGGTCTGTGTGTTTGTGTGTGGCATTTGCGAGAGATTAAGCTATTGGCATTGTAAATGTCAATGCCATTTATTTGTCTGTTTTCAAAACCAACACATAAATAAAAATGTTGTCATTTACAATGCCAATAGCTCTAACTTTTGCAAAGGCGAGACCATTGCATTGTAGATGCTTGTTTCAACAGGGGCGCTCTTCGAGTTTTTGCTAGCTCTGAAAGAGCAGGGTAGACCAGCTTCTTACTCTAGGGCGCATGTGACGGCGATAGGCTTCTTTGCCAAACTAACAGGTCAGCACGACCCAGGCCCAGCTTTTGTGGTGAGGAAAGCTTTGGCAGATGGGCTAGGCTAGAAGGGGTTAGAAAAGATAGTAGAAGGCCATTGGATGTCAAAACCTTAGAGGAAATTCTGGGGTCTGTGTGCTCCTCTTTCTATGAGAGTATTCTTTTTGGCGCTGCATTTACCTTAGCTTTTTATGGGGCGTTCCGCATAGGGGAGTTGGTGGGGACCTCCAAATCTGACCACGCTGGGGGGCTCCAGTGGCAGGAAACAAGATTAGCCCAAGGGGGCTTGGTGGTGGTTCTGAGGTGATCCAAAACAGACCCGTTGGGGAAGGGGGTCAGGGTTTGCTTGTCCCCCGCACCGGGGGAAGGAATTTGCCCGGTAGCCAGGGTGGAATCATACATGGCAATTCGGGCAACAGGCACTGTTCATACATGAGCTGGGCGAATGCTTGTCTCAGTTCCAATTCAGGGCAGACTTTAAGTGAGAGATGGTTTTTTTGGGCCTGGATCCTAGCAGGTATTCATCACACTCTTTCAGGATTGGAGCGGCAACCCTGGCAGTGGGCGCAGGCTTACCGGCTGAAGCAGTCAAAAGTGTAGGGCGCTGGTCTTTGCCCTGTTTTACGCGCTATGGGCGGCCTGAATTACTCTGAGACAACGGATTGATGTATTTGACATGACAATGCTGACGTTTACATTTATCTTCCTACAACTAGTATGTCCTCGAAGGTGATGTGGGTGTTGGGGCACTCGTTCGTGCGGCGGGCTACAGTTCGGATTCGGCAGAAGCGGGTGTCTAAACCACCAGGTTTAAAAAGAACGCCGTTCCTCTGGCGAGGCGTGGGCGGCCTGCGAAACTGGCAGTTGCGGCGGCTGGTTGATGAGACAAGAGAGCACGAGGGACATCAGTCCCTGGATTTGGTGATCCTGCATTTGGGCGGAAATGACATGGTGGAGTTGGGTCGCATGGCAGTCAGGGAAGCTTTATTGACTGAGTTTCAAACAAACAGTAAATAGCAGTAGGAGTCAACAGTTGCACTACCCTAGTATATACACAAACAGTCAAAGCAAAACCTTATTTGCCATAGTTGCCCACCTCTTAGGTCCACTGCTAAAGGACCCTAATTATACAGACAGAAATAGAGAACAGAGAGGCAACAATATAGAATACAATGCATAAATCAGGTTGTTTTTCAGAATAGGGTGTTCATATGTGTTCACAATAAAGGAGTAGCGGTCCTTCAGATCGTTCTTCAAATATATTTTAATTGCAGTCTTCAAATAATATCTTGATAGAAATGACAGCCAACGCGTTTCGCCCAGATTGGGCTTCCTCAGGGCAAAAATATATTTGGACGCCAACGGCGTTTGCAGTGTGATGCCCCACGAACGGAGGACACAGAATCGTCGATAACAGATTAAAGCTGTCTATAAATAGTGAGGTCCACCCACTTTCTATTTAAGTACAAAATGCAAGTCTGCATGGTGTCCCTGGATGTCACAAGTTATGATGCAAAGCGAGGTGACGCCATCAAGCCCCCGGTCCGGTTTCTAAGTATGTGGCAGTCCTTTTCAGAACGCCCAGGGACACCTATCATAGTGTCCACCCGAATTTAAGCGCATTATTCACTGAGACTTGATCACTACACGTTTTTGAGGAAGATTCAATTGTTTTTACATTCCAGCATCAGGACCGTTTCCTTGTTCCATGCACACTTGCATTTTGTACTTAAATAGAAAGTGGTCACACGCCACGTCACACGAGCCTCCTTGGCAGCCTGGTGGTAGAGGGGTGGGCCCCTGTATATGACGGACAAGGATCGAGGGCTGGGGGCTCACCGCTCAAGGACGCAGGTGGGTTGCGCCTTGCGTGGTTCTCAGATAGGAGATGTGAGCCAGAGGGCCCCTTGGTGCTGGAGTAAGTAGTTATCGCATAACCGGTGGTTATGAACAGTTATACTTATACATATTTAAAATGTGTTTATCTGAATTTTTAAAATGTGAATTTTGAAAAAATGGTCTTGTCATGTTTATGAATGTTTTGAAGTTATTAAACATGGCCGTTTTACCCACACTCTGGACTGGTTAGTTGATTGTGGGATTGCATGAGGTTGGGACAGGGGACATGCTGGGGGGTCCGGGCTCTATTTTCCCTCTACTGCTCACTTTTAGGGTACTACTATTCACTGAGACTTGATTACTACACGTTTTTGAGGAAGATTCAATTGTTTTTACATTCCAGCATCAGGACCGTTTCCTTGTTCCATGCACACTTGCATTTTGTAATTAAATAGAAAGTGGTCACACGCCACGTCACACGAGCCTCCTTGGCAGCCTGGTGGTAGAGGGGTGGGCCCCTGTATATGACGGACAAGGATCGAGGGCTGGGGGCTCACCGCTCAAGGACGCAGGTGGGTTGCGCCTTGCGTGGTTCTCAGATAGGAGATGTGAGCCAGAGGGCCCCTTGGTGCTGGAGTAAGTAGTTATCGCATAACCGGTGGTTATGAACAGTTATACTTATACATATTTAAAATGTGTTTATCTGAATTTTTAAAATGTGAATTTTGAAAAAATTGTCTTGTCATGTTTATGAATGTTTTGAAGTTATTAAACATGGCCGTTTTACCCACACTCTGGACTGGTTAGTTGATTGTGGGATTGCATGAGGTTGGGACAGGGGACATGCTGGGGGGTCCGGGCTCTATTTTCCCTCTACTGCTCACTTTTAGGGTACTACTTTATTTTTTTTGGCTCAGTACTGCATGATAGGGACGTGTCACACAGGCATCTAAGGCATGGCACATTCCGCTTATCTTAAAACAAAACCAAATAAATCTTAGTGGACCATTAAGGCAGCTTTAAGTTACTCTGGTCTGGCATGGAATCCAGGACTTAATCTTGAGTAGATGTAACAAGGGAGGGTAGATGAGGGGAGGTTGTGGTCTAATGGTAAATCCCGTGATTCTAGGCAAATAGCTTAATCTCCTGTGCCTAAAAAATGATGTCAACGGTGCTCAAAAGAAGCACTCCAATATCTTCGAGTGGAGTTCGAGCCATATAAAATTCAAAAACATAGGTACTTGCACCAGGGAGGTTCTGGACATCTTTGTAGCTCTCTATACTATATGAGTTGCACTCTCATATAGGCCCTCGCTAGATGAAAGTTAGTGCCTGATGCAATCAGCGCAGAATCAACCAGCCCAATTTTTAGGTCTCACCTGAGACAGCGCATCGCTGTCTCTTCGAGACATTTAGTAAGTGGCTTTTAAAAGTGCCGCCAGAGGCTTTTGCTGGCCTACCGCTTGCGTTCAGGCGCTTGTGCACGTGCACAGCTGCCATCTGTGTTTTTATTACTGTAATCCGGCTCGTCTGCTCGCACTGCCCCCTCCTCCGCCTCCCTCCTCGTCAGTTTCATTTGCCTCTTCCATGCCCTGCAGGGCCAAGGAAGCTAACAGACAGAGAAGAGAAGAAGAGAAGCGCCCCAGACGTGTGACACTTCAGTCCGGAATGCACCATTTACAGGTTTCTGGAGCCGTCCTTTAGGTCTGTTCTGTTGAAAGCCTGTAATTGTGCTGCACTTTCTTGGGAAATACAATTAGGACTAGAACCCCAAAATTAGTTGTTTACCATCAGGTAATATCAAAGATATCTCACAGAGGTCATTTATGTTAAGCACGGCGCATCAAGTGTTTTTTTAGCATAACTTAAATCAGTACCTTGTACACTTTGGATTTATCACATATTAAAAAGCATTGTAATTGTGCAAGAAAAAAAGTCTGTTTGAAAAAACAAAATAATTCAAAGTCATGCATATACATAAAGGTTTACGGAAAATATGATTTCATCTTCTATTCCTCTCTCTGTTGCAATATCGCACATTTTAAAATACTGCAAAAAATGTGGAATCCTGCTACTTCCAAAGTGAGTTTCCCCGCTGGCCAGAGAAGTCGTCCCTCATTTCTTAAGGAGGGTTCCCTCGATGGCTTTGCTGCACGAGACAGCGGCTGGAGTAAGTCTAGAGAGAACTCGTCGAGATCCCGATGATTGGAGGTGAGGAGTGTCTCTCTCCTGGCCACACTGGCACAACACTCAGAAACATGGCCGCGGAGTTCACCGAGGTGACCCGGCAGCACAAAGTCCACACCCTTGATGCATTGCTTTGGACCTTAGTTCGGAGTGGAGCTTAAAGGGGTGTGCAGGCAAGGCCGAACATCGCACCACCCTCCTTTAGTACGCGAGTTATTGGAGCTGCAGGACCTTCGCTAGTCTTTTATTCAGTAGAAAGACAACATTAATCCTTACACTTGACATTCTTTGAATGAAATCATTCATTGTGCACGTGACAAGAAATCGCTAAAACAGCAAACACGTACAAGATATTGGCAGCATAAATTGCCTTTATCCTACTCGGAGAACATCACCTGGCAAAGCAAAAGCTTTAACAATCCAAGTACAACTGTCACTGGAAACATGTTTGACTTTCCAGATAACGGCAAAGGCTTCCATATGCAAATAAGGAGAAAACACCGAATTCATATGTTGGCCACACAGACCTTACCTGCTCTTCCTTGCCTATGTATGCGTGTGTGATATATATGTTGTTACTGCCTCATCAGTATGCAAAACATTTGCAACATGTAGTCATAAATACCCCTTACAGGAGCTGGTAAGCGTTCTAGAAATTGTATGTTTGTCTAATTGACAACTCTAATTGCCCTTCACAGGCCATGCAAATAACGGGCACTGTAGCTTTAAGATCAGAATAGCGCTGGTTGATTTTTATAAGGTTTTTCGATTAGGTGGAGTCAAATGACGGTTTACTTACATTAAAGAAAGGCGCTGTGGTAGTGTTCATAGCATTTCTTACCAACAAAAGAGAGCCTATTTATGTTAATTCCTATGGAGACATTTTGTCTAAGTAATGAAAAACACAGTGACTGAATAAAACAAGTGGGGGGTCAAAAAACTAACGGGACAAGGAAAAAAAGAAAAAAATATTTTCTAAAAGAACCCTCACTCACCCTAGTGGTGACATGCTTCATCGTGGGGTTCGTCACAGGAAGGACCAAGTATCCCTCTGTGTGCTTCAACGCCTGCAATTGCAGCGGAGCAGGTATGTCAACAGTGAAGTGTGAGAAATCAGTGAATAGGTGGTGACAATAAAAGATCCCAACTGGACCCCAACAACTTTATTTAAAGGGCCAGTTGTTCACATTAAAATAGTGAGATCACTGTACGGTTGAAATTAAAACCCTGGTGATCTGGTGTAAGTGGTCGGCATGTTTCTGCTGTGTTATATGCTATCTTAGCTCAGCTTTCTTCAGGACCAAGAAATAGTAATAGAAAAATGCGTCCTCCGGGGGTCCACCCACGCTAAGGAGTGCCCACACCGTTAGGACGGTAGAGGGAAAAATTACAAATTTTGACTTTCCTCAATTAACTCACGATTTTACCCGCACTCGATGATCCTGCAATTTGCCTGGATACCGTCTACAACATAAAAACACAAACATTCTCAGCTGTATCTATGTTAGTTAAATCACATGTCTAAATCAGTTATTTTGACCTGTATTATCAAATAGTTTTTAAACTATAGATATATGACTCATATTTAGGTCGTTTCTAGTAAAGTGAATATATTTCTTTAAACTGTGCAACCATGTGGTTACTTTCATATTTAGAATTTTCATATTTAAAAAAAACAGATTTATAGCTCATAAAATGTCCGAGTCCTGACAGGCCCCTCTCAGAAGCTACCTGGGCCACGAAAACAAAAAAGTTACAGAAGATCACATAGTCAATCTCAAAGCACTCACTCTGTTAGGAGAGTTAGCGTGCCGCATGGACGCTCAGCCTGGCATTCTCTTCACGTCCCGTGTTTATCTGTTCAAAGAAGGCAACACTGAGCGGATTAGCTCTTAATTCGGGAATGCTATTCAGGTCAAATTCAAGATGCATTTCACTCTGCAATGCAGCGAGATAACCACTTACTTTAACGGGTACGACTCGCCGCTTGGAACCTAATTTCTCTCCCGCTGGCGTCCGAATGTTACTTTCAATGGCGCCGCGTCTGTTTTTAAATTACCTTGTTCGAGCGTATGTACGTCCCGGGTCACATGACCGGAAAAGGATTTTTACCTCCGGACGTGTCTTCTAGAAACCTCATTCCTCATTTTGAAATACAAATAATAATGTATAAAAAGGAAGTTTCGGAGTCTCTAATTCCCAGATAAGCCAATCTGTAAATAGTGTTTATCGTACATTCATGGCAAAAGGTTATCCCGATTGTACTAGTTACTTCCGTGTTCCCTATCCACTTCCTGCAGTGTAAACCTCACGACTGGACCGCTAACCTCGCGGTTGAAATAATCACGATCATATTGTGACAATAGTGTTAATTCCTTTTGATGTACTGATACAGCGAGGGGAATGACAAACACTATATGGTTTAAAATGAGATTGGGATTACTATTTAATCCAGAGTCTCCATCAATCTAGCTGGACATGCTGTCACAATTGGGAATTCTGATGGTGCACAAATTCAGTAAGTAAATGAGCAAAAGATACTACTAAAGGGTTTCATCCTCGTATATTGCCCCAGGGAATATCATCATTGAGTCCCGTTCGGTCCATCTGAGAATCTCAGAATTGAAATAACTGAACTTGTAATATCAGCAGAACATGAAGGCTGAATTACTAAACATGAGGCAGACTTTTTGACAACCTCGGGAGGGAAAATTCCTTATTTTTACACTCTTCCGAAAACACACAAGGGTCTCCTACCACCACCAGGGAGACTTATTGTCTCGGGTCTGGGTTCTTTGCTTGAACCCCTATCCAAATATTGTGATTTCTTCTTAAGACCTATAGTTGAGGCTACTAGCACCATACATCAGAGAAACAAAAAGTTTACTTGCTCTACTTGAGACAATAACTTTATCGGAGGGTGAATGTTTTCTGGCGAAATTAGACATTGAGAGCCTCTACACTTGTATTCCACAAGATGCAACAATTGAGGTAATTGCCAACACACTAGAGACTACCACATGGGATTATAAAACATCAAAATCCTTTTTGACTAATTGTGCAGCTTTAGCTCTTAAAAGAAACTTTTCCCAGTATGAAGACCAGCTATATTTACAAGCTACTGGTACTTCTATGGGCAGCACATTTGCCCCCAGTCTGGCTGGATTGTATGTCTTTAATTTCGAGAAACTACACATTTTACCATCTGACAATCCTTTCTTTGATAACATCATTCTATGGCAAAGGTACATAGATGATGTGATGCTAATATGGAAAGGGAGTGAAGAGACACTAAATCCCTTTTTCAACTGGATTAATGGTTGTGATTCTAATCTTAAATTCACCTACGAATACAACAAATCTACTGTTGTGTTTCTGGATGTGACCATTACACGAGTAGGAAATAAGCTAAAAACGAAAACCTACTATAAACCAACCAGCAAAAATACCCTTCTACATTATACCAGCTTCCACCCCCAACCATTGCTGGAAAATCTACCGTTTGGACAGTACCTCCGCTTTCGGAGGAACTGTAGCGATGTAGAAGATTGTAAAGAGCAATCTAAGGATTTGACAGTCAAGATGCACAATCGGGGTTACCCACAACATCTACTAACTAGGAGCTACAAAAGAGCAAGAAACCAAAATAGAGACTCCTTGTTAGAAGAAAACCCACGCATTGAGAACAACGAGCCACCTCTGACATGCGTCACTACATATAACACAGCATCTAATGAAGTGAGTCGCTGTATTAACAAGCATTGGAGAATTCTAACATCCAATAATTGCAACTGGGAAAGACCTCTTTTTTCGTATAAAAAGGCAAAAAGTCTCAAGGATTCCCTGGTCAATACTCGACCTCGTAAGACACAGGAGTCCACTAGATGTGTCTTAAATGCCTGGGGTTTACCACCTGTAACAGGGCACTACCCTTGTGGTGGTTGCAGCGTTTGTCCCTCTACGGAAGCTTGTTTCCGGTCCAGGGAAAACATGGCTTGGCAGTTCGGGCTGGACTGTTCCCATGAGGCACAGGGTCAGACAGATTTGCATATAGCCATGTCTGAACTGGGGTGGCAGAGTGGGCTAAAGAACGGTGATGGATTAAACCCAGATCTTTTGACTGGGTGTGAGTGTTTGATTGATTCAGATGCTCCGTCCATCACCACCCCCTTTTTGTACCGCTTTTAGCCACCAACAGTATGGCAGGGTATGCTCAGACGTGAGTCCCTTGCTCACTTTGCCACTGGATTCAAGCAAGCCGGGCTGAAGACGGCTGGAATGCCAGAAACCGGTCCTCGGAAGCTTGTTTCCGGTCCAGGGAAGACATGGCTTGGCAGTTCGGGCTGGACTGTTCCCATGAGGCACAGGGTCAGACTGATTTGCATATAGCCATGTCTGAACTGGGGTGGCAGAGTGGGCTAAAGAATGGTGATGGATTAAACCCAGGTCTTTTGACTGGGTGCGAGTGTTTGATTGATTCAGATGCTCCGTCCATCACCACCCCCTTTTTGTACCGCTTTTAGCCACCATAAGTGTGGCAGGGTATACTACGATGTGAGTCCCTTGCTCACTTTGCCACTGGATTCAAGCAAGCCGGGCTGAAGACGGCTGGAATGCCAGAAACCAGTCCTCGGAAGCTTGTTTCCTGTCCAGGGAAGACATGGCTTGGCAGTTCGGGCTGGACTGTTCCCATGAGGCACAGGGTCAGACTGATTTGCATATAGCCATGTCTTAACTGGGGTGGCAGAGTGGGCTAAAGAACGGTGATGGATTAAACCCAGATCTTTTGACTGGGTGTGAGTGTTTGATTGATTCAGATGCTCCGTCCATCACCACCCCCTTTTTGTACCGCTTTTAGCCGCCATAAGTGTGGCAGGGTATGCTCAGACGTGAGTCCCTTGCTCACTTTGCCACTGGATTCAAGCAAGCCGGGCTGAAGACGGCTGGAATGCCAGAAACCGGTCCTCGGAAGCTTGTTTCCGGTCCAGGGAAGACATGGCTTGGCAGTTCCGGCTGGACTGTTCCCATGAGGCACAGGGTCAGACTGATTTGCATATAGCCTTGTCTGAACTGGGGTGGCAGAGTGGGCTAAAGAACGGTGATGGATTAAACCCAGGTCTTTTGACTGGGTGTGAGTGTTTGATTGATTCAGATGCTCCGTCCATCACCACCCCCTTTTTGTACCGCTTTTAGCCACCATAAGTGTGGCAGGGTATACTCAGACGTGAGTCCCTTGCTCACTTTGCCACTGGATTTAAGCAAGCCGGGCTGAAGACGGCTGGAATGCCAGAAACCGGTCCTCGGAAGCTTGCTTCTGGTCCAGGGAAGACATCGCTTGGCAGTTCGGGCTGGACTGTTCCCATGAGGCACAGGGTCAGACTGATTTGCATATAGCCATGTCTGAACTGGGGTGGCAGAGTGGGCTAAAGAACGGTGATGGATTAAACCCAGGTCTTTTGACTGGGTGTGAGTGTTTGATTGATTCAGATGCTCCGTTCATCACCACCCCCTTTTTGTACCGCTTTTAGCCACCATAAGTGTGGCAGGGTATACTCAGACGTGAGTCCCTTGCTCACTTTGCCACTGGATTCAAGCAAGCCGGGCTGAAGACGGCTGGAATGCCAGAAACCGGTCCTCGGAAGCTTGTTTCTGGTCCAGGGGCGACATGGCTTGACAGTTCGGGCTGGACTGTTCCCATGAGGCACAGGGTCAGACTGATTTGCATATAGCTATGTCTGAACTGGGGTGGCAGAGTGGGCTAAAGAACGGTGATGGATTAAACCCAGATCTTTTGACTGTGTGTGAGTGTTTGATTGATTCAGATGCTCCGTCCATCACCACCCCCTTTTTATACCGCTTTTAGCCGCCATAAGTGTGGCAGGGTATGCTCAGACGTGAGTCCCTTGCTCACTTTGCCACTGGATTCAAGCAAGCCGGGCTGAAGACGACTGTAATGCCAGAAACCGGTCCTCGGAAGCTTGTTTCCGGTCCAGGGAAGACATGGCTTGGCAGTTCGGGCTGGACTGTTCCCATGAGGCACAGGTTTTTTTTGTGATATATCAAGGGCCCCCTGGTAAGGATGAAGATCCTGGGTCAGGGAAAAAGGTACAATGGGAAGGTATCAACCCAGGCTATCTTACAAACAAACAACACTAGCTATGTCCAGAAAGATTCTGTTCCAAAATGAGCATAAACTATAACACAACAATAAACTTGATATCAAAAATGATTTGTTTTAATTAAAAAAGGTTGATTTTACAATTATATTTTGTATACAAGATAAATTGATGCAATAAAACAGATATTTTTTATAGATAAAACATATAAATTAAAAACACTCAAAGGACAGTTTTATTTGTCCTATCTACTATTGCTGTGGCTGTAGTCTTTCAACGTGTTTCGACACGTCGTGGTGTCTTCATCAGGACAATTATATTTGCAGCCAATTTCTCTAGAAAGAACAGGACACTTTTAGTTCTTATTCACACTTAAAAAAAGAGTGTTATAGTTCATATTCACATTCTGTTTGCTAATAGCAACAACAAGACTTTCAGTTCAGTTATTTTTCTTCATTTAAAATTCTGAGCTTTAAACGTCTCTTTATACATAGCTTAGTGTAAATGATTCATTCTTAAAGGGAGGTACCTAAAGAAAGACAAGTTTAAGGACTCTTTTATTCTGTTAACTGAATAACATTAGAAGGGAGATATGTTTTCCTTTATAGAATTGTCTCTATACAATTGATACATTTGCTATATTTGATAAAACTTTTCAAACCACCTTTTTTTTTTTATCACATCGTATTCAGTACATAACATGTGGTTGTATTATTATTATGCATTATCTCCCATACCTCAAATCTAGTCTAGATCATCAATTTCTCATAATTAATATTTCTCTAGAAGGCAAATGTAGATCAAAGAAATAGGAAAGAGAAGATTAAGTTTTCAAAGAAATAGAAAAGAGAAGATTAAGTTTTCAAAGATACAAGAACATAATCCTATTTTTAATATAGCTGGTATATCTCGTAAAGCACACCTTTCTAAGAAAATGTCTGTTTAATCACTTATTTTTCTATAAACACTTAGATGTTCCCTAGCGTTTCATTATCTGTCTTCATTTGCATGCCTTAATTCTCATGTCGGGTTATACGTTCAGTATCCTTTCTTTTACCTGGTGGGACTTTTTAAAGGTCTTTAGTTCTTCATTTTGGTACATGAAGGGTGAGGCACCTTTAAATACATATATTGCGGTATGTGAAATCTGAAAAAGACACAATTTACATTTCTCAATCTTTCACTTCTCTGCGTTTTGTCATGGTGAAGTTAGAAGCCTAATTTGCATAATCGCGATGTACTATTTACATACTATCGCATACCTTTTTCTCGAGATTTCACTGCTCCCTTCTCACTTATCGTGTCCTAAGTTTTATGTAGATTCTCTTCGCTTTGAAGGCCCGTGCTATCTGCTAAAAAATTATGATATAACTGTGGGTTAAAATATAGCACAAAATCTTTGAGGCTGAATCTTTATAAATTTGAAACTATTATGTCTCTCACCGCTTCAAGGATTGCCTTCAAGGTTCAGAGGTACAACACATGGTGCAGGTAAATGATGCCGATGGAGATATTAAGAACGCCGCGGGTTAAACCAATGTTCCCATGTGACCCTTCAACAGATAAAAGCACTAATGACTATTTATTATTTTCATAGGGGTTATATCCAACACAGTGCGTGCTGTGTGGCAGCGCAACTTCCTACCTTTTAAGATTCTTTTGTCAAGGATCATTCATTAGAGGTTCCGTTTCTGCGGCGGGTCTATCGCAGTGTGAACCGGTCTTTCTTTACGCGGAATGCAGTATTAACGTCAAAAGGCGTGCACTCTCAGCGGGACTTGGTTTTTTATCTCCTTACAAAAATCTACGAAAATTGGACAGTAGTAAGTCAAACTTATATTGTCTTACAAAGTATAAAAGTGATTCCTTAAGGAATAAGGGGCCAGGGAAATAAATTTACCTGCAAAGCGTTCTCTGTTGTAGTAATTCCATCAGATACCGGCGGGTTTGTCGAAAAAGAAGGGATTTGTAAGCCGCCTTTTCATTGGTATTTATACTGTGTATTCCTGACGTCATATATCTATAGCACCGCCCCTATTTAAAGATATAGTGCTTCTAAAGGTGTCTATCTTTTGCACTACCCTTATTTAAAGATATAGTGGTGCTGTATTAATCCAAAATATTACTTTTCATTAGGAGCAAGATAATGCTTCTTGTATATGAGTCTATAGGGGGAATCTTTTCTTAGAAACGTCTTTGGGATCTGGTACAAACACATTAATCTGATTATAGTAAGAGTCAATTTCTTATTACATTTGGAGTAAAGTCAATCATTCTCTGATTAAAGCATTGTACCACAAAAGTATCTATATATTAAATTTTTAATTTTAAAGAGGGTGTCCTTGATATAAAGAACAATTTCTTATAGTATGGCATTTTCCCAGGGACATTCCTGGTTCAAACCGTGTTCAAACTTATCAAGGGTAAAAATCCAGTATATTTCTCGTTTTTTTCTTATTTTATCACCTCCCATATTATTCGGTGTATGTATCTTTTCTAGAATCCGCCACTTTATTTCCTCAGGGGAATGTCTAAAGTCCAAAAAATGATTCACTAATGGTGCTCTAACCTTCTTTGTTTTTATCGCTGATCTGTGTTCAGTCAGTCGAGTTTTTACGGCTCTTGCTGTCTCCCCCACATATCCCAAATTACAGGGACATGTGATTAGGTAGACTATGTTTTGTGTATTGCATGGCCATAAGTCTTTTGCTTGTATCTTGATATTGTTAAAAGTCATAGTTTCTCCTGTCAGGATACTGTTACATGACTCACATGCTTGGCAGTTCGGGCTGGACTGTTCCCATGAGGCACAGGGTCAGACTGATTTGCATATAGCCATGTCTGAACTGGGGTGGCAGAGTGGGCTAAAGAACGGTGATGGATTAAACCCAGATCTTTTGACTGGGTGTGAGTGTTTGATTGATTCAGATGCTCCGTCCATCACCACCCCCTTTTTGTACCGCTTTTAGCCGCCATAAGTGTGGCAGGGTATGCTCAGACGTGAGTCTCTTGCTCACTTTGCCACTGGATTCAAGCAAGCCGGGCTGAAGACGGCTGGAATGCCAGAAACCGGTCCTCGGAAGCTTGTTTCCCGTCCAGGGAAGACACAGCTTGGCAGTTCGGGCTGGACTGTTCCCATGAGGCAGAGGGTCAGACTGATTTGCATATAGCCATGTCTGTACTGGGGTGGCAGAGTGGGCTAAAGAACGGTGATGGATTAAACCCAGATCTTTTGACTGGGTGTGAGTGTTTGATTGATTCAGATGCTCCGTCCATCACCACCCCCTTTTTGTACCGCTTTTAGCCGCCATAAGTGTGGCAGGGTATGCTCAGATGTGAGTCCCTTGCTCATTTTGCCACTGGATTCAAGCAAGCCGGGCTGAAGACGGCTGGAATGCCATAAACCGGTCCTCGGAAGCTTGTTTCCGGTCCAGGGAAGACATGGCTTGGCAGTTCGGGCTGGACTGTTCCCATGAGGCACAGGGTCAGACTGATTTGCATATAGCCATGTCTGAACTGGGGTGGCAGAGTGGGCTAAAGAACGGTGATGGATTAAACCCAGATCTTTTGACTTGGTGTTAGTGTTTGATTGATTCCGATGCTCCGTCCATCACCACCCCCTTTTTGTACCGCTTTTAGCCGCCATAAGTGTGGCAGGGTATGCTCAGACGTGAGTCCCTTGCTCACTTTGCCACTGGATTCAAGCAAGCCGGGCTGAAGACGGCTGAAATGCCAGAAACGGGTCCTCGGAAGCTTGTTTCCGGTCCAGGGAAGACATGGCTTGGCAGTTCGGGCTGGACTGGTCCCATGAGGCACAGGGTCAGAAAGATTTGCATATAGCCATGTCTGAACTGGGGTGGCAGAGTGGGCTAAAGAACGGTGATGGATTAAACCCAGATCTTTTGACTGGGTGTGAGTGTTTGATTGATTCAGATGCTCCGTCCATCACCACCCCCTTTTTGTACCGCTTTTAGCCATCATAAGTGAGGCAGGGTATGCTCAGACGTGAGTCCCTTGCTCACTTTGCCACTGGATTCAAGCAAGCCAGGCTGAAGACGGCTGAAATGCCAGAAACGGGTCCTTGGAAGCTTGTTTCCGGTCCAGGGAAGACATGGCTTGGCAGTTCGGGCTGGACTGGTCCCATGAGGCACAGGGTCAGACTGATTTGCATATAGCCATGTCTGTACTGGGGTGGCAGAGTGGGCTAAAGAACGGTGATGGATTAAACCCAGATCTTTTGACTGGGTGTGAGTGTTTGATTGATTCAGATGCTCCGTCCATCACCACCCCCTTTTTGTACCGCTTTTAGCCACCATAAGTGTGGCAGGGTGTGCTCAGATGTGAGTCCCTTGCTAACTTGACCACTGGATTCAAGCAAGCCGGGCTGAAGACGGCCGGAATGCCATAAACCGGTCCTCGGAAGCTTGTTTCCGGTCCAGGGAAGACATGGCTTGGCAGTTCGGGCTGGACTGTTCCCATGAGGCACAGGGTCAGACTGATTTGCATATAGCCATGTCTGAACTGGGGTGGCAGAGTGGGCTAAAGAACGGTGATGGATTAAACCCAAATCTTTTGACTGGGTGTGAGTGTTTGATTGATTCAGATGCTCTGTCCATCACCACCCCCTTTTTGTACCGCTTTTAGCCGCCATAAGTGTGGCAGGGTATGCTGAGACGTGAGTCCCTTGCTCACTTTGCCACTGGATTCAAGCAAGCCGGGCTTAAGACGGCTGAAATGCCAGAAACGGGTCCTCGGAAGCTTGTTTCCGGTCCAGGGAAGACATGGCTTGGCAGTTCGGGCTGGACTGGTCCCATGAGGCACAGGGTCAGACTGATTTGCATATAGCCATGTCTGAACTGGGGTGGCAGAGTGGGCTAAAGAACGGTGATGGATTAAACCCAGATCTTTTGACTGGGTGTGAGTGTTTGATTGATTTAGATGCTCCGTCCATCACCACCCCCTTTTTGTACCGCTTTTAGCCATCATAAGTGTGGCAGGGTATGCTCAGACGTGAGTCCCTTGCTGACTTTGCCACTGGATTCAAGCAAGCCAGGCTGAAGACGGCTGAAATGCCAGAAACGGGTCCTTGGAAGCTTGTTTCTGGTCCAGGGAAGACATGGCTTGGCCGTTCGGGCTGGACTGGTCCCGTGAGGCACAGGGTCAGACTGATTTGCATATAGCCATGTCTGAACTGGGGTGGCAGAGTGGGCTAAAGAACGGTGATGGATTAAACCCAGGTCTTTTGACTGGGTGTGAGTGTTTGATTGATTCAGATGCTCCGTCCATCACCACCCCCTTTTTGTACCGCTTTTAGCCACCATAAGTGAGGCAGGGTATACTCAGACGTGAGTCCCTTGCTCACTTTGCCACTGGATTCAAGCAAGCCGGGCTGAAGACGGCTAGAATGCCAGAAACCGGTCCTCGGAAGCTTGTTTCCGGTCCAGGGAAGACATGGCTTGGCAGTTCGGGCTGGACTGTTCCCATGAGGCACAGGGTCAGACTGATTTGCATATAGCCATGTCTGAACTGGGGTGGCAGAGTGGGCTAAAGAACGGTGATAAATTAAACCCATATCTTTTGACTAGGTGTGAGTGTTTGATTGATTCAGATGCTCCGTCCATCACCACCCCCTTTTTGTACCGCTTTTAGCCGCCATAAGTGTTGCAGGGTATGCTCAGATGTGAGTCCCTTGCTCACTTTGCCACTGGATTCAAGCAAGCCGGGCTGAAGACGGCTGGAATGCCAGAAACCGGTCCTCGGAAGCTTGTTTCCGGTCCAGGGAAGACATGGCTTGGCAGTTCGGGCTGGAATGTTCCCATGAGGCACAGGGTCAGACTAATTTGCATATAGCCA
The DNA here is from genome assembly GCF_964263255.1 of Lissotriton vulgaris. NCBI lineage: Eukaryota > Metazoa > Chordata > Amphibia > Caudata > Salamandridae > Lissotriton > Lissotriton vulgaris. The sequence goes on from NC_141693.1 coordinate 1,744,153,859, forward strand.
TGTCTGAACTGGGGTGGCAGAGTGGGCTAAAGAACGGTGATGGATTAAACCCAGATCTTTTGACTTGGTGTGAGTGTTTGATTGATTCAGATGCTCCGTCCATCATCACCCCCTTTTTGTACCACTACATGTAACACAGCATCTGATGTAGTGAGTCGCTGTATTAACAAGCATTGGAGAATTCTAACATCCAATAATTGCAACTGGGAAAGACCTCTTTTTTCGTATAAAAAGGCAAAAAGTCTCAAGGATTCCCTTGTCCATACTCGACCTCGTAAGTCACAGGAGTCCACTTGATGCGCCTTAAATGCCTGGGGTTTACCACCTGTAACAGGGCACTACCCTTGTGGTGGTTGCAGCGTTTGTCCTTTTACCACCAGTTCAAAGTCTTTAACATAGGAACCCAATACAATTTGGGAGCAGAGAAGCCGCACTAATTGTAACACTGCCAATGTTGTTTACTTAATTACCTGCCCCTGCGGTTTAAAATACGTAGGGATGACCAGAAGGGTGGTTAAACTCTGAATCTGTGAACACAGGAGTAGCATAAGATGTGGCAAGAGTAACACGAAAATGACGTCACATTTCCTAGATCAAAAACATTCCTCGGATGACATTCACTGGACAGTGATTGAACATCTCCAACATAGTAATGAGCATAGATTATTTGAACAGGAACAAAGATGGGTTTACCACCTATCTTCTCACCGAACGGGACTCAATGATGATATTCCCTGGGGCAATATACGAGGATGAAACCCTTTAGTAGTATCTTTTGCTCATTTACTTACTGAATTTGCGCACCATCAGAATTCCCAATTGTGACAGCATGTCCAGCTGGATTGATGGAGACTCTGGTTTAAATAGTAATTCCAATCTAATTTTAAACCATATAGTGTTTGTCATTCCCCTCGCTGTATCAGTACATCAAAAGGAATTAACACTATTGTCACAATATGATCGTGATTATTTCAACCGCGATTATTTCAACCGAAAAAGATTGGATGATCTAAATAAAGAACTAAATGATTATAAAGAGAACCTGGCACAGTCCAAGGGGCAGAAGTTTCAGAAAGATGTAAAAAAGTGGGCATATGAGAAGGTTTATCTTTACTCAGTACCTGACTTTGTCCCTCCAACTAAATCAGGTTATCATTCTGACACCTCTGATGACTCTCAGTCTAGTGGTTCTAGCACTGGCAGCACTGGAAGAAAGAACAAAGGTAGAGGCAGGTGACGAGGGGCATTTAACCCTAACTGGCAACCATACCAACAGAATGGGCCACGTTTTCAAAACCCGTACCCCACTCCAGCTCCCTTTCCCCCGATGATGGACTGGAATCAACCATTTGGCCATATGCAACCACCTTTCTATCAGCCCCCAATGTTCCAACCTTCTTTTTTAGGGAGGGGTCGGGGACACAGGGGAAAGCGAAAAGGGCCCAATCAGGTCCACTGGGAACAGAGCGAAGCGGTCAGCGACCAAACGAGGAGCAAGACCTCAGAACAGAGACCGGGTCCAAGCAACCAGAGAGTCTGATCACTAATCTGACCAATGTTATTTTAACACAAGATGAAAAAAGGATCTTGGAAAAGGGGTTAGGGTTTGTCCCGACTCCTGGTTTTGATATATTCAGATTACGTTGTGAACTCTCTGATTTTTTTCGTAAACTGAGGCTAAAGAGCTATTTTGAAAAACATGTGACTGATTCTACGCAGAGAATAAAGGGTGATACAGACTTTAGACCGAAGTCTACTTTCACCCCACCTCCACACACTGTTCCTCCGGAAATACTGGCTTTTGAACAGGCGGTGGTTAAAGAAATTGAATCCATCCAGACCCCCAGTCCTTATAAGAATTTGACAGCTGGTGAATTTAAGGCAATACAGTCATTACAAAGAAATTCTGATGTAGTGATAAAGAGTGCGGATAAAGGGGGTGGCGTAGTTATCCAACACAAGAAAGCCTACGATCAGGAATGTAGGCAGCTGTTAAGCAATGTAACCAACTACGTTCCGCTGAGAGAGGATCCATCTGAGAATCTCAGAATTGAGATAACTGAACTTGTAATATCAGCAGAACATGAAGGCTGGATTACTAAACATGAGGCAGACTTTTTGACAACCTCGGAAGGGAAAATTCCTTATTTTTACACTCTTCCGAAAACACACAAGGGTCTCCTACCACCACCAGGGAGACCTATTGTCTCGGGTCTGGGTTCTTTGCTTGAACCCCTATCCAAATATTGTGATTTCTTCTTAAGACCTATAGTTGAGGCTACTAGCACCTACATCAGAGACACAAAAAGTTTACTTGCTCTACTTGAGACAATAACTTTATCGGAGGGTGAATGTTTTCTGGCGAAATTAGACATTGAGAGCCTCTACACTTGTATTTCACAAGATGCAACAATTGAGGTAAATGCCAACACACTAGAGAATACCACATGGGATTATAAAACATCAAAATCCTTTGTGACTAATTGTGCAGCTTTAGCTCTTAAAAGAAACTTTTTCCAGTATGAAGACCAGCTATATTTACAAGCTACTGCTACTTCTATGGGCAGCACATTTGCCCCCAGTGTGGCTGGATTGTATGTCTTTAATTTCGAGAAACTACACATTTTACCATCTGACAATCCTTTCTTTGATAACATCATTGTATGGCAAAGGTACATAGATGATGTGCTGCTAATATGGAAAGGAAGTGAAGAGACACTAAATTCCTTTTTCAACTGGATTAATGGTTGTGATTCTAATCTTAAATTCACCTAAGAATACAACAAATCTACTGTTGTGTTTCTGGATGTGACCATTACACGAGTAGGAAATAAGCTCAAAACGTAAACCTCCTATAAACTAGGCCTGGACGTCCGAATCCGCTACGCCCACGGAGTAGGCGTAGTGTTGCCTCCTATGCATTTTGCGTAGACAGCGTAGCCGGCAACACTACGCCCACTCCGTGAGCGTAGGCGAGTCGGACGCCACCCGCCTCCCGCCCTCCCCTACATACATTATTTAAGCAAAATACCCCTAATAAAACAAGTTTAAAGCAGTTACCGTGTCCGGGGCTCGTCCGGGGCTCCCTCTTGGAATAGCGTCCCTTCATAGATACCAATGCGCATGCGCGGCCGCCCGCGCATGCGCATTGGTATCCATGACGACGCGATTCTTAGAGGGAGCCCGGACGAGCCCCGGACACGGTAAGTGCTTTAAACTTGCTTTATTAAGGGTATTTTGCTTAAATAATGTATGTAGAGGAGAGCGGGAGGGAGGTGCGTAGTGGGGCTACGCGGAGTGCGGGAGTGGGCGTAGCTTCTCGCCCACTCCGCGTAGCTCCGCGGAGCCCCACTACGCCCACTACGCCTGGGCCTACTATAAACCAACCAGAAAAATAACCTTCTACATTATACCAGCTTCTACCCCCAACCATTGAGGGAAAATCTACCGTTTGGGCAGTACCTCCGCATTCGGAGGAACTGTAGCGATGTAGAAGATTATAAAGAGCAATCTAAGGATTTGACAGTCAAGATGCACAATCGGGGTTACCCACAACATCTACTAACTAGGAGCTACAAAAGAGCAAGAAACCAAAATAGAGACTCCTTGTTAGAAGAAAAACCACGCATTGAGAACATAGAGCCACCTCTGACATGCGTCACTACATATAACACAGCATCTAATGTAGTGAGTCGCTGTATTAACAAGCATTGGAGAATTCTAACATCCAATAATTGCAACTGGGAAAGACCTCTTTTTTCGTATAAAAAGGCAAAAAGTCTCAAGGATTCCTTGGTCCATACTCGACCTCGTAAGACACAGGAGTCCACTAGATGTGTCTTAAATGCCTGGGGTTTACCACCTGTAACAGGGCACTACCCTTGTGGTGGTTGCAGCGTTTGTCCTTTTACCACCAGTTCAAAGTCTTTAACATTGGAACCCAATAAAATCTGGGAGCAGAGAAGCCACACTAATTGTAACACTGCCAATGTTGTTTACTTAATTACCTGCCCCTGCGGTTTAAAATACGTAGGGATGACCAGAAGGATGGTTAAACTCCGAATCTGTGAACACAGGAGTAGCATAAGATGTGGCAAGAGTAACACGAAAATGACGTCACATTTCCTAGATCAAAAACATTCCCCGGATGACATTCACTGGACAGTGATTGAACATCTCCAACATAGTAATGAGCATAGATTATTTGAACAGGAACAAAGATGGGTTTCCGCCTATCTTCTCACCGAACGGGACTCAATGATGATATTCCCTGGGGCAATATACGAGGATGAAACCCTTTAGTAGTATCTTTTGCTCATTTACTTACTGAATTTGCGCACCATCAGAATTCCCAATTGTGACAGCATGTCCAGCTGGATTGATGGAGACTCTGGTTTAAATAGTAATCCCAATCTAATTTTAAACCATATAGTGTTTGTCATTCCCCTCGCTGTATCAGTACATCAAAAGGAATTAACACTATTGTCACAATATGATCGTGATTATTTCAACCGCGAGGTTAGCGGTCCAGTCGTCAGGTTTACACTGCTGGAAGTGGATAGGGAACACGGAAGTAACTAGTACAATCGGGATAACCTTTTGCCATGAATGTACGATAAACACTATTTACAGATCGGCTGATCTGGGAATTAGAGGCTCCGAAACTTCCTTTTTATACATTATTATTTGTATTTCAAAATGAGGAATGAGGTTTCTAGAAGACACGTCCAGAGGTAAAAATCCTTTTCCGGTCATGTGACCCGGGACGTACATACGCTCGAACAAGGTAATTTAAAAACAGACGCGGCGCCATTGAAAGTAACATTCGGACGCCAGTGGGAGAGAAATTAGATTCCAAGCAGCGAGTCGTACCCGTTAAAGTAAGTGGTTATCTCGCTGCATTGCAGAGTGAAATGCATCTTGATTTTGACCTGAATAGCATTGGCGAATTGAGAGCTAATCCGCTCCGTGTTGGCTTCTTTGAACAGATAAGCACGGGACGTGAAGAGAATGCCAGACTGAGCGTCCATGCGGCACGCTAACTCTCCTAACAGAGTGAGTGCTTTGAGATTGACTATGTGATCTTCTGTAACTTTTTTGTTTCCGTGGCCCAGGTAGCTTCTGAGAGAGGGCTGTCAGGACTCGGACATTTTATGAGCTATAAATCCGTTTTTTTTAAATATGAAAATTCTAAATATGAAAGTAACCACATGGTTGCACATTTTAAAGAAATATTTTCACTTTACTAGAAACGACCTAAATATGAGTCATATATCTATAGTTTAAAAACTATTTGATAATACAGGTCAAAATAACTGATTTAGACATGTGATTTAACTAACATAGATACAGCTGAGAATGTTTGTGTTTTTTATGTTGTAGACGGTATCCAGGCAAATTGCAGGATCATCGAGTGCGGGTAAAACCGTGAGTTAATTGAGGAAAGTCAAAATTTGTAAATTTTCCCTTTACCGTCCTAACGGTGTGGGCACTCCTTAGCGTGGGTGGACCCCCGGAGGACGCATTTTTCTATTACTATTTCTTGGTCCTGAAGAAAGCTGAGCTAAGATAGCATATAACACAGCAGAAACATGTCGACCCCTTACACCAGATCACCAGGGTTTTAATTTCAACCCTACAGTGATCTCACTATTTTGATGTGAAAAACTGGCCCTTTAAATAAAGTTGTTGGGGTCCAGTTGGGATCTTTTAGTGTCACCACCTATTCACTGATTTCTCACACTTAACTGTTGACATACCTGCTCCGCTGCAATTGCAGGCGTTGAAGCACACAGGGGGATACTTGTTCCTTCCTGTGACGAACCCCATGATGAAGCATGTCACCACTAGGGTGAGTGAGGGTTCTTTTAGGAAATAGTTTTTTCTTTTTCTCCTTGTCCCGTTAGTTTTTTGACCACCCACTTGTTTTATTCAGTCACTGTGTTTTTCATTACTTAGACACAATGTCTCCATAGGAATTCACATAAATAGGTTCTCTTTTGTTGGTAAGAATTGTGAATAAGGGGTAGGAGAGTAGCCCTGTATACCCTTCCTCTCTAGTTGTATTTACAGTGTTCATAGCATTCCTATGAACTGAGGTGGCATTTGTTGAAGCAGAGGCATGATCCGAGAGCTCCAGGCCAAAGGATGGGTAACACAAATATACTTCAGAAAAAGTAGAATGTCTACAGGTAAGTGGAAACCAAGATGCAGTGCGTGGGTAGACAGTCATACTACCAAGGGATGGGGGTGGCTAGGGTGGTAGAGCAAAATCATTTGTCAAATGCTGGTCATGCAAAATTTTCCCACTGCCAACGTTTTCACGTTAACATCTGTAGGCTCTTTAACATTAATATTCATAAGACAATGCTATTTGACTTGTTCTTATCCAGCAATATTCCACTTATTTGGCGAGGAATTCAGCACCGACTGACTTCCTACCTCCATATGAAATACAGGTGCTTGGTGCAGTTTTATATATCACCAAAAGATAGCTCAGTCACTATAACGTATTTACCTATGAAGACAGAAAGAAAATAGACTGCACAATTTAGTACTCAAGGATAAAATGTATTCTATTTACTGAACATCTTTTCTATAGTAACCAATCACCTGGAGGCACTGTGCACTTTTGAGTGATCTACATTAATATTTAATAGAAGACTATTTTTGGGATACACCATCACACAAACTCCATATTGGCAGCAGCCCAAAGGGTAAGTGTAGACTTCCACGTCAAACGTTCACTGCTGGCGACAGATGCAATACCAAGGAAAGCCTCTGCAAACTCTATGCATCACTAGGACCCCACTGAGGCTGGTGTCTGAGGTGCAGCACCCTGCCCACAGCAAGACTGTCAAGCCACCAAGTCCCTCAATGCATTACAGGCAAAGCAGGTCTTGTCTGTGAAGCCCTATTAAGATAGCATAAGGGGCGTGAAGAGGTGAGAAAAGGCAACCACACGTTGGCTGAATTTCTACTGCCCTTGATCATTTACTAATAATAGACAGAAACATGAATAATAGTAACAACAATTATAAAATGAATTTGCAAGCCTTGGTTACTTTTGGTATGTCCTGTGGTAAGCAGGGTCAATGGGGTTCAAATTGCTATAAACAGAACATTTTACCACTGGGGCTTTACCTTATTTTGGAGCCTTAAATTTGGCACCAAGTGGACTACTTCAGAGTTTGACCCTTCGAGTAGCGAAGTAGAACAACACTTAAAAGCTTACTTAGGGAAGTAGTATGAGTTAGATACTTAGAAGAACATAGTCAAATGAATAACCTCAGACAGTAAATCGTTGTCCAGAAAGTTTTTTTTAAGAAAAAGGAAAATTAACAGGAAACTAAATACGGTCCCTAAAAGTTCAGCTGAACATAAGAATACACACAGTTATGGCTGGAGGGTTACAACTGTGTTGGAGATCCCGTCAGGTTGGCCTTAGCAGTCCGTTTGGGCACTAGACAGTTTATGCACGGTAAGTTGACCTTAGGGCCTGGGTAGCTTAGAATGCTCTATGCATTCTAAGGTGGTCCTTCCTTCTCTGTTTAGGTTTTGCCTGAGGCAGCTCACATGCGCGGTCTCTCTGAGATCTATTGTACCTCTATTGTACCTCAAAAAAAACTAAAAAGGGCTCACAGCCCATCCATTATTTACCTTTGGTTGAAGTCTTTCTCGCTCTCACTTCTTTTGCCTTCATTGGTCAGTGGCAGCTGGGCTGGTTTCATTTTGCCGGCCTGTCTTGCTCCAGATGGCTTTGGGTTTCACTTAGTTAGACTACATAGAAAGACAGGCACACACCAGCCCCCCCCACTTCTTCAGGATTTTGGTTTCATACTTTTAGATTTTACACACAACCCCATCCCCCCACACACACACTCACCCAACCAGCTTTGAGCCCGCACATATCACATAAATCTCTCCACTTCACACAATGCCACTTTCCTCCATTCTACGGCACACTGTGCCACTACACTCTACACCATTCCATGCCACTTGACTCCACTCTAAGACACTCTACTCTACGATACTGTACTCTACACTACTCCACAACACTCCTCTCTATGCACTCCACAACACTCTATTCCACGCGACTTTATTCCACGCTGCGCCACTCCACAAAACTTTATACCACAACTCTATGATACTGTACTCCACAACACTACTCGATGCCACTATACTCCACTTTACGACACTCCACACCACTCTACTCTATACCAATCTACCACATTCTACTCCATTCTAGTCTATAACACTGCGCAATTGCACACCACTTTATTCCTCTCCACCCCACCCTTCCACAATCCATGACACACTACACTACTCTACTCTTCGCCATTCCACTCTACTTCACTCTCCTTTAAGCCACTAACTTTTAGCAAAGCTGGCAGGGGTGCAGTTTCAGGTGAGGTGTTTTGGGTGTTACACCCCCCTAATAAATGGTTGCGTACAGGTGCTTTCAGGCGATTATGGTGAGGTGTTGGACGGATTTCACCTGGAATTTGCACATATGCACACAAATAGAAGTTTACATACACATCTGTTTTGAAGATCTTAAAAAGTGTTGGTTATTTGAAATAATAATATATTTTAAGTACCCCTAGCAATCCCTACTCCTCTCTCTTTCCACTGCCCTTAAACCCCCCTCATGCCATGCTTCTCATATAATTTGACATGCTGTGCCAATGTGATTGTTCCAAATCCGTAGATAAACCCCCCCTCACTCTTACTGACCAAGCTATAGCCCTGCACGCTGGTGTACAACATGGATAAAACACATTTGCAAAACTAATAGCTCTCAGTGACACCGACTGGCTTTGTCAATGCTTGTTTGGGTAGATGTCATGCCATGTCCCAAAGTATGGTGTGTTCAGGTAGTCCCTTCCTTATTCTTCTCCATGTTCACAATTTGTTTTTAAGGATCTGTGGCCTGGACCTATCTCACCGGCAAAGGCTGGGGATTCACTGCTCCTTTCCGCCTGTGCCAGCTGCCAGGAGAGGTCATAGTGACTTTACCGCAGCCCAGCTGACGTGGCTTCCATCTTCCTGCTCTAGTCAAAATCATGCATGTGTGTGCTTACCGGACGGGAGTAGTGGGGTGGCCCGTCTCGGATAAAGAGTGATCACGCTTCGCTCCCGAGGATCTGAGAAGGTGGGTCTTCCCTCAGGGTGTTTCCTCTGGCCCAATCTCAAACCTTCCACCCAAACCATGCAGAAAACCCACCCCAGGTTGCAGTGTTGATACAGGTAAAGTTTGAAGGCCCTGTTAGAGGCACTATTTGATCTTCATAATAGGTGCCAACCACAGTCACAAGCCTTTTTTAGAACCCAGTTGGCGAGACACTTTGGATATGTTTGAATGCAACACCGATTGTGGTAGCAAAAGATCTCAATGCCAAGTAATCGAGGCGCCTTGAGAATGTCTTGATAAATCCAGCAACTGCGGTTATGTTTCTTTATCATTCCACATTGTCATAGGAGCTCAACTTTCTTGAGAAGTATAATATTCCACTCCAAACATGTTGTTGAGGAATCCGTGAAACAAGGCTTCACCACAAGGTATGGCAACGCCAATTTTTCCCTGGATCACAATGAGTCAATCTCCTGTGCATCCTTCCTAGTACCTTAAAGCCTAAGGACTCCTCTGCTTAGTAGCCTTCCTTTCATGAAGGGCCATCTCTAGCACCCTCATCAACAGTCAGCAGGCACCTTCCCTCAAGATGGTTGCAGCTTTGTTTTTTTATCAAGATGCAGCCTTTCCCAGGTTTCTCGTCCTGAACATGGCAAGGTGAATTGGCAATCGGTGACCTCAGCCCTAGTGATCAAAAGGTCCTTTCCGTTCTCCACTCGTGTGGTACCCCTGAACTTGGCTGATAATAAATCCTAGCGAAATGACTGGGGATTTTAGCCAATCTTAATACCCAGCTCAGAGAAAGCTTGGTCTTGTGTTTGTGGATTCCAGTGGTCCTGGTGAAGCTCTAGGGCCAGTTTCAGGCAGATCCTGGTTTCTGAGTGTTCCTCACATGCTGGTCCAGCAACAGTCTTTGTCGGACAGTGGCAACAGGAAGCAGGGGTGGCCAGAGAGTTGCCTGTCAGACAAACCAAAGACACAAATGAGGCTTCTCCACACAAATGCCACTCAACTTGTTGAGAGTAACACCTCTAAGAGTAGAATGGAGCAGGAAAAGGCAAACGGCAGGCCATGCACTGCACCACAACTTTTTTCTATCCTCCACACCCTAGTGTATAGTCCATTTCAAAGGACTACAGGAAAGCTTTGGAGGAACCCTGCAATCTACATTGCTGTCTGGCAGGCTCGCCCTAATCTCCGTGTTGTGTATCATTCTTGCACAGGCAATTAAAAGTGGATTCCTGGCAGTGGCGTAGCAAGAGGGGTGGTGATGGCTTCCCCATGTCTGCTCTTACTTGCAGTCATCACGGGGACACTAATGTAGGAATCACCAGCGCACCCCTTTACATGCAGCAGCTGCGGCACCGCAAACACAGGGGCAGCCACGGGCAGCAAAAGGTCTAGCTACGCCACTGATTCCTGCTTACCACAGGCACTCCATGCTTACTCTCCCACATCTGAATGTGACAAACAAGCAATAGTCATATAGCAAACGAGGAAATCAGGTTTTGAGATAGCATTTGCTTCAGTATGAACCAGGGGAAATACCTGCGCACTTCCAGCCTGGCTGGCTGGCCCCCAATCTTGCCTAGCCCGTGGCTTAACTGTCCAAATGCATATTAAACCTTGGCACCTAGTAAAATCAAGAGAATTAATATCTCAGCGATTGCTCCTCAGCTAAATTGGTCCCCATCCACAATGATGTTCTCACATTCTGTGCGGCAATTTTATTAAACTTATGCTAATTCCTACTTCCGTGCACAACAAACACAGAATGCGGACGTGATACACTCATGTTTTTACTGCATTACTGTTCAAATGTATATTAATCCTTGGCAAAATTAAGAGAATTACTATCTCCGCGATTGTGTTTGCCCCAGGACTTGTTATGCGCTTTAAAAAAATACACACCAGCATGTGACAATAGCCAACAGGTGCGCCTGCTCATGTAGAAACAAGAATGCCCCTTGCATGCTGCCAATCTAGCTGGCCCCCCAAACCTGCTATCACCGGAGAGGCATGTCGCAGGGCCTGTTGCTGCTCCAAAGTCCATCGATTTCGCCGCACGGCCGTCGGGCATGCACGCATCGCATCCATGTTGTCGCATCGCATTAAAGACGCCGTTTTGTCGCATCACACCGGATCATCGCATTGAGTAAGAAACCGAAGTAAGAAACCGACGCATCACCTCTTCTCCAGTAAGGAGCCAACGCATAACCTTCCCTGTGCTGCAGTAAGGAACCAACACATGACCTCCTCCAAAGCAAGGAACCGACGCATCACATTCCCTGTGACCCCTTTGTTTGTTTTGCGTGACGCATCCAAGATACTTTGGGAGTAAAGTGTTGCATTTACCATCTACATTGAACTAAGCTATTGCTATCATTTGAAGTCTTATTTTTGATTTCAGTATTGTGGATTTTTGTCGTTTGGTCTTGTGTTAACAAATGCTTTACACACTGCCTCTGAGATAAGCCTGTCTGCTCGTGCCAAGCTACCAAGGGGGTGAGTAGGGGTTATTTTAGAAGAGTAGCCCCTTACCCCGACTAGAAACAAGGGTTCCTATTTGGTCAAAGGTGCAAACCCTTGACAACTAGAGACCCCATTTCTAACATTGGTGGCAGCGGTGGGATTTGGACTTGCATTTGTGGCTCATACACAGTAACTGGTGCACACTATAAGTGAGTGCAGACCATAACGAGACCACCTACAATTCTGGTAGAATTATTTCATTGGGACTTCTATTTTTGCTAAGAACTACCAATTCATGCCACCATGACCAAAGCAGCATCCAACGCATCTATGGATCTACAAATCGAAGAAGATAGGGTGGATACCTACTCTGTGCCACAGCTTAAAACCTTCTGTTAAATATTTAAAATCCCTATGAAAGGCATCACCAGGAAAGAAGAGTTCCAAAAGTTGCGAAAGGCATCACCAGGAAAGAAAGAAGGGTTCCAAAAGGTGCCGAGGACCTGGTTGGAATCTTGAAATTCTACTGAGCATCCTGAAGAGCCTGGGGAGGAAGTAGAGAATACAGATGGGCAGCTCGATGGGCCATTGGGCCTGACCAGGGAGAAAGTACCTTCCAGGCCAGGCAGCAGTGTTTCTTCAAAGGTCCTGTCGTCAGAGGAGCTGGAGGACAGGGAGAGAGATAGAATGCATAAGTTGGAGCTAGTCAAGCTCAAGCTGGGTGGTCTGATGGAGCTAGAGGATAAGAAGTTAGCCTTAGAAGAGAAGAGGATGCATTTAGAGCATGAAAGGATGTTGAGGGAGTTGGAATTGAAAGCCAAGAAATTTGAAATTACTCCCTCTGGTGGCAGCACACCATCCTTGCCTGTAGAAACAAGAGTATTCATCCCCAAATATGTCATTAAGGAGTTCCATAAGAATGAAGATATTGGGCAATGTTTTAAGGCCTATGAGGTAGCTATGACCTCCCACCGGGTCCCTGAAAAGGATTGAAAAGCGGGGTTGTAGGGGCAGTTCATCAGTGATGGGCGGGATACCTTGTTAGATTTTCCCTCTGAGGATCAGAACTCCTATGTCCACATGAAGGAAGCCTTATTGATCAGGTATGGGTGACCCCAGAGCTTTATAGACAAAGGTTTAGGATATGTTAGAAACTTGAGTCAAGTACTTGGGTGGAATATGTATGTTTTTTTTGCAGAGCATTGGATGGTTGGGTGAAGGATAGCAAAGTTAATGATTTTGAAGTATTCTATGACTAGATTGCATGGGAGCACTTGTCTAGTAATTGTTTTCCAGAGCTACGCCAGCACTTTATTGATAGCATGCTGACTATCCTTAGGAAGTTTGCTGAGGAGGCGGACTGCTGGGTTAGTACCTGGATCCACAAGGGTCATGTGGGAGACTCCGCCAAAGGTGGGCAGGGCCCCCAGCAGTAGAGTAGGGGGGACAAGGATAAACAGAGGGAGTTCCACAAAGGGCCCCAAAGGAATCCCAAGGAAAGGGTTCCCAGTCTCCCCCTGAGAAGAAGTCAGGGGCCTCGACAGATAAGCCTGTTCAGAGGGGTCCCAAGAGATGTTTTGGTTGTTGTTGGGACGGGAAGTCTCCTGCATGTCTCTGGAGAGAGTGCTTCCCCTGCCTTATGCTAATCTCCAGGCAAGTCACTCAAAAGCTACTATATGGTTTCCAGATCCCTACCTCAGTGAGCATGACAGCCATACATGTCCACTGAGGGTCTCCCTGTTTACATGGATTGAGAGACCCCAGAGCTTGGCTCCGAGGTCAAGGGGGCATGCCTAGTGCACCCCTATTTTTCAGAGAGTGGCTACTGCCCTCTCTATTAAGGCTGTGGTTGACTGACAGTGGTGGCAGCAATAAATCTATAGTCAAGAGGGGTGAGTCCCTAGGCACCCTCCTGACCAAGTCTGTATAGTTTGCCATGCCTGTGGGCCTGTTGCCTTTGCCTGCCTGATGTATGTTTGAGAGCCCATGGGTGTACAGGGGAAGAATGGTGATTTGAGCCAGTGTGAGGAATAAGAGCTGTTCTGCTGGACATCTCAGCTCCCCCGTGCCCCTCCCTATTGCATTGGAAAGGCCTGGTGGGCTGGGGTAGACACTCAGCTCTTATCTGGGTTTAGCTACACTAACTCTGCAAAGAGGACCCTCTCCCACTGGTCAGGGCCTCCTGGGCTGGAGTTAATTCAAATTCCTCTATAGGGAGTTGCACAGCCTGATACCAGGAGAACATGGGGATAGGCTGGGGCATGCTTTACCCAGGCATTGAACACGCCATGAATGGTTTGTGATTGGAGGTGTATTCAGGATGCAAAAGTAGCAGACCCTCTGATTGGATGAGCCTATCAATCAGAGGTGATAAAAGTCTGGTCTGAGTGGTCAGCTGTTGTTCAAGACTGGTCTATGACGGAAGAGGCGGCCACACCAGGCCCGTCTGAAGATAACCAGCACGACCCGCAGTGTGAAGGCAGGAGATAAGACCCTGTTTACTGCGTCTGGGCCAGCTGTATCTGTGAGGCTTGTAGAGCGGAGCGTGCGCTTTGGAACAAGGAAATTACAGACAGCTGCCCAAGGTGTGGAAAGGAAGCTTCTGGCACATCATCCATGGTGTGGAAAGGAAGCTTACAGCACATCAAAAAAAGCTGGTGGAAAGAAGCTTGCAGCACATGGAGAACAGCCAGAGCGGAGGAAGCTTGATTCTAGTCTTTGAAGGTGAGATCAAATCCCCTTTAAGCTCCTCCTTTGCACTGTGGGAGGCTGTACAAGCAGTAACTGGGAATAGAGGCCAGTGAAGCAGGCCCCCACCTTTCTTTTTGTGATCTCCGAGGGAATCAGGGTGAACTGGCACTCTGGCCAGCCACTATCCTCCTACAGCTAGCCAGTGGCTACTGGACTAGTGGGACTCCAGTAAACTGTGCCAAGACATCAGGCACCTGTGATCAGATCCCTGACACCACTAGAGCGGTGTCCTCCCTCATGACGGAAGGGCACTTCTGTTGCTTTGGGTGGGGGGCAATGGGGCTGATCAAGAACATTTGACTTCTCATCATATGCTGAAACTATATCCTTTCAATCCAAAGATTGGTATCAAGGCTCTAGTGAATGGGAGTAGCCCAGTGTAACATGATCTGTAATATGCCATGCTTATTGTATGTTTTCATGTTAACTGTGTTTTTATACTGCTTGACGTCTAGGCGCTATAATACTGTTTGGGGTCAGAGACATCTGGGTTTCACTGTTTATCCTAGTTTTATGTGTAGTATAATTATCTTGTGTGTATTAAAGTACTTTTCTTTTATAAAAAGTAAAGCACTGACTGGACATTGAGTTTATCCGCTGGCGGTATGGTTTACACTGTATTCTGAATGTCTAACCCCACCTCACCTCCTTGAATAAGCCTTGGACTGCTCTGTCTCGCTACCCCGAGAGAGTCAAGTGCTGGTGAGTAAGCATGGGCGGAAAATCCGTTACGCTCGCGGATTTTGCGGATTTTTGGGAAATTCGCAATCCGCGAGATTTGCGAATTTCCCGCAAAATCCGCACGCAGCGGATTTTTTTTGCGGCGCGCGGCGTTGGTGATACAATTTTTGCGGCGCGCGGCGTTTATCATCGTTTGCCGAGTTGTTTTTCTCGATAGTTTGCGAGTGCTGCGCCATTTTGGATCTTGCTGTGTGATCCCGTGGGAATTGGCGAGCGCGATTACGTCATCGCGGCTTGCCAGCGATAGTTTGTCAATGCGAGTACGGCGAGATCACGTCTCGCGGTACTTCGCAATTGCGAGATTTGAGATGCGGCGAGCAGCAAGAATCTCGCACAAGCGAAAATATAAAATTTGCAATTCTGCACAAGAAATCCACCAGCAAGCAGCATAAACCTTCTTGAAATGATGATTTTTATCTGAATAACTCCTTAGGTTGACATTTGCCTGCACTTTTTTAGCGAGGAGTCCATTTTGGGGAGGGAGGGAGGGGGGAGGGAGGAAGGAAGTGCCCCACAGTCTTCAACTTCCTGTTCCTGTTCAGCAGGCTCCTCCCAGTGCTTTGTCCATCTCCTGGTCACTTTTCATTTGGATCTGGAGCTGGAAGGATTACTTTTTGTGGATGCTGCTGGATCTTTGGATTTGAGGCCTTTTTGACTTTCTTTGGATCACTGTTGGATTAGAAATTTTACAAGTAAGTTTGTTTGGGGCATTACAGTTGCTGCAACTAACATTTTGGAATTTTCGATTTTTGGGCTGTTTTGGGGCCTTTTGCCCAGGGGTACTCAGGGGTGGGTGGACTGAGTCTTTCTGTGGGTTGTCTTGAACTTAAACATCATGGAGGCCATGGATGGATTGGGATTGTGCTGATTTTTCAGTGATTTTCATTTTTTGGGGCTGTACTTGTGGCCTTTTCACCAGGGGTATTTGAGTCTAGCATGGGCCTAGTCTTTCTGTGGGGTGTCTTGAACTTAAACATCATGGAGGCCATGGATGGAATGGGATTGTGCTGATTTTTCAGTGGTTTTCGTTTTTTGGGGCTGTACTTGTGGCCTTTTCACCAGGGGTATTTGAGTCTAGCATGGGCCTAGTCTTTCTGTGGTCTGTCTTTGAACTTAAACATCATGGAGGGCATGGATGGAATGTGATTGTGCTGTTTTTGCAGTGTTTTTCGATTTTTGGGGGTGTTCATGGGGAGGGACAGGCCATGTGGCTGGTGGCCATTTTGAGTGCTGCTACAGGCACTGGCCATGTGCTGGCAGGCAAGTGGCCATTGTGAATGCAGGCTTTGTTGTTAGGCCTGCAACCATTTTGCCTACTTTTCAACCTTTATTTATGCCCAGGGGTAGTGAGTCTTGCATGGGCCTAGTCTTTCTGTAGGTTGTCTTGAATTTAAACATCATGGAGGGCATGAATGGATTGGGATTGTGATGATTTTTCAGTGATTTTCGTTTTTAGGGGCTGTACTTGTGGCCTTTTCACCAGGGGTATTTGAGTCTAGCATGGGCCTAGTCTTTCTGTGGGCTGTCTTGAACTTAAACATCATGGAGGGCATGGATGGAATGGGACTGTGCTGATTTTGCTGTGTTTTTCGATTTTTGGGGGTGTTCATGGGGAGGGACAGGCCATGTGGCTGGTGGCCATTTTGAGTGCAGCTACAGGCACTGGCCATGTGCTGGCAGGCAAGTGGCCATTTTGAATGCAGGCTTTGTTGTTAGGCCTGCAAGGCTGCAACCATTTTGCCTACTTTTCAACCTTTATTTATGCCCAGGGGTAGTGAGTCTTGCACGGGCCTAGTCTTTCTGTGGGTTGTCTTGAATTTAAACATCATGGAGGGCATGGATGGATTGGGATTGTGCTGATTTTTCTGTGATTTTCGTTTTTTGGGGCTGTACTTGTGGCCTTTTCACCAGGGGTATTTGAGTCTAGCATGGGCCTAGTCTTTCTGTAGGTTGTCTTGAATTTAAACATCATGGAGGGCATGGATGGATTGGGATTGTGCTGATTTTTCAGTGATTTTCGTTTTTTGGGGCTGTACTTGTGGCCTTTTCACCAGGGGTATTTGAGTCTAGCATGGGCCTAGTCTTTCTGTGGGCTGTCTTGAACTTAAACATCATGGAGGGCATGGATGGAATGGGATTGTGCTGATTTTGCAGTGTTTTTCGATTTTTGGGGGTGTTCATGGGGAGGGACAGGCCATGTGGCTGGTGGCCATTTTGAGTGCAGCTACAGGCACTGGCCATGTGCTGGCAGGCAAGTGGCCATTTTGAATGCAGGCTTTGTTGTTAGGCCTGCAAGGCTGCAACCATTTTGCCTACTTTTCAACCTTTATTTATGCCCAGGGGTAGTGAGTCTTGCATGGGCCTAGTCTTTCTGTGGGTTGTCTTGAATTTAAACATCATGGAGGGCATGGATGGATTGGGATTGTGCAGATTTTTCAGTGATTTTCGTTTTTTGGGGCTGTACTTGTGGCCTTTTTACCAGGGGTATTTGAGTCTAGCATGGGCCTAGTCTTTCTGTAGGTTGTCTTGAATTTAAACATCATGGAGGGCATGGATGGATTGGGATTGTGCTGATTTTTCAGTGATTTTCGTTTTTTGGGGCTGTACTTGTGGCCTTTTCACCAGGGGTATTTGAGTCTAGCATGGGCCTAGTCTTTCTGTGGGCTGTCTTGAACTTAAACATCATGGAGGGCATGGATGGAATGGGATTGTGCTGATTTTGCAGTGTTTTTCGATTTTTGGGGGTGTTCATGGGGAGGGACAGGCCATGTGGCTGGTGGCCATTTTGAGTGCAGCTACAGGCACTGGCCATGTGCTGGCAGGCAAGTGGCCATTTTGAATGCAGGCTTTGTTGTTAGGCCTGCAAGGCTGCAACCATTTTGCCTACTTTTCAACCTTTATTTATGCCCAGGGGTAGTGAGTCTTGCATGGGCCTAGTCTTTCTGTGGGTTGTCTTGAATTTAAACATCATGGAGGGCATGGATGGATTGGGATTGTGCTGATTTTTCAGTGATTTTCGTTTTTTGGGGCTGTACTTGTGGCCTTTTCACCAGGGGTATTTGAGTCTAGCATTGGCCTAGTCTTTCTGTAGGTTGTCTTGAATTTAAACATCATGGAGGGCATGGATGGATTGGGATTGTGCTGATTTTTCAGTGATTTTCGTTTTTTGGGGCTGTACTTGTGGCCTTTTCACCAGGGGTATTTGAGTCTAGCATGGGCCTAGTCTTTCTGTGGGCTGTCTTGAACTTAAACATCATGGAGGGCATGGATGGAATTGGATTGTGCTGATTTTGCAGTGTTTTTCGATTTTTGGGGGTGTTCATGGAGAGGGACAGGCCATGTGGCTGGTGGCCATTTTGAGTGCAGCTACAGGCACTGGCCATGTGCTGACAGGCAAGTGGCCATTTTGAATGCAGGCTTTGTTGTTAGGCCTGCAAGGCTGCAACCATTTTGCCTACTTTTCAACCTTTATTTATGCCCAGGGGTAGTGAGTCTTGCATGGGCCTAGTCTTTCTGTGGGTTGTCTTGAATTTAAACATCATGGAGGGCATGGATGGATTGGGATTGTGCTGATTTTTCAGTGATTTTCGTTTTTGGGGCTGTACTTGTGGCCTTTTCACCAGGGGTATTTGAGTCTAGCATGGGCCTAGTCTTTCTGTGGGCTGTCTTGAACTTAAACATCATGGAGGGCATGGATGGATTGGGATTGTGCTGATTTTTCAGTGATTTTCGTTTGTTGGGGCTGTACTTGTGGCCTTTTCACCAGGGGTATTTGAGTCTAGCATGGGCCTAGTCTTTCTGTGGGCTGTCTTGAACTTAAACATCATGGAGGGCATGGATGGAATGGGATTGTGCTGATTTTGCAGTGTTTTTCGATTTTTGGGGGTGTTCATGGAGAGGGACAGGCCATGTGGCTGGTGGCCATTTTGAGTGCAGCTACAGGCACTGGCCATGTGCTGGCAGGCAAGTGGCCATTTTGAATGCAGGCTTTGTTGTTAGGCCTGCAAGGCTGCAACCATTTTGCCTACTTTTCAACCTTTATTTATGCCCAGGGGTAGTGAGTCTTGCATGGGCCTAGTCTTTCTGTGGGTTGTCTTGAATTTAAACATCATGGAGGGCATAGATGGATTGGGATTGTGCTGATTTTTCAGTGATTTTCGTTTTTTGGGGCTGTACTTGTGGCCTTTTCACCAGGGGTATTTGAGTCTAGCATGGGCCTAGTCTTTCTGTGGGCTGTCTTGAACTTCAACATCATGGAGGGCATGGATGGATTGGGATTGTGCTGATTTTTCAGTGATTTTCGTTTTTTGGGGCTGTACTTGTGGCCTTTTCACCAGGGCAGGGTATTTGAGTCTAGCATGGGCCTAGTCTTTCTGTGGGCTGTCTTGAACTTAAACATCATGGAGGGCATGGATGGAATGGGATTGTGCTGATTTTGCAGTGTTTTTCGATTTTTTTTGTGGTGTATAACTGAACTGATGTTCCTCTGTCTTCCATTGTGTTTAGGTGCACAAGACTCAAGAGAACCACCAGTGCCAGGAAGAAGTCCTGCAGCGGTGTGTGTGTGCAGCATAACGTCACGCGACGTCACGTCTGGCCTCAGACAACTCTACAATTCGTGCAACTGCTGCCTGCTGTCTGACCTGCTCTGAAGAAGATGGCCCTAAAAAAAGTTCTCCGTAGCTCCTCTAGCAAGAAAGTTGCTAGTAAGGAGCAGAAGAAGCAAGTTACCAAGGAGGCTGGTGTGCCACCCGCCACGTTTTTTGGGAGCAAAAAAAAAAGTACGCCTGCAGCAGCAGGATCTGCTGGGGACCAAGCTGGGAGCAGCACCCCTGCTCCATTGGGTTCAGTGCCTCCACCACCACGCCAACTTAAGTCAAAGCCCTTGAGTGCTTCAGAGGCAGTCAGTGTACTTCTCCAATCACCATCGACCAGTGATGTTGGCTCATCGCAAGAAAGTAGCAGCAATGTCCCTGAATCAACACAGGTTGTTGTAACTCATCTGACAAGTGTTGAACAACCACAGCCGCAACAACAACACCATGTGCAAGTACACGCCCAAGTACATGTGGAAGGAGAGGCAGCAAAAGGAGATGCGCAAGCAAAGGTGCATGGAGGTTCACAAGTGCCCACAATAGTTGTTCCTCCCGAAGTAGGGGCACATCAGGAAATCGACAATGAAGCCGAGGTATTGGAAGCCACTCCTCCTGATGATCATTCATTGTCTTCCACATCCCTAGCAAGGAAAAGATCAAGGGGGGTGTCCACATCTTCTTCAAGCCCACCTCCTTCTGATGCAAGTGATCCGTCTTGGCATCCACAACTGCGGTCTGACAGTGAGGCACACCATGATCTGACAAAGGTACCTAAGCGTAAAAGGAAGGTCGTCGAAAAACTCGTAGCTATGGATTGTGATGAGGCTCAACAAGAAGTGACAGATACTGCTGGTGATGAAGCCTCTCACGATGACGACGAGCCAGTCATCACAAAGGTCACTGCAGCCCCACCGGGCATGCAGCAAAGAGACATTTTGACCCTATCCCGAGAAGCTGCTGAGCGTGATGATGATGTCGACGAGGAGGCAATGGAAGAAACACCACAATCATTGGAGTTAACTAGTACACCAACACCTACCGCTTCCATATTTCTTAGTCGCCAGAAGGGACCTCCATCCACCTCGACCTCAATTCGTGGTGGTGAAAGTGCAAAACGTACAGAAGTTCGGCAATCCACATCCTCCACTTCATCTGGCATTAGCAGCAGGACCACCACCACCAGTATCGCCGCCTCCTCCGGCCCCCAAAGACATTTCAAGTCTGCAGTTTGGGACTTCTTTAGTGTTTCCACAAAAAAGGAAAACCTCACCATTTGTAGCATTTGTAAGTTGGCAGTTAGTCGTGGTAAGTTTGGTTCCAACTATGGTACCGGAGGCCAGAGAGGTCATCTTGAAAGAAAGCACGCTGTCCAATGGTTTGCGCACCTACAGGCGATCAAGGAAGGCCGAATTGCACGTAATGATGTTTCATCTGATGATGACGAGGAGGAAGAAGACGTGTCAAACATTTCACTTACACCCAGTACCCCTGTCAGTAGCACACCCCATGTGAGCCACACTAAGAGTGTGGGAGAGAGTGATACACCATTGCGAAAAAGTTTATCAGCGAGCGTAACTGGGTTGAAGATATCATCATCATCCCGTAAATCTTTGGTCCAGGGCAACATTAAAAAGATGTTGTTTACAGAAGCGCAATATGAACGCAACCACCCACTGACGCGTCTGTATAACACTAAGCTCGCTAAAATGCTAGCTCTGGACCTTCTCCCTTTTTCTTTTGTAGAAGGGGTTGGTTTTCTAGAATTAGTGGCAGCGCTCTGCCCTAAATGGAAGGTTCCTAGCCGGTTCTATTTTGCCCGAGTTGCGGTTCCAGCACTACATGAAGATGTTCTGAAGGTGATTGGGGCAGCTTTGCAGAAGAGTGCTGTTCACACTATACATATGACAACAGAAATGTGGACCAGTGGCGCAGGCGCTGATTACATGTGCATCACTGCACACTGGGTCTCTTTTTCAGGGGCTAAAGCAAAGCTAAACACAGGTGTTGACACGGACATTGTTTTTAAAGCTGCTCGGAAACATGCAACACTAGCCATGTTTGGTTTGGAGAAACGTCACACAGCAGAAAACATTTTGGATGTCTTTAACACAAAGGTCCTTAACTGGCTGTCCCCACTAAAACGCCAGGTTGGTTATGTTTCCACGGACAATGGCGCCAATATAGTTAAGGCCATGAGGGACGGTAACTATTTCAGAGTGCCGTGTTTGGCGCACTGTATAAACCTGGTTGTCCAAACATTCTTGGGTAATAAAGGCAGTGCAGCGTACAGCATATTGGACACCTGCCGAAAAATGTGCAAGCATTTCAGCCATTCTTTTAAGGCCCGGAAGCAGCTGAGGAGCCTGCTATATCGACGTAAAATGCCAGTGAAAGCACTCATCCAGGAGGTGGTAACACGTTAGAACTCAACCTTCTACATGCTTGAGCGTCTGTATGAGCAGTATACGGAACTCGATCAATATTTCCTTACAGAGGGTACAGAGGAGCTGAGGATGGTTGCGGCGCAATGGAACATAGTTCAAAACCTGACACGCATGCTTCGTCCTTTTGAGTTCTTCACGCGTGCAGTCAGCAAGGAGGACTGTAATTTGGGAAAAGCTATCCCATTGTTGTACATGCTGGAGGACCAACTGAAGGAGGTGTGTTCTGTGTTTGAAAAAGATGTAAAAAACCAAGACTCTTTTCTTCTGGCTGAGAAATTATTAGAGCTCCTACAAGGTGATGAACGTCTTAAAAAGATCCACTCAGAAGAGCATTACATTTGTGCTACTATTCTGGATCCACGCTACAAAAAGGCGCTGGCAGGCCAAGCATTCTTTCCTTTTGATGATGAACATGTTCCAAAGTACAAACATTGGCTAGCCTTGTCAGCCAAGAGGTTTGAAAGAGAACGGCTGGAAATTGAAGGAAATGGCAGTACATCAGCAGGCCATCCCCAGTCAAAACAATCCACTTCTGCACCTGTGGCTGTGGCACAAGTGACCTCTCAGCCGTTAAAGACACCGGCAACCGGATCATCTGCACGAGACACAACAGAAACATTGGAGGCTGAAGAGGATTGGCTAGCTCTGCGTGGGTTTGGTTCTCAAAAGGTCAGAGGCACAGCAAGAGCTAAGCAAAGTGGAGGAACCTTGGATGAGGACCTTGAGTCGATGGTGAAGGACTATCTGCATGACTCAACAGAGATCTATGTTAATTCTGACCCATTGGCGTATTGGCATGGGAAAAAAGAATTGTGGCCACAGCTCACCAACCTGGCTGTAAACTACTTGTCTTGCCCACTCGCAAGCGTGTCTTCTGAACGGGTTTTCAGTGCTGCTGGTGGCATTGTAACTCCCAAACGGAGCCGCCTCTCGCCCAAAAATGTGGAGAGGTTAACAATGATCAAGATGAATCAGCACCTCATACCACCAGATTTCAGAGTACGAGAAAGCGTGCCGGATGAAGAGGAGGTGGCCAGCAACATAGATGAGGGAATTTCTACTCTGTCAGGTGACACTGAGCTCACCCTGCCTGAATTCGCAGAGTATGATGACGAAGCCTTATTCTCATTCCTGGACCGTGATACCGAGCCCTGAAAATGAGACAACGAATCAATAACTTTCTTTTTCGTCCTTATTCACTTTTATTCCTGTGTGTCTGTCTTTCTTTGTTGTGCACAGTTAATATATTTCAAACTTTAATCAGATAATCACAAAATCAAGCCCATCAGCAGAACTGTCTTCACTGGTTTGCTAATTGATTTGAAGTTGCCGCAGTCTGCATTCCTCAGGTTCACAAGTTCAGAAGAACATGCTCCTCTATCCTCCTCCTCCAGACTCCTATTTCCATCAAACCAGAGGGCTGGTTTACGCCCAATGAAGAAAGACTCAGCACTTGTGGGGGTGTTGTTGTACCTCTTTGCAGGTGAGTTGACGGCTCTGGGACCATTGTTGGGAAGCTCTAATACCGGATAAAAGTGTTTTGGACCAAATCCCAGGCGGAATTTTTTTTGTGTTTTTGATGACTTGCTTGCCTTTGAGGTGCTCTTAGGGGGGGTTCCGTCTGTTTGTGGGTGAGTTTCGTGGTCTGGGAGCACTGCTGGGACACTCTAATCTTGATTGCATTTGCTTTTCAGGAAATCCGTCGTGGCAACCCCGACTTATGGCCTAGCTACGCAGCGCGTTTGGAACGAAGGCCAAGAAATATTGCAAGTATGAGATTTTGCTTTTGGCCTGTTTGGGGGTGTTATGCTTCTTGGCGGGTGGGTTGGCGGGTCTTGGGGCATTCCTGGGAAGGTCTAATACCGGGTAGAAGTGGTTGGGACAAAATCCAGGCCGATTTTTTTGTGGCTATTTCTGACATTTTGCTCAATGTAGCGTTTTCGGGGGCCTGTTTGGGGGGCTTCCTGGTGTTTGTGGGTGAGTTTCGTGATCTGGGAGCACTGCTGGGACACTCTAATCTTGATTGCATTTGCTTTTCAGGAAATCCGTCGTGGCAACCCCGACATATGGCCTAGCTACGCAGCGCGTTTGGAACGAAGGCCGAGAAATATTGCAGGTATGAGATTTTGCTTTTGGCCTGTTTGGGGGTGTTATGCTTCTTGGCGGGTGGGTTGGCGGGTCTTGGGGCATTCCTGGGAAGGTCTAATACCGGGTAGAAGTGGTTGGGACAAAATCCTCGCGTAAAAGCCTTTTGGCACTTTTTGTAACTTAGGGTTCGTTAGGGTTAGCCCTAGCAGCAGGATTGCATGTGTTTCGGGGTGTTCTAGATTTTTGCAACTGAGTTCTGGGGTCTTAGAGCACTCGTGAGAATGTGTAATTTTGGTTGCAAGTCATTTGAAGAAAATCCATGGTGGGAAAGGGGGGATTTGGCATAGTTAAAGAAAGCCTTTGCCACTATTCTTAACTTAGGGTTCGTTAGGGTTAGCAGTATTTCTATTGCATGTGTTTGAGTGGGGGGGATTTCGAGTCTTGGAGCGATGCTGGCTATGGATACTTTTGCTTGGTTGCTTGCAAGTGGTTTGAATGCAATCCACGGTGGGTAAGGGGTAATTAGGAAGGGGGTACTTCGGCCTACTTTTACTTTCAAAGTAAGTTTTGTCACCAGTTTTCTGCTAGGCCTCGTTTTTTGAGATTTGATTGGGGGTCTTCTACATTTTTGCGACTGGCTTTAGTAAGGGTCTGGGTGGGAGCACTGCTAGGAAGATCTAATTTTGTTCTAAAACACAGTTTACAGTACACCTAGCTTGAGGGGAAAGATCCGCTACATTAATTTGCCCCTACTTATTTATCCTTCAAAAGGTGACTCAGACAGAGTACGCACTTTCAAAAATATTGTACTGTCTACTAGGAAAATCAAATTGTGACTTTTTGCACTCCACAGCCTACATACCTTATATTTATTTATCAGTGGTGTTGTAATATTATATCACTTCCTGTTTTTCGTTGAATAATTACAGGCCGGGTGTCAGTCTCTGCAATGGGGAAAAAAGGATGGAGTCAGGCTTCACAGTAGCGAGCCACAATTCAGCATCAGGCAGGCAGTGGACAGGCTGTCTTCTGGTGACCAACATCGATGAACGAAGCGTCGGCTGCAATGGAGGAGTGCCGCTAATAAGAGGATTTTTTTTCTGCAGGCAACTTACTTACCACTTCCAACAGGACAACTACAACAACATAGAGACAGTATCCCTTGCCTTTTTCTCTGACTGTGACTGCATTTCTTGGATCTCTCTCTGCTTCTAAATTGATCCCTTAACACATCACATAGTCCACTCCACTATCACATCTGCACCACACATAGTCATTTGTAAGTGCTCCTACGTAATTCGCAAGTCGCAGCACGCCCCAGCCCGTAGAGGACTGGGATGGCCCCAATGATGAAGCATGTCACCAAGGGGCAACCCTGGTGAGTGAGGGGACACCTAGAAAAAAAGCAATTTCTCCTTTTCTATCTACTATACCTTCCAGACCAACCCCATTGAGTGTTGTTGTGAATGGATTTATAGTGACCAGCAAGACTCTCGGGTATCTGGCTACAGAGACCTTATGTTGAATATCGTTATCAATAATTCCACACAGGCCCTGTACTGTCGCATTCTTTCTCCCACAGTTGTCGAAAGTACTACTTACTTTTCACTGACATGCATGCAGTAGTGCATGCACTTTCAAAGATTGATGGATAGGTTTGTACCCAAAGATTTGTTTATGTTCACAATTGTTTGTCCATGCTGTGCTATTTTTTCTTGTCTCCCAAAACCTTTCCCAAAAACCCCCGTACCCATCCATTTTTCAAACCCTAACCCTCTTCCCCCGGGCTGTGTAGTTTAGATTGATGTGTGACTAAATTACAGCAATAAATCCACACACTTGCTGGGGAGGATAAGGTGATAGCAACAGGCTGGTGAAGAAATCCGAGGATATATTCTTACTCTGCTTGACAAAGACCCATGGCTAATGTCAAAGAACTTCAACCGAATTAGTAGTTATACTTTACCATTTGTTAGGCTACAATGTGGCACTGTTCTAGTGTACTTCTGTCACCTGCTATATTCTCAGTTGTACCGTTGAATTGCTCAGGAGGACAAACCAGATTTAATTTTCTTTTTTTTCATAGGCATGCAACTGCCACTGTGTCACACCACTAGTACCACCGCTATGAGGAAATTTTATCCGACCAAGATTGCCAACCTTATTCGCTGTTTCCCGTGGAGCCAGCCCTGGGTCTAGCCCTACTTTCAAACACAAATTACAGGTAAGATAAGCGTTTGGTGGTTTGGGGGTATAATGGAGTATTAGTAGGAGAGACGAGAGACTGACGGTAGTACTACTAAAGTCCTAGGACTCTTGGATTCACTTCACTTACTCTGTGAGAGGCACTTAGTGTTGAAAACATTTGGGCATTTACACTTAAAGTAAGAAAATGGAACTAAACTTTCAGGAAAACAAAGTCACTGTTAAACCCCCACCCACCAGGCAAGCAGTAAGAAACGGGTATGCTCAGATAAAGTTTGAAAAAGTATATTTATATCCCTAACAAAATAATCTCCCGCAAGACCCTCCCTAACCCCAACGATTGTCCTTCAAAAGTCCCCAAAAACCCAACTCCCAATTCCCACCCCCCAAAAGTCTCTAAAAAAGGGGCAAGGGACACTATGGGTGGATGCTGTCTACTTTTTGGGCCAGGGCATCATGCTCCTGGCGGAGCAAGGCGTGCTCTACGCGGAGCCCCTCCAACTCGTTTGAAAAGTGGTGGAGCTCCTGCTGGAGGCGGGACACCATCAGGGTACTGCGGCGCAGGCGTGCCTTCAATGCCTTGCAGGTGCAACGGCTGTGAGAGGAAGCTGTTGTCCTTGCTACTCGGCGGTGGCGTTTGGCTTTGGCAGCCCGGCTCAGTCTGGGTGGACCACTGTGCTGGGTGGCACTGGCAGCCTGTGGGGGCACGGAGGCCGATGCAGACGACGTAGTTGTTGTGGTCGACTGCACACTTTCTTCGTCCTCCAGGGCCACCAGCCGCCGATATTCGGCCACAGTGGCATCGATCCTCCGTTGCCGGGCCGCTCTAGCCAGATCCTTCCTCCTTGTTCGTTTGGAAGGAGAACCTATATGAAGAAAGAAAGACATAGTCTGTAACCAATGCTCTTTAAGATTAACTCAATCATTCAGCAGAAATTTGTGTTGCACTACAACTAGCAACTTGCAAGCTCATTACATAACTATTGAGGCCAGTATCTATCTAACCTCACACTTCTTCATCCTTGCTCTAACATTAGCGGGAGTTTAAGGAACAAATTCTACGAGCACTATGGACTTCCATTGGAGTCGACTATGAAAGTACACCAGTCTTATTCTTCTTCTTGTCTCTTGTTTAGGAAAATTGGTACGTTATCTTCTGCAAGCCGGCATAATGCCAGCGCAGTAAACTTGCACCAGAGAAAAAGAGACGCACGCCATGAGGAGTGACCTAGACTTGCGTTGCGTTACTGTACCCGTCCAGTACATGCAGGTGGTGAAGCTCTTACTTTTCTATTACGGGTGGCACTGAGAATACTCTGTTACAACTCAAGGGCTACTGCTTAATTAATTTAACTTTCACCCTACAGTGGAAATAAGTACTAGAAATGGAAAATTGAAGAAGATAAATAATCTGATTATCTATCACTTCACATGGGATGTCTTTGCTTATATATGGGATGACTTTAGGTGCTTTGCTTTTTATTGAGTGACCAGTGATACATCCACACATGAATGACTGAGTACCACTAAACTTATTAAGAGAGGTAGGGAGTGGCCACCGTAATAACCGGATCTATGCTGTGCTTGCAATACAAACTACTGCTACTATTGATGGTAGTATTTGGACAAAATTAAAACTTCTTTTCCTTGCCTTTCCCTACACTGGAACGGACGTGCGGGTGCAGTGTTACATGCTCTTCAAAGTTACACTTAGTTCATCCACTGACCGTCTACTCTCTCTAGATCATGGGTACTCACAAACTTTCTCTCAGGGGCGAAATTTACAGTGTAGTTTGTGGCCGAGGGCCGCACTGGTGGGGGCGGAGTCAGAGGGGGCGGGGCTAAAGCAAAACAAAAACTTGTGACCATGAGGTTGCACACAGGTCCCTGCAGCAGATGCCTTCATCCACTGAGCCACCAGACCCAGCATTTACATACATCTCCCTCCTGCCCTCCCTCTCAATCTCTCTCTCCCTCCTGCCCTCCCTCTCCCTCCCCCTCTGTCATCTCACTGTGTGTGTGTCTATTCTTGTCAGCCTTTAGCCCGGGTTGAGACCGCTTCCTCAACGCGCACACACAGACAACAACACCAAAGTACTTAACAGGTCTTTAAAAGACCATTAACATATTATTGAGGCTTTGTTTGTTGTAGCGCCCCTGCATCTCCACCCTGACAATCACTGCTTGCCCGGCCCCACAGAGCAGAGGCTTTGTTCTATTTCACCTCTTTGTGGCCTTGCATCTCCACTCTGCTCTGAGGGGGCCGGGGGAGCAGTGATTGTCAGAGTGGAGATGCAGGGGCGCTAACAGGTGAAATACAACAAAGCCTCTGCTGTGGGGGCCGGGGGAGCAGTGATTGTCTGCAAGGTCTGCGCACCGCCAAGGAAGGCTTGCCGGGCCACCACCGGCCCGCGGGCCGTACTATGAGTACCCCTGCTCTAGATACACATATGCTATCTAAGAGTCAGATAGTAGCATGATCCAGGTATATGGACACATACAGTTTCTGTGTCACCCACCCAGGCTGTTGTCCTTCCACCCATCATTGCTTCATCATTCACCCAGCCATGCATCTCATATTCTTGCCTTCCCAGCTAGTCTTCAATCTCAATAAGTAAGGAATATATAAGAGCTTACCTCTGGCCGCCACCACCACCGTCTCAACTCTCACAGCCGCCGCCTCCTCCCCTGAAGAATTGCCCTCCGCCTCCGTGTCGAGCACCACCACCTCCACGCTGGCCCCGCCACCAGATGTTCCACCTACAAAGTACATTTAAGAATGTTAGAATAAAGCACTCACTAGTCTTTGGTCTAGGAATGAAGACATGTGAAAACAATGTAATTTGTGACTGTCTACTTTAAAGTTAAAAAAATGTCCCTTTTTCCAGGGAAGGTTGTCTTGCTGCACTTTTTGGCACAACTGATGAAGGCTGGTTTTTTAACACGCACCATTTTTCTCCACACAGACAGAAAATGGACTTCTAACAACAAGATCAAGTTGAAACCAGGTGAGAGCTCGGCTCGACCACAAGAAATGTCTTCAATTAATCGTCAGCACTAACCACTTTTCCATTATCAGTTAAACGTTTAGTTTTATAATGACTTCATTTTAATAAATGTGTTTACTTTTAATAAAGTTTTTAAACTTAAACAGAATCTGTGTTTTTTGGTCCAGACTAGAGTGACTGAGCGAAAGGTTTTGCAATTTTTGCAAGCATGAGTCCAGATAGAACACTTCAAAAGACATTATGGACAATCCCAGAGGACTGCACTAAGTTGATAGCGCTATTGCTGACTAGAATGGGAGTTTCGCCAACCGTGCAATCTTAGTTAGCTACACAGACAGACTAATAAGAATAATCTAGTAATACCACAGGGAGTCATAGTAGAGGCAGGATAAGAATTTAGATACAGTCTACAAGAAGATCAAAGACAATTTAGAAAAAAGTCAAATGAGGAACGCTAGGAAAAATAGGTACTAGTCTAAAATGAAAACTTACTGGGGCCAGCAAAGGAGCCCTCGCCTGCCCGATCCTGGCCCTGTTGAACAGCATCCGCCGCCTGCTGCTCCTGTGTCCTCCCCTCGCCCCTGGGGGGAGCTGACGTACAACATGAAAGAAAGAACAGAAAACATGGATGATTGTTGCTTGTCAATGTCAACCAAATCAAACATTTCAAAAGAACAATAACAAAATATTTCCGCGAAATTATATTGATTAAGGTTAGTTTTCATTTATTTGCGGACCTGTGACTTCGAAA
Organism: Lissotriton vulgaris; assembly: GCF_964263255.1. NCBI lineage: Eukaryota > Metazoa > Chordata > Amphibia > Caudata > Salamandridae > Lissotriton > Lissotriton vulgaris. The sequence continues at coordinate 1,744,184,047 of NC_141693.1, forward strand.
GTCACGTAACTCACTAAACAAAGTACTGAAAGGTTCACCTAGGACTGGCAGGCAGCAGTCCGCAGGCAAGACGCAAAGTGACAGACAAACTCCATTGTGATTTCAGTCAGATCAGTGACAACACTAACAGTTGCCTGCTACATTACCAGTCATTTAAATAGTCAAACTATCAATCCACCGCCACTATTTTTCTTATTGTCAGGGGTACAAAGGAAGGGGCAGATTTAAGCCCCTTGCGGCTCTTTTGCTCCGTTCTTGCGTGACTTTTGTGACGCAGCAGCTAAACAAAAAAGGGCGCCATGGTGCGGCGTATAATATTATAACAACGTGACGCATTTGGGAGATGCATCCCGTTATAAAGCCCTGCGCCATCAGGGGGCGTTTCGGCGCAAAGGAGGGCATTCCTGCGCTGGAACACATCCTAAAAGTGGCTGAGGGAAATCTACAAAATTTCAATCAGTCACCTTTAGGACAATGATGCGTCACACAAACCCTGCACCTGCTTGAAGCAGACGTACGGCTTGACCCAGCATTGGGGAGATAGGGTACCCCAGAGCATTGCTGGAGCTGCGCCATCGTTGCGACGCAACTCCAGCAGTAAAGCTTCGGTGACGTTTTGGGCCCATGGTGGGCCGCATTGCAAATACGGCGCACCATGTTTGGTGGTGGTAGCGGGCTGCACAATTAATGGCGCATCCCTGCTACTTTGCAGGGATGCGACGGTAATTGCAATTCTGCCCCTTAGGGGCATACTTACTTACGCGTTCTGGCGCATCTCCAGAGATGCGCCAGATCAAATGCGTCACGCAAAACTACCCTTGCGACACGGCAGATGCGCCTCATTTACAATGCGGCGTGCCCTGGCGCAAGGGTAGGCACTTGCGTGACGCATCTCGTCACTTAAGAGCGGCGCATCGCTGGAGTCACGTCGCCAACGCAATGCAACTCCAGTAATGCTCAGGGCCACCCAATACTTAACATGCTGTGTCAGTCCTTTCGCCTGCTTCAAGCAGGCATAAGGAATTGAATTGACGTAGCAGCGTCGCAGAAGTGCCTGCGTTAAATCTTGTAAATTTCACGCAGGCAATTTTGCGAGGCACACAGCCGCCGGACCGCCCACCCTGCGTACTAGGAACGCACCCATTGTGGTGCAGGCCCATGGCTTTATAACGTGACGCATCTCCCTAGATGCGTCATGCTGTAAATGACTCGCAGGGATGCGGCACGTTTACGCCGCTGTTGCGTCACGCAAGGCAACGTAAACGTGGCACAAGGGGCTTGTAAATGTAATCTGCCCCCTAGTGTCTAGCATTACACAGTTCTGTAAAGTACACTCATACATAATAGTTACTCAGGCCAATGAGACCACAAAATAGAAAACAAATAAGCATAGTAGCAACGCCACTGAGAAGGAGAGCAGTGCACCTGAAATGCACAGAAGATTTTGAAATATAATTTAACTACAATGTAATCGTCATCAGTGGCATTATTGGCTTGCTCCATGTAAAAAACAAATATTTGCAATACAACAACACAGAGCAGGAGAAAACATCATAGTAGTGAGTGATTAAATGGCTACTACTACTCACCAAGCCCGGGGATCTCCAAGCCGAGCTGGTCCAGCAGGTCGCGCTCCCGGTCCAGGAGGTCCGTCCAGCGATGGGTGACCTGTCAGTAGGTGCGCTGGACCCCGTAGAGGTGGGATATGGCCCAGCACACCTTCTCCCACCGCTTCCGGCGCTCCCGCATGTTGTAGCCGCCGGCCGCGATCCTGCCGCCTCCCGCGATGGTCCTGGGCAGGCGGCGCTGGACGAAGTAGACCAGCGCGCCCACTTCCTCCGGGCTGAATATCTCCCGTCGCGTCACCTGCTCCCCCCTCAATCTCCCGCATGCTGTCCTGGCACTGGGTCCAGGACTACTCCCCGCCGCCGCTGCGGCCCTCAAGTGCCTGGGCAGCTTCACGGCGCCTGGCTTGACCATGGTCTGGGCAGGTAAGGTAGGAAGAAGTAGAAAATTAAGAAAGAATAGGATAGGGAAGAAGAAAAGAAAAGAGTTTAAAAAAGTAGTTTAAAAGTAAAGAAAAATAGCAGAAAAGACAAAAATATACAGCTAGGAAAAGAGAGGGATAGATAAGAAGCAAAATCGTAAAAAAAAAACTGAAAACAAGCAAAGGATGGCAAAGATACCAAGAGGATTAAACACCATGCCCAGACACAGGAAATGAATGAAAAACAAGATGGCCGGCGCCCGTTCACGAGCGCAAAAGTAAGTTCGCGCGAGATTTCCCTCGCGATCTCGTGCGAACCTCTACTCGCAATGCGCTTACTGCGCGAGATTATACATAGCGGGCGGAAACGGAAATACATCACGCAAACAAAATGGCCGCGCCCGTACTCGACCTTGGGGTAAATTCGCGTGTTGCGCTGCAAGCGGCTCGCGAATACTGCAAAAAAACTCGCGAAACAACAAGCCGCAAAAAAATAAAAAGCTCATTCGCACGAATTGGCGGCTTCCGGGGTCGGTTTCGCATGACGCCGCGCCCCGCGAATAGCGCGAAAAAAACGAAAAACGATTTTTGCAAAAGCAAAAGCAATGAGCAGGTGCAAAAGGTCAACCTCATGATTTGTAACGATTCCCTGTAGTGCTTCCTGAGGGGGCCCTCCAGAATTCGGTTGCCTGCTTGCAACTATTGTGTGACCCTGCTCTGACCTTAACTGTATGCCACAAAGGTCCTGATTTACAGCTAAAGGAGCAGACAAGCAGGTGCCAGGCTGGAACTTCAAATTCTTTCAGTGACACATTAATTAGCCCCTAATTCATTATTGTCAGTTGGGGCAGGGCAGGTGTTGTTAATAAACTAACCCCAAATTAATTCATGTCAGTTCAAGCAGGGCAGGTGGGCTTGCTTTTCCCCCCCATCTTCTACAGTGATGATGAACCAGAGGGTGGCATTGATGTAACAGAGGGTGGCATGGGTCAAAGAGAGGGTGCCAGTGGTGAAACAGAGGGTGCTGGGAGGCTGTGATGATGAACCAGACGTAGAAACAACATAGTCGCGACCGTTGCGAGCCGACAAGTAAGTTCGCAATTGCGAACTAGTACCAAATCCTCGCGAACTGGCAGAAACACTTGCGAACACAAAAAAAAAAAAATCCGCAAATTCGCGAGAATTCGCGGATTTTGCGGATTGCGAATTCGCAAATCCGCTAAATTCGCGAACGCGAGATTCGCAAAATTCACCCATGCTTACTGGTGAGGAGTACTTGGTTATCCAGTTTTGGATCCACTAGTACTGAGGCCCCAGGACACCAGTGAGGAACACTCCAGTTGATGCGATTGGAGCGCAGTTACCCCTGAGTGTTCTGGTACCCAGGAAGCCGGGTCTAACAGTGGGCCACTTCTTCTGGGTTTCTCAGTGTCCCAACAAAGGCAAAACAGCACCCTCTGGTGCACCACCCCGGCAGATGGCTAGTGTAGCCCTGGGTGAGGAGATAGGTTCCCAAGGTGGGTGGGGTCCCGCAGAGATGTCCCTAGTCTCTTTAGGAGACTGTGAGGTTGTCCCCAGGACCCAACTGCCTGATAACACTAAAAAATACAGGCAGTGGGTGACCATCAATTGCCATAGGGTGAAGGCATTGAGATACACTTGAGCCAGTTTCACAGCTGTCAGTTGTCGGCTGGTGTCTGAAGAGCAGGTGATCCCCAATGCATTTTACCCTATTGTTGCAGTTGACAACACAGCGAGCCACTGCAAGGTGGCTCAGGTTCCCTTTGAGTGAGGGGTGAAGGGGTCTACCCTTCAAGTAGATGTGAGGCCAGCCATGCCTGTTGACTGTCTGTTAGGCAATGATTGGAGAGCTCCCCTTGGGATAAGGTGGAGCGAAGTGCTTACTTAGAGATGTTGGGTTTGCCAGAGTGGGCGTGTGTGACCACTCGGTCTATGGCAGTCAGACCTGAAGCCTGAAAGAGTGGCACAGGTGCCTGCCTTAAAGATAAGAGGCTGTGACTTGGGAAATCAGCCCCCACAGTTCTCTTGGTCTAGGAGGAGTCAGACCTTGAGGGGGATGTCCTGGAACCTACAGGGGAGCAGGTAGCTAAACTGGGGGACCTGCTTGAGCTGACCCATTGGCAGCAGTAAGGAGGACCCTTACGATCAGAATGCCACTCTGATTGAGTTTCAGCCTGGTCAGAAAGTGTGGGTCATGGCCCCCGTGGAGCCCTGTGCACTCCAGGATAAGTGGACCGGACCATTTTAGGTTGGTGAGCGCAAGAGTGATGCCACCTACTTGGTGGACCTGCGGTCTCCTAGGAACCCTTTGCGGGTCCTGCATGTAAACCGCCTGAAACCCCACAATTAGAGGTCCGAAGTGGGCATGCTCCTAGCAACAGATGATGGAATGGAAGAGAAGACTGAGCCTCTTCCTGACCTTCTGTCTGCAACAGAGCAAGATGGGTCAGTGGAGGGTGTAAATCTCTCTACCTCCCTGACCCATGAGTAGCAGGATGACTATCTCCAACTGTTGGGACAGTTTCCTGGTCTGTTCTCCCTGACTCCTAGTGTCACTGATTGGTGCATCCATGATGTGGACACTGGTCAAAGTCCTCCTGTACTGCAAAAAACGTACAGAGTGAATGATAGGGTGAGAGCTTGCATCAAAGAGGAGGTCTCCAAGATGTTTGCATTAGGGGTGATTGAGTACTCAAACAGTCCCTGGGCCAACCCAGTGGTCTTGGTCCCAAAGGCTGCCACACCAGGTGCCACGCCAGAACTCCAGTTCTGTGTGGATTACCGCGGTCTCAGTTCAGTCACCAGGACTGACACGCACCCCATCCCCAGAGCTGATGAGCTCAATGATTGGTTGGGGGTTGCACGGTACCTCAGTACGGTTGATTTAATGTCTGGGTACTGGCAGATCACCTTAACTGATGAGGCAAAGGAGAGGTCAGCATTCTCCACACCAGATGGGCAATACCAATTTCGGGTTATGCCCCTTGAGATGACGAATGACCCTGTCACCTTTCAGAGGTTCGTCAACCAGGTGTTGGCTGGACTGGACGATTTCAGTGCTGCCTACCTGGATGACATAGCAGTGTTCAGCGCCAGTTGGGAAGAACATCTGCACCAACTCTGGAAAGTATTGATGGCGATGCGGAGAGCAGGCTCACGATCAAGGCAAGTAAGTGCCAGATCAGGCATGGTTCCGTGGTATACTTGGGACACCAGGTTGGGAGCAGACAGGTGTTCGCCCCTACAGCCCAAGATTGATACCATCCTGGCTTGGGAACCCCCCAAAACCCAGACAGAGGTGAGAGCCTTTATAGGACTCACAGGGTACTCCAGGAGCTATGTCAAGGGGTAAGGCAGTATTGTTGCACCCTTGACAGAGCTGACTTCCTGGAAGCAGCCCAAGAAAGTGAACTGGACTGACACCTGTCAGAAGGCTTTTGATGCCATGAAGACTGCCATATGCATGGCACCTGTGCTTCAGGTGCCCAACTTCTCTAAAGAATTAATTATACAGACAGATGCTTCAGAGCATGGTGCAGGGGCTTTACTTTCACAGTTGAATGAGGAGAGCCTAGACCAACCTGTAGTCTTCATCAGTAGGAGGTTACTGCCACAGGAACAGATGTGGAGTGCAATGGAGTGTACGACATTTGCTGTGGTCTAGGCACTGAAGAAGTTGAGACCATTCTTTTTTGGGGCTCACTTCCGGGTTCAGACAGACCACAGGCCCCTCAGATAGTTGATTCAGATGAGGGGTGAGAATCCAAAGCTGTTGAGGTGGTCCATTTCCCTACAGGGGATGGACTTCACAGTGGAACACCGCCCTGGTACAGAACACACCAATGCTGATGGTCTGTCCAGATTTTTCCACCTTAGTGAAGAGAACTCCCAAGGGGTGGGCAGTTCTCCCCTCATTTCAGCTGGAGGGGACACGTGTTACACCTGGTACCATTGGCGTGGGTCTCCCTTACATTTTTTGCTGTTGCCTCCTGTGTTTTTGCTATGTTTTTGCTGGTCTAGATGCTTTGGGCACTTTGCCACTGCTATTCAGTGCCAAAGTGCTAGTGTTCCCTATTTTAAACTGTTGTAAGGGATTAGTGACTACATGATTGGCTCTTTGATTTACTTGTCAGACCCTAGTACAGTGCACCATGTGTGCCCAGGGCCTGTAAATCAAATCCTGGTGGTGGGCTTGCAGCACTGGTTGTGCCACCCACAGAAGAAGCTTGTAAAATATGGCTCAGGCCTGCCATTGCAGAGCCTGTGTACAGTCTGGGACTGCCATGTCGACTTGGCAAGTGCACCCACTTGCCAGTCCCTAAACCTTCCCTTTTTTACAAATTAGTCACCCCTAAGGTAGGCCTAAGGGCAGGGTGCATGGTATGTAAAAGGTAGGACATGCCCTGATATGTGTGGCATGTCCTAATAGTGAATTACAGCCCGTTTTGTTTTTCACTATTGCAAGGCTACCTGATCCCATAGGCCAGAATAGGCAGTTTGATTATAACATCTTATAATCCTAACTGACCCAGGTAACAAGATAGAAATTCGATTTTAGTATGCCTGAACTTAGAATGTTAAAATACACATTATAGTGTAGGTGATTGTTATATTCTGTGTTTGAAAATAGCTCTTTTAGAAAGTAGGTATTTTCTTAACTAACCATCCAGTTGTCTCTGCTAGGTTTGTGTATTCGATGTCTGGTTTGTGAGTGACAGGGGGCTGGAGAGTGAAGAACCGGGTTTTAGAACCCAGCGGCGCCAGGGAAAACGCCGATGTCTTCGAGTTCCCCTGCCTTGGCAAACAGAGACACGGGACACTTCTTGATGACGTCAAAGACCAAATTTATTGGCTGCAACCAGGAACAGAGGTCTACGAAGCACAACACGGGTGGTTCGCTAGAGACTGCACAAATTCGTAGAGCGGAGCATCGTCTTTTATGCTAAAAATCACATTCCTGGCTAGCATCGATTTCATACAAACTGACCAATCGGAAGATGACATTTCAAGCATATCGCATGACTACAATCCCACTTTCCGTTGTCCAGCCCAACAGAAATGACCAAGCAAAATCCAACATTCCTGCTTGAACAGGTCTAACGGACCCATCATAAAAGACCTCAACCCATATCAATAATTAAGCCATATAGGAAGGAACAGAAGCAGATGAGAAACAAGATAGAAGGGTGTGTGCATGTACCATAAACTCAGCAAAGTCCTGCTCTTTGATCTCTATTGGACCAGCTGCTTAACAAGGAACTGGCTCAACGAGGTCAGCCTCGGGCAAGGGAGTCAGCTTGTTCAGGTCACTCAGAAGTCAGCTAAAGGTGTACGTGTCCCAAAGACTCGTTCGGCCGTAGTCATCGGCCTATGTGAGGGCAACCACACAAAATGGCTGGCGTACACAAAATGGAACTCGAGGGTTCAAACGAAATCCATGAATACGTACTGTTCTCATTGATCGATTATTACGAAAACACTTGTACATACCACACTCGTCATTTGCGGTCCGCTGACACCAAAATCGTCTATATCCGACGACCTTTATTGAACGGGTTCAGAATCACGGAACCTCAGCCCCTCCTTTTGCCCTTACATAGGCAACAAACCCAAACCTATGTCAGTCTGAATCCAGGTCTATATTCATCAGATCATCAAGTTACTAAGAGCACCAGCAGTTTCGACTATGGTTGACTCAACCACTCTCGTCAACTGTCGAATGTTCCTGCTATTAGCCATAGGTCCTCAGAACGGCAGAAAACCCATAAAGAAATCTCCCAATTCTTGTCCTGCGGTATCTTCCTTACTGAAGACACCTCTAGCAACTCTTGTCTTATGGTAATCTGCCGCAGCTGTAAAAGTCAGAGGCAACAGGAACGAAACAAAACATGTGCCCGAAAAGTCAGGGGGCAACCATGTGTACGCTTTATCATAACAGATGAAATAGGTACCCTTAGCTGCTAGGAACGCTGGGGAAGTCCGAGACGCAAATACATAAGTCTCAGTGCAAACGCTCTTCCCTAACTGAGCTCTCGGATTCCTGCCATTACCTTGCAGACAATAATGACCCTGATGGGGCACTATCCAAATCGGAGGGGATATCTTCGCTCGCTGGTTAACACTGAGACTAACTCTGTATTCAGTAACGTTCCAACCAATGTATGCTTGTGTCTCATCTCTCGGGATAGTCTCATACGAACTAATTCCTCTAATCACGTCAACTATTCCCTTGACCAGAGCACTAGTCTTCGGAATATCTTTCACGGAACGTTGGGGATAGACTCCATGAGCATAAATGAACATCGTTCTATATGCCCAAATAGAACCATTGTAGCTAAAAGGCAAAACCAGGTAGGGAATACCTTTATCGGTAGTATGGGGCATAAGGCCACACACCCAACAATTTGTTGTGTTCATTACTAGCTGGTGTTGATGCAGGAGCTGAACAAAGGAATTGTTAGCAAATTCCAATCTTCTAACAGTTTCATGTTCGGGCAGAGGGTGAAAAGAATGTGAAGAAACAGTAGGAGGAGGCATAGGTTCCATAGTGGGCACAAACGTCACTTGGAAAGAAAATGTCACATATCCAATTAAAAACATCATTAAGCTAAACAACATAAGCAAACACAATCTTAAAAAACGTTTTCTGCTCATTAATTTACAGATTTTGCTCTTTAAAGCGTATTCTTTCAACAGGTCTCTCCATCTCGAAAAACTCCATCCTCTTTAATTGCTGCTCGCGGCAGTAGGGTGTTCCGCGCTAAGGAATGCGTCTGTCAGTCCAGGGAAACTCCCTTAGACCAACCAGAACCGTCGACCTAACGTCTTCTGCTTGCACTCCAAAGACTGGACACCGCGACCCTACAGCTGAACCCGGATGGCGGTTCGAAAAACAAAAATTAAAATAGTTCCTCGGAGGAGAGCTAACCTTAAAAATCAGTAAAAGAAAGAATTTCTACTTTATTTGTCCAGCGACTCTCGGTCGCAAATTATAACGCTCTTTGCCAGGCAATGTCTGCTCACGGAATAATAACACAGGTTCAACAGTGTTCAAACGATTCAATGGAGGCACAGCTTCTTGCAGAAGATCGTCACTTTCTTGCTCAGTGTTCGTTCCAATCAAACGGGCATCGCTAAAAGGCAGAAAACGAGGCACGGTCTCAGTTTCAGAATCAGGAAGTCCTTTCTGGACCCACCCGTCGTACGCCAGAGGCAAAGGGGCTCTCTTACAATGTACCCCATGGATCCAGTTCTTTTTACCGTGCACTCGTACTGCGGAACGGGTGGCCAAAAGGACTAAATACACGCCTATCCAGCGGGGCTGCTCGTTCTTGGTCCCCTGAAAATTCTTCACCAACACCCAGGTACCAGGTTCGATGGCGTGTCCTGGATCTTCAGAATCTTGTGGCAGTGTATCATGAACCTGTTGATGCAAAACATGCAATTTAGCCGTCAATTCGTACAGGTAGTCAAGCAATACAGGATGTTCTATCTCACTAAACTTTGTCGGCCGCGGCACTCCCCAAATATTTGCCGGGCGACTAAACACGACCTCATATGGACTCAGACCCATTTGTGAATGCACAGTCATTCGAGTGGACAAAAGGGCTAGTGGCAAGGCATCTGGCCATTGTAAACCAGAGCTCGCTTAAATTTTAGCTAATTTCAATTTAAGAGTGCCATTATAGCACTCAACTAAGCCAGCTGATTGGGGATGATTTGCAGCGTGGAACTTCTGCCTAATTCCTAATCCATCACACACTCTCTTCATCACTTGAGCCACAAATTCACTCCCATTGTCACTCCAGATCATTCTCGGCAAACCAAACCTAGGGAAAAATTCCTTAATAAGGGCTTTCGCTGTGGACAAGGTAGTGTTATCTTTCAAAGGGTAGGCTTCCACCCATCTAGAAAAAGAGCAAACAACCACTAACACATACTTCAGGTTGTTGCACCTCTCCATGTGGATGAAATCTAGCTGCAAAGCCTCGAACGGGTACGTTGGAGGAGCAAAATGACCAGCTGGAGTTGGAGTTCCCTTACCAGGATTGTATATCAAACACACCATACAATTCTTAACCAGATACTCTGCACACTTAGGAATTCCAGCATTCTGCCATACTGGATCTAACAACTTGCAAATCCCTTCCACACTGATATGAGCCATTCCATGAGCCATCGTAACCACTGGAAGTACATACGCATCGGGTAACAACCATCTCTGATGCTCTGACAACTCAATCCAACAACCATTCGAATCCAATTTACCCTTGCTCTCTCTCCATTCATTCAACTCTTTCTCTGTAGCTTCAGCTTGGATGGATTTCACACTCTCAATCGTATCTTCACACATACTTCTATCCGGAACCCATCTCGCCGGAACCGCAACATACATTCGACTCATCACATCTCTTGCAGTTTCTTTCGCAACTTCATCTGCAAACTCATTACCACGACCAACATCATCCGTAACTTTCTTATGCGCATTGCATTTCACAATCGCAACTTGCAACGGCGGAGTAAGAGATTCAAGAAGTTCATTCACCAACTGACCATGCTGGATCTTAGTTCCATGCGAAGTCAGGAACCCACGCTCTTTCCACAAACGTCCAAAACTATGAGCCACACCAAACGCATACTGGCTATCGGTGTACACAGTCAATTTTTTCAATTTATAATCTTTATTCGGTTCTTAAAAAGACACCATAAAAGCACAGATACAAAATAGACACACAGATTAAAAAACAGCAAATGGTATTAAATTTAAAAAGTATAAATGTTAAGATTTTCTGTCCTCAAGGAATGGGCCAGGGGATTTAAAAAATGTAAATGTTCAAATCAAGTTAGGGGCCAATTTCTCTGGTGTTCCTCAGTCTTGTTGCTATTCGGATAAAGTTTATCGTGCAAAACAGGGTATAAGCGTCCTCCGCTTCCTGTAGGAATCTCAGCGCCCGTTTTGCGTGTTTAAATTTTAGCTCTTTCAGGATCCCCACCAGTAACTTGCGTCTTGGCATCGTGTAAAATGGGCACAATAAAACAAAACGAAGGGTATCCTGCGGAGATCTAAGATCGCAGCCGCAGGTACCCTTCTCCTCCACTGTGTGGGTAAACCCAGATGGCACCGCAAGGATATGGTGTAGCATGTTAATTCTGAAACGGGTCATGAGGTAGCGATCCTGCGCATTGTACATAACCCTCAGATAGGGTTCCATGCCTTGCTTCACAGTGAGTTCGTTGTAGGAGAGATTGGTGGGTTTGTGCTTCTCTTTTTCTGCCCTTGATGTCTTCAGCTGTGTAAGAAAAAGTTTTTTAACCAGGGTCTTGCTCTCCGGGGTTAGAGAGTCGGGGGATAAGAAGTAGTTAGAGCAACCAATCTCTGTTAGCGATTTCTTGACATATTTCAGCCAGGGGATTGCGTGACCTTTGTCTCTTTTGAGGCAGTCCTCAATGATTTGTCTTGTAAGGGCCGCCTCTGGGTTGGTCCATACTTTCACCCATGCCAAGAGAGGTTTGGATTTGATTTTATCCTCTGAAAAGGATTCTCCTACCTCTTCGTGTATGATGTGGGCCGATACGCTCTGTGGAACTTTTAATATTCTTCTTAAGAATTTGTTCTCTTTAGTCTGAAGCGGCTGTGCTTTTTTGTCCAGGAAGCCCCACACTTCTGCCCCGTAACTTACTTTCGCACAGCAGATGGATCTGTATAAGTTCAGTATTTGTTCCGGGGACCATTTCCCTAGTCTTTGCCCATACCCCATGATTGCTCCTACTGAGGCTGCCAGTTTTGTAGAGTGCTTTTCAATCAAGGGTTTGAACGTTAGGTCGTGATCGAATAACACCCCCAAATACGTAAAAGACTTGACCTGGTCTATTTTGTGTGACCCGATGTTATAAGTAAAAGTTCCTTTTGTGGGTTTCCCAGATGACATAATATAGGACTTTTCCAGGTTTGTTGCCAGGTCCAGTTTGTCCATGAACTTGACAAACCCGTCAATTAGTTTTTGCAGTCCCAAAGTCACTCGCTTTCCTTTCGACAACACACGCGCTCTTGTCAATGCAATCAACTCTGCCGCTTGCGCTGAATTATGTGGGATACGTGCAGCTTCAACAATCGTATGCAAAGTCGTAACAGCATATGCCGCAGTCCTATCACCATTCGGAAGCCTAAAGCACGAACCATCAACCCATAAGGAACCATCACACTCTGGAAGAGGTGTATCCCTAAGGTCTATCCTCTCTTTCGTTTCTTCCTCTGTCCTAAGGAAGCAATCATGCTGTTCAGTAACATCTGTCTCAACTGAAATCGGCAACAACGTAGCTGGATTCAACGTGTTGCATCTCTTTATAAGCACATGATTCGCTAACAGTGTCAATTCGTAACCCGACAACCGAGCACTAGTTAAGTGCTGTGTCTTGGTACGATTCAACAAGGTATGCACTGCATGTGGAACCATCACAATCAGTGTATTGTCCATCACCAAACCAGCAGACTGTTGAATCGAGACAGCCGCTGCTGCTGTAGCTCTCAGACAACTCGGCAACGCTCTAGCTACCGGATCCAAAGTCGATGAAAAATACGCACATGGACGCTGCTTATCGCCAAACTGCTGATTCAAAACTGACAATGCACATCCCTCTCTCTCGTGGACATACAATGTGAAAGGCTTACTGTAGTCGGGGGTACCCAACACAGGAGCCGAACACAACGCATCACAAAATTCTGAAAAGCTCTTCTGACATTCGTCAGTCCAAGGAATAGGATTTGGAGTATCCTTAACAGTAAGAGCTATCAAAGGTTTCGCGAGCAACGAAAAATTAGGGATCCATTGTCTACAGTACGACGTAATACCCAAGAAAGCACGTACTTCTCTCTGTGTCGTAGGCACACTCATTTTCGCAATCGCTTGAATTCTTTATGGGGTCAGTTTCCTTCCCTCCTTCGATAAGAGGTGACCTAAGTAGGTAACTTCTTGTCGACAATATTGCAACTTCGAAAGAGACACCTTGTGATGGGAATCAGACATATGACGTAACAACAACACAGTAGCCTTTCTACAAATCTCTTCATTGTCGGAAGCAACTAACAGATCGTCAACGTACTGAATAAGAGCAGCACCATAAGGTAAAACAAGCAAATCAAGTTGTGTTTTCAAAGCCTGACTATAGATCGATGGACTTTCACAATAGCTTTGAGGAGCGCGTTTAAACCGGAAACTTCGTCCTCCTAAAGAGAAGCCAAAAATATCTCTACTTTCCACTGCAATCGGGATGCTGAAGTAAGCATTTTTCAAGTCAACCACTGAAAACCACGTGGCTGTAGCCGGTATCAAAGTCAGTAAAGCGGTGATATCAGGTACAACAAGAAATTGCGGAACTACAATCTTATTCACCTCGCGGAGATCGATCACAAACCTATATACAGGAGGTTGTGAAGAATCAGTCCTTTTCAGAACAGGCAAAACCGGGCTATTGCACACATTACCTCTCGTTTCCTCAATCACACCTTTCTCAATCAGATCATAGATGATCGCCAAAAGTGCTCTTTCACCATCACTGAAAATGCGATATTGTGGAATACGTGGCAATCTAGCATTCGCTTTCAACGTCACAACATATGGCGGAATCTCTAGGAGACCCACATTATTAGGACCAGTAGCCCAAAGAGAATCAGGGAGAGAAGACAATTGAGGTGGAAGTCTATCTTTAGACAAGTATATCGGAGAGACATCTCTCTTGCCCAATGTAAGGTGTACTCCTGAAGGAGAACAATGTAGTGTTGCATGCAATCTCTTCAATAAATCCAATCCCAACAAGTTCTCACCACAACCTGTCGTCAGAATAAGGGGTGCTTCGAATTCACAAGGTCCAACAGAAATAGGCAACGGACTAGAAATCGGATTCGTAACCGGGGCGCCAGAAAAACCTACTGAAACATTTGTTAAGCCAGACAAAGCTGCGCCAGGGAGTTTAGAGTACATAATAGAACTCTTTGCAGCACCAGTATCCAACAGAAAAGACTCTGACACACCTGATGCAACCACTTCAACATAAGGTCCACTCTTATCTACTGGAACTGAAACAACTCCCTCGTTTTGTCTATGGCTGTCCTAGCAATCATTACCATCCACATTCTCACCTTCAACATAGTAATCGTCCGCATAGTACTGAGCCGTCCTACCAGACGCATCATTATGCTGATCAAAGCTATTCATAGAGATCTGTGGAGGCAAAGGAAGCGCATTTTGACCACAACCTCTACCTCTAGGAGCTTGCTGAACATTCCGACCTCTCACACCAGAAGCACCATTCCCGCGCTGTAACAGAACCGGACAACTACTCTTAAAATGACCCTCTTCTTTGCAATACGCACATTGATTAGGGCCTACGGGAAAACGCTGTTGAGAAGACTCGAACCTTTGCGAGTTTCTCTGATATTGATGAGGTTGCTGATAATCGCACTGATTATTACGAGGCGGATAAATTGCTGTAGAAAAACTTTAGTCTTCAATTCCTTAGTCTTCCCATCCGCTTTCTCTATCTCATCCTTATTTCTATTCTCATCGTACTGGGCAGTAGCCAAAATCTGCGCTGACGTAGAAACAGCCCAAGCACTCTCAGAATCCTTCAACTTAGTGCACAATTCGGGAAGCAAATTATGGACAAACTTGAAAAACGAACAACCGTTGACCACCTTCCATACTCATATCCTGACCACTGTGGTCGATAAACGTCTCTTCGAATCTAGTGAAAAAGTCGCACACAGTCTCGTCTTTCTTCTGCTTGCACGCAGACAACTTGTCCCAATTAACACGCATAGCAGGCATCAAAGTCTTCATATAATCAATAATCCTACCAGGGAGGTCAGCAATCACATCCTCTGGTTTAGCACCACCTACTTGTCTGTTATCTGCGGCTCTAAGATTATTCCATGTATCACCTAATTCCTGTGCATGATCCGTATGACGAATCAATCCCCATATAGGCTGTGGAACAACATTCCCAAACAACATGTCTATAACGGCTAGATTCATAATACATGAATCCGCAGTTTTTAGATAGTTCCTTATAGTACACTGCAGGATTTTTACGTGGATCGTGCAAAGTCTGCTTAAGGGCTAAAACTTCAGCACCCTTCCATGGAACACGTACCCAAACTCGCTGAAAGTGTGGCGGAATAACTGAATCAGCTTGCGGATCACCAGGTCTCCAAACTGAGGGAACCTCTCACATCGGATATTGACGCGCCTTTCTCCTAACTGAAGAATCAGGCTCAAACAATCGCTGAGAAGGAGATTCACTCCTAAATGACAACAACGTCGCAACTGCTTTCTCAACCTCAAGACCCACTAAAGTCCCTTTCGCAAACTCAGACCGTATACGGTACAACTCAGGCGGAGCTTGTCCTAAATTACCATCTTCCCATTCTTCACGAAGGAAAGAACACATCATATCAAAAACATATCTTTGTTTCGGTGCTTCCCATTGACGGAAAACATCCATAACACACTCAAGATCATATTGCAAAGGATACGTAACCCATTTACGCGCTAAGTGACCCAACACTGTCCGCTCATCGGGACCAGGCAACTGACTATGCAATTGCTTAAGCTCTGCAACAGGAGACATACCCAATGAACCAAGAAGAGGAGAAAAGAGACCAGCAACAGTATTGGCCATTCTCTGTCGAACAGAAGGAATAGGAGCCAACGGAAGAGGAGTTGGCTGTTGAGGAATCACAGGTGGCAAAGCAACCGGAGGTTGCGCAACTACAAGTGGCGGAGGTGCTGTAGCACTCTGCACATAAGGGGGTGGCGAACTCAATAGATGCGACATTAAAGGATCTTTTTCAAGATCTTTCTTTTCTTCTTGCTGTTGAGGTGGCAAAGCTGGATAGCATTTGTCTACCGCCAGTTTACGTTGCCTAAGCAACTGTTCGCTTTCTTGTTCTTCTTCATTATCCCTAAACTGTATAGCAGCTTGCACCATTGACATACCTCGTTCTCGTTTATTTCGCTTCGCTAACTTAATTTCTTTCTGTTTGGCTTCCTTTCGCCATAAGCGGAAAGAGTCAAACATCGCCGGCCGGACTTTCTTCTTGAACAGTTTAACTTCGAGATTATCTAAAATCTCAGTTTCAAACCTAGCATAACGGGGCCACTGCAGGACACCGTCTTTCTTGGTATATTTAATCCATACCTCATTATACGCGATGGGGCCCACTCCAAGTTTTACCTAGAGCTCATAGGTCGGAGTTCCAATCAGTGGAACTGGACACAAATCCTCCAATCGGAAATCCCTAATACAACCACAACAAAATATCTTTCCAAGACTGCTAAGACCAGGCATCTTTGCTCACTAGTCTAGCTTCAAACTTCAAGGGAAATCTCAAAAACGATAGTCCGGTGAATACACGAGTCCCTCGGCTTTGGAGCCTGCAGGTACCAAATCAAAGCAATCCCGATGGGATTCCAAAACAAAACTAAGGATTGGGGTACACTCCACTCATACTAAATTGAAATGTCGATGGCGTCACCAGAAGACCCGTCTATCGTCTCGCTCTACAAATCGTCTAATGGCTCCAAGACAGGGCGACAGTCAGGCAGCAGTCCTTCGTAGCCGTCGGAAAGCGGGGAACCTCGCAGCAAAGACTTTTGGACCACCACGACATACAGGGGTCGATGAAGTGGCACGTCTTCCTCCAGAATTTTCACACAAAGCTCCTCACGAACTTCAGGCTTGGACCGGTACCGCTGAAGTCGCTCCACGTTGGGCGCCAACTGGAGGACCGGGTTTTTAGAACCCAGCGGCGTCAGGGAGAATGCCTGAAACCTTCGAGTTCCCCTGTCTTGGCAAACAGAGACACGGGATACTTCTTGATGACGTCAAAGACCAAAGTTTATTGTCTGCAACCAGGAACAGAGATCTACGAAGCACACACGGGTGGTTCGTCAGAGACTGCACAATTTCAGTAAGCGGAGCATGGTCTTTTATGCCAAAAATCAAGCCTCAGTCAACATTTCAAATTTACATTCGGTACATACAAACTCACCAATGACAATGTAACATTTCAAAAGTAGCGTATGACGACGATCCAAGACAATCCCATTTTCCGTTGTCCAGCCCACCAGAAATGACCACGCACATTCCCAAGTTTCCTGTTCGATCAGGCCGGACAAACCCATCATAAAGCCTTCAACCCAAATCAATGATTATGTCGTAAAGGAAAGGCAGAAACAGATTGGAAGGGAGATAGAAAGGTGGGAGCAGTGTACCATAAACTCGGGCACGTCTTGCTCTTTGATCTTTATCAGGCCAGCTGCTGAACAAGGAACTGGCTCAGCGGGGTTAGCCTCGGGCAAGGAGTCAGTTCGGCCAGGTCACCCAGAAGTCAGCTAAGGCGTACGTGTCTCAAGGACTCGCTCGGCCACAGTCATTCGGCCTATGTTAGGGCAACCACACAAAATGGCTGCCGTTTACAAAATGGAACCCGGAGGTTCAAACTAAATCCTTGAAAAGAGAGTGTCCTCCTATATCGATTCATACGAAAACACTCAGACACGCTACACTCACCATTTGCGGTCTGCTGACACCAAAATCGTCCATTTCCGACAATCTTTAGTGAACGGGTTCGGAACCATCGAACCCAGTTCGCGAACCACGGAACCACATTCCACGTGACCTGAGGTGTTCTAAGTTCATGTTCTGGATTGTCCAATCATTGGGGGGGTGTAAGACCTACCAGACTGATTGCTAGTCTGGTAGGGGTTTTTGGACACTAAGGTGAGTTTTGGCATACCCTAGTTCACTAAGGTTCCAAGTCTCTATGCACAGTTCTGTGTAGGAGCAGAATCCCTGCGACATGGCGCCCAATCGTTGGTGGTCTTATTACTTGACACTTGAGTAGTACTTCATTCAGTCCTTAACCCCTTCGCTATTGTTTCCGGATAACAGTAGTGTCGGACAAACCTACCTATAATTACATAGGTCTTTTCAAGCTTGAGTCTATTCAAACGGTTTCCTTTTGAATTACTACCCAGTTGTGCTACATAGGTTCTTATTGTACCGCTTTCGTTCTGTGTCGTTATGGCTGGCGTTGACATACCGCAGCAGAGTCGCATTGCGGTGCGCAATCATTTGCAGACTTATAACGTCCCCGTGGATGGCATGGCAGTTATCATGGTTGTGAATGCGGCAGTAGCTTACCCTTTTGAGATTTTCTACTCATAGGTGACCTTCCCGGCAGTGAACGCAAATACTAATGTGTTCGACACGTACACTCCCACCGCTGTGCCACAGGAATATGTACCTTATAGGACACAGGAAGTTCCAATTAATGCTTGGCAACACCGAGTTTGGTTTAATGGCGCCCTACCCCACACTTTATTGACTCCGTGATTAGGTCCTTTGTCCATTCCAGGCGATACTTGGCCTGTTTGGGCTGGATTTACACCGCATCCTCAAGCAGGAGCGTGTCTCCTTGCAGATATAAGATGACTGCATACAGTCGCTATTAGCGTTATTAGGTCGTTAGTACAGTACATTACCCGCAATCTCCTGGGAGGGGCCCCGGGTGCTGCGGCGCTTCCGGCCGGACAGGGCGGAATGAAGCTTAGCCCTGTGATGGTAAACGCAGTGATGGGCAAGCGCCCCCAGAATAAGGATGATTTTCCTTTTTGGCTTGCCGAGAAGTTTGACCAGCTGGAAGCAGTATTTCCTATCACGACTCCTGGTGAGAAACACAGGATTCTGACAGTTAGTATGCCTAAAGACTTGATCCCAGAAGCTGGTGACTGTGAGTCTTGGGGTAAGATTATTGCGGCAGTGTATACAAGGTGCTTCAGCACTCGGTCAATGACTGTCCTTCCAACGGTCATTAAACGTGTTCAAGATGAATACAGACCTGAGGCAGCGGTTGAATTGGGTATGCGCCAATACTGCAGTTTTTACGTAGTTTCTGATCTCGTACTTGCTAATGTTAAGGGAGATGCGGTAAGCTTTCAGGTGACTAATGCTTTGCTGGCGGTTCCTGATGCCGAGAAACCTCGACAGTTACCAAGAATTATTGTGGCGGCTTATAAAACCGTGGGGCGCAATAGTTTAGGTGTAAAGCCTTTCTCTGTTAAGGAGAAAAGCAACGGCAAGGGCCAAGTCTAAAAAACAAAATTGGCCGAAAAATAAAAAACAGGGTAAACAACAACAGCTGAAACAGGAGTCACGTTCTGATTCCCCAGTGCCTGCGTCTACAGAACGTGTTTATGACTTGCGTGATCGCGCGCCGATAAAATCACCTGATCGTCTTCAGGTTTCTGAACAACGTTCCTCTCGTTCGTTTCAGGACTCATCGGCCTCATCGACAGGTGGTGGAGGAGGCGGCAGAGGTCGGGGTGGCCAGCAGGGACACGACCAGCCTCGCCCCAAAGACAGTAAAGGCAAGCAGGACGATTCGACACTGAAAAGACCCCAGTTTCAGAAAAAGAAAGTTGCCGCTTTAACAGCGAGATATTCCACGGATAGTGAGACCGCAGCTTCGGAATATGACATGGGCGCTGACATTGTTGGACAGCACGGCGGAGATTACCATAGTGCGAGAGGCCCTGCGCCCACTACTGAAGGTGACAGAGACTGATCAATATGTTGTTGTGGAGACAGTTGATACTAGAGTAGCTCCGCCTGATAGACTTAATGAAATAGTCCTTTTAATTGAAGGTGACATACAACGTACCATTAAAGGGGTATTTTGGGAAAATCTTACAACTACCTATGACATTTTGTTAGCGGAGGCGGACTGGCCCCCACCTTTTGTGCTCACGGCTCTGAGAGGGGAGGAGGTGATCCTCCCTAGTTTCGCGCACACGGTTTCGAAAGAGCATGCACTGAATTTTGCAGAAGAGTGGGCTAAGGCCCTTGCGCCGGCTCTGTACCGTACACATTGTGGTTGGGATACATTTTCCCCACACCACGAGATTCCTTTACGGTCTATGCCACAGCCTCAACCTCAATATCCCATCCGATGTGAAGCTAAGGCTTCCATCACGGAAATCCTTGAACAATTGGAATATCAAGGTGTAATTGAAACTTGTGTGTCACCGATGAATAACCCTCTTTTTACTATGACCAAGCCAGACGGCTCATACCATTTGGTATTGGATTACCGGCATTTGAACTCGCATTGCGGTACCTGTGAAGTACAGAATACCCACGGCTCTGCTCTTTTGGATGGTCTTGTGCGAAAACAGTTTAAAAACACACTTGACATTTCCAACTGTTTTTTTGCCCACAATTAGAGCCCAGCGTATCAAGCCTTTGTATGCTTTGATACAACCTACTTTTACCAAATCTTGCTGACTGCCAGAACATTTAGCTATTTTGCAATCTTTGCAGGCTGATCTTCTAGAATCTAAATTCTTACTGACTTGTGACAAACACACCAACCTGGTGATAAGAATCATCCCTGGGGCGGAGGGTTTCACATACCTTACTTTTAACAAAGAAGACACAGTACCTATTGCTTACAAGTCACACTTGTACACTTCGGCTGAAATGGGGTTTTCCTCTGTGGAAAAAGTTTTGACAGCAGTGCAAATGGCGATTCTTAAGGAACGTGCACTGTCGCAGGGAAAAGACATATTGGTTGTTACCCCATATCCTGCACTAGAGGCAGTGACAAAGGCCAGTGTACCGAATTCTAAAGCGTTGCACCCACGGTGGATACATTGGGCAGCATCATTGACATCTACGGATGTCAAGTTTATTTTTGATGCCTCCTTACAGTCACAGGAGTCTTTGCAGTATGAATTTGTTCATCCTGCGCCTTTGGCTATGCGGTCTTTGGAGGATTTCCATTGCATCATATACACTGATGGTTCAGCGCAAGTTGCGCATGGGTCTAAACATGCATACCTTTCTGTTGAGCCATTGTGATAGGTGCCATGGTGAATGATGAGCTTAAGTCCAGAGTCGTGCACATGCAGACTTTAGGGGACTGCACGGCACAATTGGAAAAGCTTTGTGCTCTGATGCTTGCATTGGAGTACGCTGATCCTAGTGTGACGACTCTTATTGTGAGTGTTTCTTATTATTGTGTCCAGTTTTACAATGAAAACTTGTTCTTTTCGGTTCAGAATAATTTTTGTGATTTCAAAGGTAGCACAATAAAACATAAAATGATCTGGGTCCGAGTGGCTGACCTTAAGGAACAGTTGCCACTCATGTTTGTAATTCACACTCTCGGTCATCAGCATGTGGGAGTCCACGCTGGTGGCAATTAATTGGCTGATGAGTCCGCAAAATCAGCAGTATCAACATATTTGGTTGCAGCAGTTACATGTTCCAAAAGTAAGATCGATGATGATATCTTGGCAGTTGTTGCTGCAACTGAGAGGGGAAGTACATTTCCTAAAGGATTCCCTTTGAAGTATTCATACCACTCAAGTCCTGATAAAGTTCCTTATGTGAAAATTCCTGACTTTGGTGAAAGATTAATTCCCAACGCGGACCGCAGGCCCAAACTGCTTACTACAGCCCATGAAGGTGTTGCGTCTGCGCATGCAGGAGTTTCGGCTACTGTAGCTCAGTTACAACAACGTTTCTGGAGGCGGGGACTGTACAAACAGATGCGTGATTATGTCTTTCAATGTGACATTTGCTAGCAGATTAAGCCTTCAACTGCTACGCGACTGCCCCAGACACAGTTGTACATTTCTAATAAACCACTTGGATGTGTTTATTTAGATCACTGCGGTCCTTTTTCTTCTGATACTGCGTATTTCCCTGTGGTACCCTCCATTCGGATCTGGGTCCGGCTTTCGCCTCTAAGGCATATAAGGATGCCATGACTTTGTTGGGGGTCCAAGTCAAGTTTTCGTCTCCAAACAGACCTGAGGGTAATAGTGTTGTGGAACGAATGAACCAAGATTTAAAGCAGTCTTTGACAGCTAGAGTAATAGGCACTGGCAGGAACTGGCTGGCCCACCTCAATGGCGTGCAGCGTGCTCTTAATAATCTCCCAAAAAGGTCTCTGGGTGGGCGGACCCCAAACGAAATGCTCTTTGGTATCAAGATGTTTGTACCCGACCTTGACGGTCTAGACCAGGCGGCTGTTGCTGCCTCCTTTGACATAGATGAACATTGCAATGTTTTACAGAATCTACAAGAGACAAGAGACAGTCTTGCAAAGGAACATTTGCCCTCCACCTCGGATGATGCGTTGCAAATCCCGGTAGTTGGCTGGCTTCCCCAAGTTGGAGAACTGGTTCGAGAGAAGATCGTAAACAAGAAAGAATTTGGTCCCTCTTATCGAGCTCCGGTTCCAGTGCTTGGTGTGAAGGGCACTAGAACAGTCATTTTACCACCACTTCCATGTCGTAAGGAAAACAGGTACATCTCCATTGACAATGTCAAGATACACAGAGTGGCCGATTCTTCTTAGTATGACACCGGCAGTCTCATGTCCTTCGATTTTGAGAAATTCTGTTTGGGCCGCGGCTTCTATTCCAGTGCCTGACGTTGCCCTCGAGATGCCTGCCATTTCAAGTCCTTTCTTGAGTACACTGCATGGTACTCAACTTAATGAAACAGACTACACTTACCTAGCTGACTTATCGATGCCCTATTTGCAAACTTGTTTGGCTACGGAATCCAGATTTTCATTTGAAACTGATTCACACACATCGGGGAAACATTCAAGAGTTTCTGTTTTGGCAAGACTGTTTAAAAAAAAATGTTTGATTCCCCCTTGCACCTGCATTTGCTGGTGCTTTTTTCAGTTTACCTTTTTATGTCTATTGGCTTTGTGGTGCATTTTTTCCGACTCGTGAATGGACACTATGTAGAGGAGAGAACATGCATCCGACATATCAATGGAACATTGGCTCCCCATTCCTCATCACACAGATTGAAGAGAGACTTGGCCTTTGTTAACATCACTGCTTGGCCTGTCTTAGATGGCATTGCATTGGATGCTGTTTGGTTTCAAATCCATGGGCCCACTGAGGTTAAAAATCTCCCTACTGTGCTTCGAGTTTCTAGGGGGGATGTAATTAAACAAAATATACGTTTTGATGATTGGGATGTTCAGTCCGTAGAAGCTTTGTTTTCTGATTTAAAATATCATGCTGCCTTTGATGCTGAAGATTTGTATTTAGAATCTGCTAATTACAGTGATTTATATTGTTACAACATTTTGGCAATCATTACCTCCATAAAGCTAATACCAGGAGGAACACTGTGAATTATGCGCAATGGGAACATTGTCCAGCTCCTATACAAGGCAGTTCTGCTTTCTTTTTGAGAAGGTTCTCTTACTTTATCGATTTTAATCAGTCGAATCCCAATGCATTTTATTTTAAAATGACTGAAAAGTCCACATCCAAAGATAGACTTACTGATAGTAAAATTTTTATATTCAAAGTCCTTTCTGAAGAACCGGGTTTTAGAACCCAGCGGCGCCAGGGGAAACGCCCGATGTCTTCGGGTTCACCTGTCTTAGAATACAGAGACACGGGGTACTTCTCGGTGACGTCAAAGACCAAGTTTATTGGCTGCAACCAGGAACAGAGGTCTATGAAGCACAACACGGGTGGTTCGCTAGAGACTGCACAAATTCATAGAGCGGACCATCGTCTTTTATGCTAAAAATCACATTCCTGGCTAGCATCAATTACATACAAACTGGCCAATCACGTAATGATATTTCAAACATATCGCATGACGACAAGCCCACTTTCAGTTGTCCAGCCCACCAGAAATGACAAGGTAAAATCCAACATTCCTGCTCGGACAGGCCAAACGGACCCATAATAAAAGGACCTCAACCCAAACCATAAATTAAGCCATAAAGGAAGGAACAGAAGCAGATGAGAAACAAGATAGAAGGGTGTGTGCATGTACCATAAACTCAGCAATGTCCTGCTCTTTGATCTCTATCTGACCAGCTGCCTAACAAGGAACTGGCTCAACGAGGTCAGCCTCGGGCAAGGGAGTCAGCTCGTTCAGGTCACACAAAAGTCAGCTAAAGGTGTACGTGTCCCAAGGACTCGTTCGGCCTTAGTCATCGGCCTATGTGAGGGCAACCACAAAATGGCTGCCGTACACAAAATGGAACCCGAAGGTTCAAACGAAATCCCTGAATACGTAGTGTTTCCATTGATCGATTATGACGAAAACACTCGTACATACCGCACTCGTCATTTGCTGTCCGCTGATACCAAAATCGTCTAGATACGGCGACTTTTATTGAACGGGTTCAGAATCACGGAACCTCATTTCTAGACCAGTTGTCTGTTGGGGGCTATGAGTTATGGAAGGCACATTCTGATCGCGGGTGCGGTCATTACGGCCGGGAGCCGTCATCAGCACACGAGCACTGTGTGCCATGACGGCTCCCGGCCGTCATCAGCATGGAAGGGGTTAAATCTGTTAGGGGTTCTAAAAGCTGGCAAGTGCAAGGCACTGAGGCTTTGCACCATGCATGCCTCAACCCGAACCATATTTGATTTTGAATTCTACGATTTCACAGACAACTTGCTTTGGATTGGCTACTACTAAAAAATTAAATGCTCCTTCTTTTCCTGAATTAGAAGAATTTTCCGGTTGGAATAAGGCCACTAAATTTTCAATGAGAGAGTTACAAACTCTGTTGTTAAATTCTTCCTTTAACATTTCCAGTTTGGATCCCAAAGGCTGGTTGCTCTAGCACAAAAGTGCTGACTCTTGCCAGCATAATTTTCTGGGTTCGGCAGAAGGCTTTACACAGGTCAGGGTGGATGCCCGTTTTGAGAGTGGCCATTCTGTGACTACCTATTCTGTAGGCAAATTATGTCAGAATTGGCTCAAACACTCTACCTTGGCTTCAGTTAAACTGCATTTGTCTAAACTGACTGACGATGTTGATCTGAATGTTTTTATTAAGGGCCCCATAACGGCAGATCTAAAAGATGGATATATGCTATTTACCACGAAGTCTGGAAAACATCCCAGATTGAGGCGGCTACCTGCATTAGGGCTATAGATCAAGCCAATTTAGAAAAGGTGCTAGCAGTTGTAAATAATCGCATAAACACACTGTTTACCCGCATTTACACATTAGACAATATTGTGTAATCTGTTGTTGATATTGTGCAGGATGAAGTGTCTGTTTTGTACTTCGGACAAAATCAATTGCGTTCCATTATGCAGTTTGCATGGACACCGCAGACCTTAAAGGCAGGAAAAGTGCCCTGGCATTGCATGAATACGTCATCCTTGTTTGCCCTATTTAATTTAACTGACAAGCAACATTTACTGTCGATGAAAGATGCATCTTTTTCTATGTAACACATTGAAAGGTTGGAACCTTTACCGTTTTCTGTGGCAGAAGCTAATACTGCTACGTGGCTTATCCACGGATTAATAACTCTCCCGTTTCCTCTGTTCAAGTTCAAGGGATGTATGAAGTACTTTGCCATTGGTAGATATTAGCCTCTTGGCAGTGATTATCTCCATGAAGCTTGGCCGCTTCCATTTACCTATAGATGCCTTAGGGAGGGAAAGGAAGTTTATTTGAATGGTGAATATTGCACTGAAACACTGGATCACTCGTTGATGTGTAGACATATCCAATTACACAGCTCCTGTAATTAAAATGAGCCGAATTTGGCCTGTATTTTGAAAGGTACGCCTGTGCCTGCTATCGTACCCACATTCACATTATTTGCAAACGGGAGTTATTTACTTTTAAATAATGAAGATTGTTGTGGGTTAGTAGCGGGAATTGCTTATGTTGTTACCGTCAGTGAAAGGGTGGTTTGCTGTAAAAATGTAATGTATCCTCCTGAGTATGGGAGACTTCATGTTTCCATCTGGCCCAAGATTCTGACCTTGAAATCACAGTTCAACAAGATGAGTCGCATAAGAGCTCTATTGTCTGTCCCAAAAAGAAGTTGCCCTCACATCTGCATGTGAAACATTCGTCCTTCACGTGGCTAACACCAGCACAGAAGTGCATGCTTTATTGAATACTGATTTGCCCTTGCATTTCAGTGAGTTGATTCACACTATCTTCAATGCATCCTCCACAACTGGGCTGGCTCACCTTTTTAAAGTTGTAAGCAGTGGCCTTGTAACTTCTTTTCAAACTATATTTGGTGTGTTTCCAGCATTCCTCTATTCTATTTTTTCCAGCCTGTTTGGCGGATTTCCCTTAGTACTGGCTCTGGCGTACTTTTGCTGTTTTGCTTGTTTCAAAATAGATGCACATCCTGTGTTACAAGACGAGCTGTCTCGGCTGGGGCTGCTTCGCGCCCGAATGCTTGAGTACTATGGAGCGCTCCCTCGTGCTACATTGAGTGCAGTTTATAGATTATCATTTAGATTTTCCTACTTTACATGCGTCCAGCCTGTCTTTCATTGCCTGAGTTGCAACTTCCAATGGGCCCTGGATTTGTGTCTCTGCAATACAGCGGATTATTATCAATTTATGAGCACCTTAGTTGCTCATACATTGCTTTGTTCAGATAAAGGGATTATGGCCTTTGCAGCGATGCATAGAGTACTGGGTCATTGGAATGTGTTCGCAGCGGCGCAAGATTTCTTGGCACGTAGCTTCATTGAAAACCCACAGAGCTGTCCTCTGATGGTACTAGAGGCTCCGGTAATTGAGGAACATGTATGATCTTTCCCTTTGTTAAATTGGATGGCCGAATTATTTTTGGATGAGAACAGTGACTTCCTGTTGGAGGCTGTTGCTGCATATTTCGCATATTCATTATTAGGATGAAGTGTATCTTCTGTCTCTCTTCCATGACCGACGCCACTTATTGGACATAAGATATTTTTTAACTTTTTCATTAATTTTTTTTTACCCAGACCTATTGACTTCACTATGTCCGAGGGTTACATTTTTAATTTTTTTTGATAAATTGAATTGTTGACAGACTATGAGATTTTTGCTTCTAAATTTTTTATCTCTATCGTTCTAGGACCAAATTGGAGACTTAGGTTCGGACTATTGTTCTTGAACTCTGCATTTCTACATTTGCCCCTTATCTTATCTTATCTTATCCGTGCTCGGATCAAGGGAGGGTGTCATGGAGTTAGGCTTTGCCTTCACACTGTGTTAAGTTAGCATGAGCTTATTAAAAGTTTAAACACCATTTTACCTTTCTGCTGCTTCTGCACATGGCACATATTGTTATTAATGCTTTGAGCCTAGTATAATATTTTGCTTCACACAAGAATAATATGTTTTCCTATAGTATCAGCTTTGCTTGGTAAGCTATGTCTGAACAGTGAGTGCTGAGGCCATCAAGGTTATTTCAACACAGTGGTTGTTGTTCGTTCTGATCAGCGCACGTCCTAGACATAACACATATGCAGCTGTGGCCAATTCTGGCTTTTGGCGCGTTTAATAATGCACTGCGCAGAGCATGCCAGGACACTTGATGAATATTCGCATGCAGAGAGAGAGGTGGTGTCGAAGATGATGTGATCCCGTTCTACCAAGACCAGAGGTATGGGGCCACCCTGCTAAAACCCAAAGAGACCTTCTTTAGACATAATATAATATACTAGCAAGGGAGGGTAAGACTTAGGTGTAATTTAGCCTTCTTCCCTTTAGCATTTTACCATGCTTTTTCCCTTTGTATTTTATGGAATAGTAACTATGCTGATAACCTTGTTGCTTATAATATGTTTGCTTGTATTAGCTAAGATACTGCGCCTGAGAACACGGCATTAGAAATAAATGTTTCAAACTTGCGCGTGTCCTCATTTACTCCTCGTTCTGGACTGGTATGTTAGTATAACAAAAGAGTGTTCATGTGTTCCACGTGACATGAGGTGTTCTAAGTTCATGTTCTGGGTTGTCTAATCATTGGGGGTGTGTAAGAACCAATGAGACACTGATTGCTAGTCTGGTAGGGGATTATGGATACTAAGGTGAGTTTTGGCACACCCTAATTCACTGAGGTTCCAAGTCTCTATGCACAGTTCTGTGTAGGAGCAGAATCCCTGCGACAGGGGGAGGAGATTTCCTTTCAGCTACCTAGGTCAGGTTTGCTCTCAAACAATGCTGTCTCCACCTCCTGCCAGGAAGCTGCACCCAGGAGCTGGTTTTGACTAGGTACAAACACTCTCTGCCTTCAGAGAACATAGGATTTTGCAGTATAAATATTGGGGCCCAGACCTCAGAACTTTAGATCACTTCCGGGTATCAAGACAAACCTTTGCCAAGGAGAAGAACCGGAGAAGCTGCAGGAAGATTACTGCCCATGTGCTGTTTGCTGTTGGGGTTGACCTGCAGTGGTTACTTCATAGCGAAGGAAAGGAGAAAAGGACTTTGAAGTGTTTACTTTATCATCTCGAGGACGATCTCCAAGGGCTTGTGACTGAGCTTGCCTCCTGTTCTGAAGTCTCAGGGACAAAAAGACTTCACCACCAGCTCCCCCTGAAATCCCTTGCTGGGAATTCTACCTGCAGTTGTTTGTACCCTCTGAGAAGACTGTATGTTGCTTGGAGCTGGAAGCGTGACGCAATGAGGAGTAGCTTGTCGCCGCTGCAGCAGTTGCCGTTGCATCGTCGATGAATCGTGCCGCTGCCGCAGCTGTCCGCCATTGCATCACCAACAAAGCGTGTCTCATCACCGGTGAAGCATGTTGCAGGGCCTATCGCGGCTCCAAAATTCATCGATTTCGTGCAAGGCCGTCAGGTGTGCACACATCACATCCACGTTGTCGCATCGCATCAAAGACGCCATTTTGGCGCATCACACCAGATCATCGCATCGAGGCTCCATCTTGTCGCATTGTAACCGGGACGCATTAAGAAACCGACGCATCACCTCCTCTCCGGTAAGGAACCAAAGCATCACCTACCCTGCACTGCAATAAGGAACCGACGCATCACCTCCCCCAAAGCAAGTAACTGACGCATCACCTTCCCTACGACTCTTTTGTTTGCTGAGCCTGACGCATCCTAGGTACTTTGAGAGTAAAGTGTTGCATTTACCATCTACATTGAACTAAGCTATTTCTACCATTTTGAAGTCTTATTTTTGATTATAGTATTGTGGATTTTTGTTGTTTGGTCTTGTGTTAAGTCTAGTACAGATTACTTATTTTTCTAAACTGGTGTGGTGTCCATTTGTAGTGTTTTCACTGTATCACTGTATGTGTTCACAAATGCTTTACACACTGCCTCTGAGATAAGCCTGTCTGCTCGTGCCAAGCTACCAAGGGGTTAGCAGGGGTTATTTATTTTAGAAGTGTAGCCTCTTACCCTGACTAGAAGCAATGGTCCCTATTTGGTCAAAGGTGCAAACCCGTGCCAACTAGAGACCCACATTTCTAAAAGTGGGGAATAGCATCCAGTGGAACAAGCCCTCTACCCCCACCTTTGTTTTTGTGAGATCTGGGTGTATCAGGGTGAACTGGTACTCTATCCAGCACTCCCGCCCTACAGCTAGCCAGAGGCTACAGAACTAGTTGGACTCCAGTAAACTGTCCCAAGGCAACAGGCACCTGTGGTCAGATCCCTGATGCAAGTAAAGCGGTGTCCTCACTCAGGACAGGACGGCACTTCTGTTGCTTTGGGTGGGGGTTATGGGGCTGATCAAGAACCTTTGACTTCACATCATATTCAGGAACTATGGGCCATATGTAGGTAATACATGTTTTGCGATTCTTAAATTGCGATTTTTAGGGAATCGCAATTAGAGAATCGCAAAACGCAATGTAGGTAGGATTATCAAAATATTTCACGAATCACCACCAATTCCTTATTTGCGAATCGCAAATTGAGATTCGCAAATAAGGAATACCTTCCCATTCATTCCTATGGGCTAGAAGGCCCATAGGAATGAATGGGAAGACATTCTCAATTTGCGATTCTCAATTAGAGAATCGCAAATTGAGATTGAAATTTCAAGGTTGCAAGGGTGTCAATAGGACACCCTTTTGCATCCCTGAAATTAACATGTGTGCACATATGGCGCACATACATGCGCTAAGGGCATGTATGTGTGCCAGATGGCACTTTAAAAAATGCAATAAAAGTGCATTTTTCACAGAAATCGCGAATTCCGCCAACCTGAAGTTGGTGGTAATTTACAATTCCTTAAGCATAAATTCGCACAACTTGGGTGCTACCTACATTGCATTTAAGGAATCGCAATTTGGGATTCCTTAAATGCTTTCGCAAAATAAGGAATTGCAAATTTTGCGATTCCTTATTTTGCGTGTGGGTGTCTGTGTGCTATATAGCACAATGCCCAAATTGCGATATCAAACACAGAAATTCTCAAAATTTCTGCATGTGCAATCGCAATTGGGCTACCTACATATAGCCCTATATCATTTCAATAAAAGGATTGGTATCACGGCTCTAGCGAATGAGAGCAACCCTGTGCACATGGACTGTGAGATGCAATGCTAATTGAGTGTCTACATGTTAACTGTGTTGTGGTTCCGTGGTTCGCGAACTGGGTTTGATGGTTCCGAACCCGTTCACTAAAGATTGTCGGAAATGGACGATTTTGATGTCAGCAGACCGCAAATGGCGAGTGTAGCGTGTCTGAGTGTTTTCGTATGAATCGATATAGGAGAACACTCTGTATTCAAGGATTTAGTTTGAACCTCCGGGTTCCATTTTGTATACGGCAGCCATTTTGTGTGGTTGCACTAACATAGGCCCGATGACTGTGGCCGAACGAGTCCTTGAGACATGTACGCCTTAGCTGACTCCTGGGTGACCTGGCCGAACTGACTCCTTGCCTGAGGCTGACCTCGCTGACCCAGTTCCTTGTTCAGCAGCTGGCCTGATAAAGATCAAAGAGCAGGACGTGCCCGAGTTTATGGTACACTGCTCCCACCTTTCTATCTCCTTTCCAATCTGTTTCTGCCTTTCCTTTACGACATAATCATTGATTTGGGTTGAAGGCTTTATGATGGGTTTGTCAGGCCTGATCGAACAGGAAACTTGGGAATGTGCGTGGTCATTTCTGGTGGGCTGGACAACGGAAAATGGGATTGTCTGGGATTGTGGTCATACGCTACTTTTGAAATGCTACACTGTCATTGGACAGTTTGTATGCACCGAATGCTAATTTGAAATGTTGCCTGAGGCTTGATTTTTGGCATAAAAGACCATGCTCCGCTTATTAAATTTGTGCAGTCTCTAGCGAACCACCCGTATTGTGCTTCGTAGATCTCTGTTCCTGGTTGCAGCCAATAAACTTTGGTCTTTGACGTCATCAAGAAGTATCCCGTGTCTCTGTTTGCCAAGACAGGGGAACTCGAAGGTTTCAGGCGTTTTCCCTGACGCCGCTGGGTTCTAAAAACCCGGTCCTTCAGTGTTTGTATAGTGCTTGGAGCGTAGGCGCAATAATATAGTTTGGGGTCAGAACTCTGGCCTAGAGGGTTGTAGAGACATCTGTTTTTCACTTTTTATTCTGGTTGTATGTGTAGTATAATTCCCTTATGTATATTAAAGTACTTTTCTTTTATAAAAAAGTAAAGCACTGACTGGACATTGATTATATCAGCTGGCAGTACAGTGTGCACTGTATTCTGGATGTCTAACCCCACCTCACCTCCTTGAGTAAGCCTTGAACTGCTCTGTGTCGCTACCCTGAGAGAGTCAAGTGTTGGAGAGGAGTACTTGGTTATCCAGTTTTGGGTCCACTAGTACTGAGGCCCCAGGACACCAGCGAGGTACACACCAGTGTTTGCAATTGGAGCGCAGTCACCCCAGAGTGCACTGGGGCCCAGACAGCCGGGTCTAACAAGCGCGAAATCCTGTACAACACTAACCAGGATGCAAAGGGGTAATGGGGCTGGGATCTGAGGCAGTGTGCTCCTACCCCACTTACAGTTCCTTAGGTACAGTCTTGGTAATATGGACACATATCCATAACCCAAGTAAAGTCTCACTTGTGATGGTATTAAGAGCGGGTGCAGTGATCGCAAACTCTTTCATCAGGGGACAGGACATGATTAAATGTTTATTGTTTTGTGTTTTATATAAGTGGGGCACCACCCATCACGGTTTCGGGTTGCTGAACAAGGCATTGTAATAACACGAGTAGAGAAGGTATATGATGAAAATATTTCAGAGGACATTGTACTAACAAGAGTGTAGGAGGCATGTGTCACGGACAGTTTCAGCGCCATGAAAGCATTTCGGTTAGTATCCGAAAAACACATAAAGAGGTATTTCTCGCACCATTCCAGATTATGACTTCGGAGCTAGGATTGTACTGTACTACTGCTGCAGGGGTCAACTCCTACCATTCGCCAAGTCGATTTGGGGCAATATGATAGCTCAGTAGTTTAAGCACCTGCTGCAGAGATCTGTGAGTAAGTTACGGGTCACTCCTATCTGAGCTGTATCACTTCTGTAAAGTAGGAACCTTTGCACTGCTGATGCTATGCCACGCTGTACTTCTCTGACAGACAAGCTGAGGTTGCTGCTGGCCTGCTCTACTTGCACCTGTAAGGGACTGTGCCCTGCATCGCTGTTGCCCTCTGGTGTGTCCTCTGTGAGGGAGGAGGGCTTGCACTGCTGCTCCTGTGCTGTAAAGGCTCTGGGAGTGAGGTTGTGGTACCACAATACGGTTGTTAGGACATTATGACCTAAATACTGTCTACATAATGATTGTCCTGCACCCGACTGGACCATGTGCTCACGAACCGTATTTAGGACACCGAATGTGCGTTAGGCAGTATTTCCTATACAATATTCTGATACACAACCATGAGAGATCGCAGCTTGTGTTGAAGCTGCCTGTGCTGTGCGTATGCTTTGTAGGAGGTGAACTTTCACCCCTCCTACTCATGATGTACTTGTATCAATCAATCAATCAAGAAATTTGTATAGCGCACTACTCACCCGGGGGGATCTCAAGGCACTTGGGGAGGGGAGTCTGCTACTGCTCGAACAGCCAGGTCTTGAGTTGCTTCCTGAAGGAGAGGAGGTCTTGGATCTGATGGAGGTGGATGGGGAGGGAGTTCCATGTCTTGGCTGCCAGGTAGGAGAAGGATCTTCATCCCATGGTGGCTCTTCGGATGCGTGGAACGGCGGTGAGGGCGAGGCTGGTTGAACGAAGCTGGCGGGTGGGAGTGTAGAAGGTCAGGCGGTTGTTGAGGTACCTGGGGCCCAGGTCGTGGAGAGCCTTGTGTGCGTGGGGGAGAAGTCGGAATGTGATTCTCTTGTTGACGGGGAGCCAGTGCAGGTATCTCAGGTGTCCGGAGATGTGGCTGTGCCGGGGGATGTCCAGGATGAGTCGTGCGGATGCGTTCTGGATGCGTTGGAGTCTCTTCTGTAGTTTGGCTGTGGTTCCGGTGTAGAGGGTGTTTCCGTAGTCCAATCGGCTGGTGACGAGAGCCTGGGTGACTGTCTTCCTGGTTTCTGTGGGGATCCATTGGAAGATTTTGCGGAGCATGCGAAGGATGTTGAAGCATGAAGATGAGACGCGTTGACTTGTCTGGTCATCGAGAGGGTGGAGTCCAGGATGAAGCCCAGGTTGCGTGCGTGGTCCGTTGGTTTGGGTGCGCTGCTCAGGGCAGGGGGCCACCAGGAGTCATCCCAGGCTGAAGAAGATGGTCCCAGGATGAGGACTTCCGTCTTGTCTGAGTTGAGTTTCAGGCGGCTGTACTTCATCCACTCGGCTACGTGTTTCATCCCTTCGTGTAGGTTGGTTCTGGCGGTGGCTGGGTCGTTGGTGAGGGAGAGGATCAGCTGAGTATCGTCAGCATAGGAGATGATGTTGAGGTTGTGTTGGCGTGCGATGGCCGCGAGGGGGCTCATGTAGATGTGGAAGAGGGTGGGGCTGAGTGAAGATCCTTGTGGTACGCCGCAGATGACTTCGGTGGCCTCGGATCTGAACGGGGAGGCGGACTCTCTGGGTTCTTCCGGCGAGGAACGAGATGATCCACTCCAGAGCCTTCTCTTCCGTTCGTCTCGAGGAAGGCGTCAAACTGTCTGTTGACGGTCTTCTCGATGACTTTGGCAGGAAAAAGGAGGAGCGAGATGGGGCGGTAGTTCTTGAGGTCGGTGGGGTCTGCTGATGGTTTCTTCAGGAGGGCGCTGAGTTCGGCGTGCTTCCAGCTCCTCGGGAAGGTGGCAGTGTTGAAGGAGCAGTTGATGACGTCTCGGAGTTGGGGTGCGATGACGGAGGCGGCCTTGTTGAAGACGTGGTGGGGGCATGGGTCGGTTGGTGATCCGGAGTGGATGGTGTTTATCGTGCGGACGGTGTCTTCGGTGCTGACCGGGGTCCAGACACGGAGGGTGGTGGTGGGGTGCGTCGGTTCGGTGGTTGGGTGCGTGGGCTGTGTGCCGAAGCTGTTGTGTATGTCGGCGATCTTGCTGTGGAAGAACGAGGCGAGTGAGTCGCAGAGTTCTTGCGAGGGGGTGATGGCGTTGATTCCGGTGCTGGGGTTTGAGAGCTCCCTTGACGATGCTGAAGAGTTCCTTGCTGTTGTGTGAGTTGCTGTCCAGTCGTTCCTTGAATGCTGTCTTCTTGGTGGTGTGGATCAGCTGGTGGTGTTTGCGAGAAGCGTGCTTGAGGGCAGTCATGTTGTCTGTAGTCGGGTCTTTGCGTGTGACTTTGTAGTGTGTGCTAGGCAAGTTTGATTTAAAAAAAAGCTTTTCAGAAAGAAAAGCAAAGATGATTGGTTTTGTAGTGCTGCTAACAACAATTTAAACATTACAGAGTTCTGCAGGAGGGCCTGCCGGGTGTAGTAAGTTCATGATTTGTGCAACAGTTTATGCTGCTCCAGTGTGTCTTCAGAACACTGTGGGGGGACATTGGAGATGGAAAAGAGGGATCAAGGGAGAGGGGAATGGTCAGCATGGGTCAGATAAGTAAGGTACCTTCTGGAAGGATTGGTCTTCCACCAAACACACTCATCTCCAGATGCGATGTCTGATGGGCAGGGGAGGGGTCCATTGAGAATGCTATGTGACTAATTTGGTAAACCTATCTGTGCGTCAGCCAAAAAATCAGAAGTTCTACACACAGCCCACTCATCTAAAAAAATGGTTTGAACATTGTATCTTACATAGCTAATGTTTTTTGCGTCAATTTTAGGTCCATTCTTCACAATTATTTGTGCAGGTGATCCTGGCAAATGTTTGTATTCTTCTTGCCACATACTGACAGCAAACTTTTTAAAGCAGAAATGACGTGTA
Organism: Lissotriton vulgaris; assembly: GCF_964263255.1. Taxonomy (NCBI): domain Eukaryota; kingdom Metazoa; phylum Chordata; class Amphibia; order Caudata; family Salamandridae; genus Lissotriton; species Lissotriton vulgaris. Next base: position 1,744,219,217 of record NC_141693.1, read on the forward strand.
ACTATTTAAGATTTCAGGCTAGGCGACTTAGATTCATTAAATATGACGCATCAGGAATGTCGCAAGGAGTGCGCACTGAGAAGTGACGCATCGCTGCTTTCACGCAGCGATGCGTCATTTCTCATAAATGAGGCCCCATAAATAAAAATCATAAACGCTGCACACAGGTCACTGTTGGAAACTGGCACAGGGACCGGACGGGTTTCGAATGCCCAGCTCTACTGTGTTTTGGTTAATATGGAAACCTAGTTCTAGGCCGGTCCACCCTAATATGTGAGGACTTCAGACAGTTTAATCTTAGGGGCTTATGTATGACCTGATTTGTGTCTCTCTTTAGCAATCTTAAGTTACATTCTTGAAACCATGCAAAGCCACTTTGCACGGCTCTTAGTGGCTTCAAAAATATGATGGACCGTAATGCAGCGCATATCGCTGCGTTCCGTTACTCTTCCCTGGGAAGGCATTCCATGGGCGTTGCGTGGGTAGTCCAATGCAAATCACATGGATTTTGACGCATCCCCTGATATATAAGCACTGGTAAGCCTGGGGATGAGTCAAAATCTTACACATTCCAGGGGAGGTATAATGAGGAGAAGACTAGCCCAGGATTTTAAGAGTTTCTTGCTTTCATTAGAAACTCTCGCGAGATTAACTTGAGCGATTTTGTCGATGTCGTGGACTATCCGAATACCCAGATATCTCATCGAGGTGGTTACGGTTAACTGTAAGTCAGGAATGTTCCAAGCCATGATATCGGTTTTACTTGGGTTAATCTCATAGCCTGAGATACGGCCAAACTCTTTGGCTCTCCTTATTACCTCTGGGAATGTTGTCTCTGGGTCTGAAGTAAAGATTATGATATCGTCTGCATAAAGAGCTACCCGCTTTTCCCACTCTCCAAACCTAAAAGATGGAATGAGTACATCTCGTCTTAAGACTTCTGCAAACGGTTCGATGTACAGATTGAAGAGGAGGGGGGAAAGCGGGCAACCCTGCCTAGTGCCTCTCGAAATCCCCAATGCCTCAGACAGTGTGCCATTTATTAAGAGCCGGGCTGATGGTAAGTTGTACATAAGTTTGATAGTACGACAAAATCTCCCCCCGAAGTTGAATTTCTTCAACACGTCATTGAGGTAGGCCCAATTTACCCTATCGAAGGCTTTAGCTGCGTCTAAGGTGAGTGTTGCCAACGGGAGGGAGAAGGCTGAGGCGATGTCAATTGCCCCTACGAGGTCGTACGTTAGATCAGAAAGCTGGCGGCCTTTAATAAATCCCTTCTGGTCCTGGTGAATTATTTCCCCCACTACTGAGCCCACTCTAGATGCTAATATGGACGTGAAGATCTTATAATCACTGTTCAATAGAGATATTGGGCGATATGATCCACATAGGGTTGGGTCTTTGCCGGATTTGGGAATCAATACTATGGTAGTCTCACTCCATGATCGAGGAGGCTCGAAGCCCTCCCTCAAGATATCGTTGAAGAGGACTGTTAAAGTAGGGGCGATTTCGTCGACCAAAACACGGTATAATTCCCCGGGAAGTCCATCCGGACCTGCAGCTTTACCATGTTTAAGTGACAGAATGACCCTCCTTACTTCTATTTCAGAGATATCCATCTCAATCCCATCACGTTGTATGGGTGACAGGGAGGGTAAAGTAATCTGGTTTAACCATATATCTCTTAACTGTTGGTTATCAGGGGTATCTTCCCTGTATATTTCCTCAAAGAATTCCTTAAAGGCGATACTAATTTCTTGGTTTGATGTTCTAAGATCATTTTCGCCTTCAGCCTTTATCCCTCTAATATGACTTTTGGCCTTATCTGCTTTAACCCTCCATGCCAAAATCTTGCCCGCTGTTTCCCCGAATTCAAAATTTGAAATTGTGCTAGCCTCCCACCTCTTAGTTACTCTCTCTTGTAATATATTGTCCAGCCGATTTCTCAGATCAGAGAGATTATTATTTTCTCTAATTCCATTTCGAGAGTTTGAATTTTCGATAGATAGACTTTCCTCAGATACGAGGCTCTATTTGTGATACACCCTCTCAGGTAGGCTTTTAAAGCTTCCCAGACTGTAACAAGAGAGGCTGAACCTAGGTTTGTTTCAAGGAATGAGCTCGTTTCCATCCTTAAGTATGTCACTTCCTCCGATTCTAGTAAAATGGTGCGATCAAATGACCAAGAGGGATGTTTGACTTGACCTGGGAGTTTTAATGTAAATGAGAGTGCCGAGTGGTCAGATAAGTGGGAGGGCAGATACTTAATGCTGGATATAGAGTTTTGAAGGCTATAACTAAACAAGGCAAAGTCGATTCTTGAGGTATGTTTATATTTTAGGTTCCTAAAAGATACCCCTTGTTTAGAGCCCACCCTTTCTCTCCATAAATCTGCCAGACCTATTTGCTCCATAATCTCTTTGAGAGACTGCCTGGCTTTGGATGGAGGATGACTTTTATGTCTCCCGTGATAGGTGGATTTATCTAGTTTAGGGTTCAATATGACATTGAAATCCCCTGTCCATATTATAGGTTCTGAGGTGGTAATTAAATTGTTCCTGACTATTTCTAAGAAGGATGGGTCGTCTATGTTGGGACCATAGTAACCGACAAGGTTACACACCCATCCATCAATAGACAACTTAACTAACAGCCATCTTCCACTGTTGTCCTCGTTGAAGTTAAGAATCTGCACCTTTGCAGCTTTTTTACAAATTAAGAGAATTCCTCTTATATTGGCGTTGTGGTCAGTACTGATGAATTTGTCAATCCACTTCTGTTTTTTCAGTATCTCGCTGGCCTTGCTTTTTAGAAGATGTGATTCTTGGATGACAATGATCTGCGCTGGGGAATCTCGTAGATATTGTAAGATACGTTCTCTTCTCCCTCGAACGCGCAGACCATTGACATTCCAAGATAAAAACTGAATTGAGGTCATTTGTTGCATCCCTCCCTAGCGTTTGACTCTCTATTGTCGTCATTAAAGTTATTGCCTGTTTGAGCTTTATTTATCTTGCTTATGGCAATTGAGTTGTTTATTAAAGAGCCTAGTCTTCGAGGACCTGACTTCTGAGGATTATTTTGGATTTTTGTGCCCCCCCCCCCCACCAGCTTCCAGCTCCCCCCCCCCTTGGAGAACCCTCCCATACCTACTCCGACCAGATGTCAGGCCGGCTTTACGCCGACTGCGCCTTCTCCTCCCTCACCACGGAGTGCTCATCCTGCAAAAACTAAAGAAGAATTTACCTATATATTTTCCTGTACAGGGCCTTATACCTGATGCTTCATTATTTTCTCCTTTAGTTGTGTTTATTCATGTAAAAAAAAATGTTTACTTTTTTTTCCTTTATGTGATTATTTATTTGTTATTTAATTACTTATTTACCTTTTTATTCTTTTTTTTTTATATTTTTTTTTCCATTTTTAATTTGGTAGAAGAGATGCCCATATCTGTGACTTCTCATCCTTCCTTCCTAAAAAGACTTCCTGTAGCCCTTATAAGCCTATGTATTGCCCCTTTATAATACAACTAGTGCTAGTGCAATGCAATGCAGTAGAGAAAAGGGGCTTACTGGTTCTGGTCACAGTTTACCCTGAGAGTGGTTACGAATAGTTTCCAAAAGTTCTTCCGCCTCGAAGGAGGATCTAACATTATGCGTCTTGTTATTGAACATAACACGTAAGAACGCCGGGAACCTCATTTGAACTGTTGCACCAGCCGCTTTAAATTTGTCCATTATTTGGCCCAGCTCCCACTGCCTGTCAAGCGTGGTCTTAGACAGATCAGAGCGGACTTCAAAAGGGAAATCAGGGCCTTTTACAGTTTTAAGACTGAGTGCCACATTCAGAATTTTCTCCTTCAAGGCGTAAGTCAGGAAATTTATAAGAACTTTCCTGGGTTTAGTTCTACCAGCGTTCAGACGGAAAGGATCTCGATGGATTCTCTGTATATCTTTGTCCAACTCCTCTACTGTCTCCTCGAGGTTTAGGGATTCCTTCAGGAGTTTAACTGTAAATCCCTTGAGATCTCCACCTTCCTTCCCCTCCGGAATTTTCAAGAGGCGCAAGTTGTTTCTGCGTGAATAATTCTCTAATGATTCCAGTCTGTCTTTCATTGCGTCCCCTTCTCTACGTAGGGATTGGATCTTGGACTCAGCTGCATCTAAGTTAGCTTTCATTACTCCGGCTGAGCTCTCAAGTGCCTCTGTTCTTTCTCCCAGACCATCTACTTTCCGCTCTAGTGCCTCACATGATGCCCGAATATCGTTCTGGTTGGCTTTGGAGACCAAAAAGTCGTTGCGGATCTCGACTCTCATTGAGGCAATCGAGGCAACCAGAGCCTCCAATGCAGACTCGGTGTTGGTTAAGTTAATAGGGCTGTCTCGCTTTTCTTCCTGATCTGTTAAACTTCGTAAATCGCCTGTGAGGATCAAAGCTTGCCCCTCTCCGTCGTTTTCCAGGGTGTCTACTAATGTACTAGATGGTGACGGGGACAGTGGATTAGCCATTACAGTGACTAAAGTGGGTAAACCAGGAATTTCAGGGACCCTGGTGGGGCTATAGATGTTCGAGTCAGTGTTGTTTACCGGCAAAATACCAGATGGGGCACCTATGTCGACACTCTCAACACTCTCAACCAGATTACTAACAGGTACCAAATCTAGAACCTGAGGCAATACTTTAAAAAAAGAGCGCAAAGAGGGAGTTACTTTCCCAGTGTTGCATGCTGAGCTCGAAGCTTTCATGCCCCCCTGAGGACCGGAATTACTGTGTTTTTTATTTCTTTTCCCTTTGGGTTTTGATTTGGATTTCTGATTTGGCTTCTCCTTCTCCTTCCCCTTTACTAAATCCTTGAGAGTAGAAGTAGAAGTTAAGGGCTCGGTTGCTATCAGAGTGGATGTAGAGGGATCAATTGCTGCCGCTGCCCCTAAATCAGGGGATTCTGGGATTTGTAGTAGCCTTCTACTGACCCCTTGTATCCTCTCCAGGTTCCCTATTACCGAGCTAAAATTATTGGCAGATTTTGGGAGATTTCCTTGTCTGTCTTGTCTTTCTCACTCCTCTGGTTCACAAAAGCTCCCGGGCTAACATTAACCCCCTCCCGACTCTTTTCTCTAATTATTGAGACTAAGTCTCCTCCAGTCGTTGTCTCCTGTTCCCGTCTAGCTTGAACAGGGAAAGCAGCTTCGCCACCTTGTTTCTGAAGTAGCTGAACCTCCGCTCCCCCTGAGCCTGCACAGCCCAGCCTACCTCTCTGCTGTCCCCTCGCGAGCGCCCCCGACGTAGCTCCACGGCTGCCCTGTGCCACAAGCCCTGGAGGGGCGGAGAGCTGCTGGGAGGAGATCGTGAAGCGTGACATATCGGTGAAGTGAAGGATCACCAATCCAACACTGGCCCCCGCAGGCTGCAGACAGACGTGCAGGCAAACGCTCCGGAGACACAGTGATCACACTGAGACACACACGGCATACAACACCGTGGTTACATGCCCGGACCCCCAGCAGGTAAGGACGGCGTGGATTCCGTCATGTCAGGGCTTCAGAAGAGATGAAGCAGGAAGAGCAGCTCCGTGGTGCGGAGCTCGGCGTTCAGCGCGCGCACCGCACTAGCCTGCGGCCGCCATGTTCTCCCGCACCTCGTGCTTAGGAATCTCTGTTCACTTTCTTGTTCTTCTTCATTATCTTTATACGCAATGGCAGCTTGCACCATTGACATACCTCTGTCTCGCTTATTCTTTTTCGCTAATTGCATTTCTTTCTGTTTGGCTTTTTTGCGCCATAAGCGGAAAGAGTCAAACATCGCCGGCCGGGCTTTCTTCTTGAACAACTTCACCTCGAGGTTATCTAGAATTTCAGTTTCAAAGGTGCCGCTCGCAGCTGAGTGCAGAGCCTGTGACTTTGTTCCTGACCCTGATCGTTCGCCAGCAGTGAAGTGTGCTGAGGTGCTTTGTGTCCACATCGAGGAGAGTGAAAGGCAGGCTACACCAGGGGCCGGGACTGCGAGACCCAGGGTTCCGCGCAGGATCAACGCAGCGCACCTGGAGTCTCTTCCCGCCCCTGCTCCTCCTATAAAAACGTGCTAGTGACGCATAGCGGGACGCGTGTGCGGGACGCCGGACGAAGCCCGGACAAAGGGCGGACAGTCTTAGACAGTCCGAGACAGGCTGAGACTGGACTGGACACGCCACTCTGCCCTTACTGTCTTCGATTTGTTTGGTTTGCAGTAAGACTATTCATACTTGTTTTACATCTTGGATATACCGTCATTCATTATAACATTGTTGTTATTTGGTTATTATTACTAGTTTAAGAAAAATGCCTAAAAAGAATTTAGCGGCGGGAGGTAACTCTATAAAAAACTATATGATACAAGTAGTCTCAAAGATTAACAATGAGAGGCGCGAATCTTTAGGTCTTAGCCTGTCCCCTAACTTATCTCCCCTAAGTCCTTCACCTGACTCACACTGGATTGATATACCTTCTCATGTCGAGGGAGGTGCAGTTTTAGACTCTGATACTTTAGAACATGGCATTTCAAACCTGAGTACTCATACAACACAGGGACAAGACATAGCTCGGGCTGATGACTCGGAATGTCAGGTAGTTGACACTGATCAAGATCAAGATCAAATTGTGCAGGAGAGTGAGCAGCCAAATAATGAAGTTGATCCCCCAGTTCAAGATCATGCGCCACGTGCCATCAGAAAATGTAGAAAAACTCAATTATACCGTGGTGGAGTTCATTTAGGGAAGACGAGGGCTGCGTCACCCGTGAGAAGTAGGGATAAAAGCAGGGGGAAAGTAGAAGAACCCGAGAAGTATAACGTGGATGAGGAGTTATTATCAAGGTTAGCTGATCTAATTGACACTAAACTTAAAATCTTAATTAAACCAGTAGTGACCAAACTGGACAAGCTAACTGCAGATATAAAAAAATTAGGTGCAGATCAAAAAAAGTTAGCAGAAGCTGTGTCTAATATATCAGACACAGTTACCAGCCTAGTTCTACCCGTAAAAGAGGCTTTATTTCCTTCATCTGAGGGAGGCACTACTCCAAACACTATACACGCAAATTTACAGGAACAGTCCTCAACTACAGTGACACATCATTTATTGCCAGGAGATACATTACCCCCAATTCCGCCTGTAATACCTGCACCTAGTACAGAAGAAGTCACTGTACAGTTTCTGGAAGATGCGGCTCCATTAGTGCTGGTATTGGCTAATGTCCCCCCACTAGCCCCAGACCAATCAGAATCCCCCCCGACATTAACAAGTAAGGCCCTGCACTGGTTATCAGGCAATATGCAGTTGGCCCCGTGGGGGAAACAACAGCTAGCTGGTGACATTAAGTCAGCCAGAAGGGTCCCATGGATAGGTCAAAACCCCAAAAAATTCAAGGGTGATTGCATTATTATAAATTTTGCCAATTCTGCAGTTTTACCAAACATCCTGCCAAATATTTTGCCGCCGCAGCGCAGAAGAGGTACCATCATTCCTCTCACCCTAGAATTTTTCGGCAAAAAACAGCGGAGCATGACCTATCCTAAGCCTACTCATAATATTACCAGGCCTATATGGCCAGCAACACCTAATGGCTGGGGTTTCGAGGTACCAACTAATAACTGGGGGTATAGTCAGGATAGAAGGGAACGTCCAATATGGCCACCCCCTCCAGATCAATTTTGCCCTACCCATTTTAATAATCACTTTAACATCCCCATCTCCAATAGGTATGGCATCTTCTCAGATGAGGGGGGACTGGATGGGGTGGAATGACTACCTGACACACCTTCTAACCTCCTCCCCAACAACCGATTGTCAGAGGATACAGACTTAGGAGATATTCTTCAAGTGTTAGAACCGCAAGGTAGTAAGGATGGGGGTTCGGTGGTATGAATCAAACTGATATACCAGGTTTACCCACTGATATAAACCCAGCCTCTACTCTAGTTTGTACTTCGGCTAATCCTGGGACAGATCGGGTACGCTGCTGTACAGGCTTAACACCTATCACTCAAATTGTACGTGAAAATGGGGCTATAACCCAACACGAACCAATTAAATATAAGGAGGGGCTATTATCCTGGAACATAGCTGGACTGCAGGATAAATTGTTTAATATAGATTGGTTATCTTTTGTTAAAGATTACCCCGTTATATGCCTCCAAGAAACCTGGGCAGTGGGGAAAAATATACATATTGACGGTTATGAGAGTTTTATAATTTCGGCAGTTCCTTCACCTAGTGGTAGAGCTAAAGGGGGTTTGGCTATTTTTGTTAACTTGTCACTTGTATGCCCTAAAACTGAACATCACTCTGGCAATAACAATATTCAGGTTGTCGAATTTAAGAGGGGTAGTACAAGTTTTGTTCTGATCAATTTCTATAATGCAGTGAGTCAGTCCGGTGATTGCAATATCGAGTCATTGCGTGAATTCCTAAGGGCTAAAGATGATTCCCTTCCCCGCCTTAAGATAATAGCGGGTGATTTCAACACTCATTTATGTGGGAACCCTAGCCTGAGCCCTGTCGGTCAATTGGGATGTAACAACCTGGAAGGTATTCACTTTGATCACTCGCGGAGAGGTTCATGTTTAAATGACTTAATGAATGAATATAACCTTTTCACTGCTATGTCAATAGTTGAGGAACAAACTGTATTTTCAACCCCTACTTTTAAAGGTCACGCAACAGGGTCATATATAGACCATATTCTATTATCGGCAGAATTTGTTAATATTGTTGGGGACTTCTCGATTATTTTAAGCATTTACAGCGATCATAATCCTATATGTATTACTATGGGTGTGAATTTACTCGAAAAACATAACCCTCGAGAGGATTGCGGTACTACTAAATGTATTAATGGTAAGCGACGCTTAAAGTGGTCAATGGTGGACTGTAAACAATTTTATTCTTCTATTAACAATGTATGCCATCATGATCTGATAATATGCACATCTACTGCTTCAGCACCATTACAAATTTTGACGTCTTTTAATGAGATTGCTAAAAAGGTGGAGTCATTTTTAACGTTACCTGCTAAGAGGATAGCTAACCCATCCAATAACCCGAAATGGTTTGACAGCAACTGTTCGAAGGCCAGTCGCGAGCTTAAGAAAGCATTAAAAACAAAACCAAGAGACCCATCAACCATCAGGGTGTTGCGGGCTGAGTACAAAAAGTCTCTTGCCATTCGCAAACGTGCTGTCAAGAAAAGCGTTTGGGAGTCCTTACTAGATCCGGAGATATTAAAAAATAGCTCAAAGTTCTGGGAGATCATTAATAAGCCCTTATTTGATCACCCCAGTATTTCAAGTACGGGCACCAATATCCCAGAAGAAGTTTGGATTAACCACTTCAGTTCCATTTTTAAAGGTAACGGATCCCAGGTACAATCTAGTCCAAAAGAAATCGGAGAAAAATCCTTGTTCTTCACAATTGATGAGGTAATAAAGGGCATAGAAGGCCTATCAAACAACAAGGCCCCAGGACCTGACGGTCTCCCCCCTGATCTTTTCAAATCTTGTATAACACTCTGGGCACCGGTCCTTACAGCTGTACTTAATGCTGCTGTGTTATGTGGATGCCCAAAATCATGGGGGGTATCCACTATCGTGCCTATTTTTAAGAAAGGAGACCGTAGTAGCCCTGCCTGCTATCGACCAATATCTTTAATAAACTCCGTGGTTAAAGTTGTGGGAGGAGTAATATTGAATAGATTGGTCAGATGGTCAGAAGAAAATAATATAATATCTTCAATCCAGTATGGATTCAGGCCTGGACATTCTACGATTTCACAATGTTTAAACTTATACCTCATTATTGCGAAGTATACTAAGGCTCGAAGAGGAACGATCCATATGGCGTTCATGGATCTTTCCTCGGCTTTCGATTGCGTGAGTCGGGGGAAGCTCTGGGACGCCATGCTAAAAATGGGCGTGGATCCAAACCTAGTCGATTTGCTAGATGATATGCACTCGGACACCAATGCAAATGTCAGATTCACCCAAGACCTAAATGTGACCAAAGACTTTGGGGTGCATCGTGGTGTCCGACAAGGCTGCATCCTGGCCCCTTTCCTTTTTAATTTATATATTAATGTTCTGGAAGAGCATCTATTAAGCACCAATACGGATTATCCGTATATTGGCCGTAGGGGGCTGCCAGTCCTTTTATATGCGGACGACGCAGTTCTCCTATCAAGAACAGCAAACGGACTTCAAATCTTACTAGACTCCTTCCATTCTTTTATGACCTCAAGAGAGTTAAGTATTAATAACTCCAAATCTTATATAATGAAGGTCGGACAGGGAAATAAAAAAGTAAACTGCCTAAATGTAAATGGAGTACGTATTCCTACTACACATACATTTTCCTATCTCGGGGTCCTCTTTGACAGTCAATTAAATTGGGGACCCGTGATTGAAAAAAAGAAGGGAGAGGTTACTAGGGTAAACGCGGCAATAATGGACTTTTCTAGGAAAGTGGGTAATAGTCCAGTTGCCGCCTTACTCCAACTTTACCAAGCAAAAAGTGTTTCCACAGCGTGCTACGGCAGTGAAATTTGGGGTTATGCTCCTCCGGATCCCCTACAGACTGTTGAAAATAACTTTTTGAAACTAGTATTAAGGGTTCCTAGGGGTACGGCCAACTTCTCTGTGCACGAGGAACTGGGGGTTTCCTTCGTAAGTGACAAGATTGCTGTTAATCCCATGTTATGCTGGATGAATTGTTGGTTAAATGATAACATTCCACTCACCCAGCTTATTTTAAGAGAATCACTCACATGGGACAACAGGATGAAGGTTCCCTGGTTAAAGTATCTTTATAAGTGCTTTGTTGATTTAGGTCGCCCTGAACTCTTTTTATCCCCTGAATCGATCACTAAACAGGATGTTATAACGGTCAAGAAAGCTTTTATCGATTTTAGAATCCAAGATAGGGAATCACGTGAGCTAAAAAAAGAAAGTGTTCGTAATCATGTACTAGTAAAAAGCACCTTGCTCATGGAACCCTATTTATCCTGGCAATTGTCCAGTTATGACCGTTTTTTACTGATCAGATTCAGGCTTAACCTGTTTCATTTTTTTGCTGGCTGTACCAAGGGGATCTCATCGTGGACAAGTGTTGCCGGCTTGCGGCTGCGACGATATGTCTCCGCAAGACCTGGCACACTTTCTTTTTTTTTGTCCCTTTTATGCTGTACCGAGGAATCTATATTTAAAACCCTGTCTGAAAAAACTAAATTTTATACAATATCGTCCTGCACTGCACTTTCTACAGCTACTAAGTTGTGAATACACCTTGTATATATGTAGTTTTTTAAAATTGGCAGTAAAATTTAGAAATAGTATGGAAGGATAAAAACAATATATGAATTGCTATTACCTCTTTTTTATAATGGACTTCGCAAAATATTTTGAATGCTTGTTGTATATCTGTCTTCTCCTTGCTTATATTACAACTGTATTTTATTCTTATTGTACAAATGTGTTCTTTTTAATTGTAGTGTAAATTCTTTTATGGTTGTCAACTCGCACAACCGAATAAAGTTTATTGACTTGACTTGACTTGACAGTTTCAAAACTACCGTAATGGGGCCACTGCAGGACACCGTCACTCTTCGTATATTTTTCCCAGATCTCATTATAACTAATAGGGCCCACACCATGTTTCACATACAACTCGTATGTAGGAGTTCGGATCGGAGGAACCGGACACGAATCCTCTAACCAGGCGTCCCTTATTGAACCACAACTAAACAAGTTTCTAAAACTGCTAAAACCAGGCATCTTGCTCACTAGTCTAGCTTCAAACAACAAGGGGAATCTTAAAACGATAATCTCGTGAATACACGAATCCCTTGGCTTTGGGGCCCGCAGGTACCAAATCAAAGCGATCCACTAATGGATACCAAACAAACTAAGGACTAGGAGACGCTCCGCTTATACTTAACTGAAATGTTGATGGCGTCACCAGAAGACCCGTCAATCGTCTCGCTCTACAAACGTTTAAGGCTCCAAAACAGGGCGACAGTCAGGGCAGCAGTGCTTCGTAGCCATCGGAAAGCGGGAAACCTCGCAGCAAAGACTTTCGGACCACGACGACATACAGGGGTCGATGAAGTGGCTGGCCTTCCTCCAGAATTTTCACACAAAGCTTCTCACGAACCTCTGGCTTGAACCGGTACCGCTGAAGTCGCCCCACGTTGGGCACTAACTGAAGGACCGGGTTTTGAGAACCCAGAGGCGTCAGGGTGAACGCCTGAAACCTTCGAGTTCACCTGTCTTGGCAAACAGAGACACGGGATACTTCTTGATGACGTCAAAGACCAAAGTTTATTAGCTGCAACCAGGAACAGAGATCTACGAAGCACACACGGGTGGTTCGCTAGAGACTGCACAAATTCAATAAGCGGAGCATGGTCTTTTATGCCAAAAATCAAGCCTCAGGCAACATTTCAGATTAGCATTCGGTGCATACAAAGTGACCAATGACAGTGCAACATTTCAAAAGTAGCGAATGACGATAATCAAAGACAATCCTATTTTCCGTTGTCCAGCCCACCAGAAATGACCAAGCAAATTCCAGGTTTCCTGTTTGATCAGGCCGGACAAACCCATCATAAAACCTTCAACCCAAATCAATGATTATGTCATAAAGGAAAGACAGAAACAGATTGGAAAGGGGATAGAAAGGTGGGAGCAGTGTACCATAAACTCGGGCACGTCCTGCTCTTTGATCTTTATCAGGCCAGCTGCTGAACAAGGAACTGGCTCAGCGAGGTCAGCCTTGGGCAAGGAGTCAGTTCGGCCAGGTTACCCAGGAGTCAGCTAAGGCGTACGTGTCTCAAGGACTCGTTCGGCCACAGTCATCGGGCCTATGTTAGGGCAACCACACAAAATGGCTGCCGTATACAAAATGGAACCCGGAGGTTCAAACTAAATCCTTGAATACAGAGTGTTCTCCTATATCGATTCATACAAAAACACTCAGACAACCTACACTCGCCATTTGCGGTCTGCCGACACCAAAATCATCCATTTCCGACGATCTTTAGTGGACGGGTTCAAGACCATCGAACCCAGTTCGAAAACCACAGAACCACACTATATCATTTCAATAAAAGGATTGGTATCAAGGCTCTAGCAAATGAGAGCAACCCTGTGCAACATGGACTGTGAGATGCAATGCTAATTGAGTGTCTACATGTTAACTGTGTTTGTATAGTGCTTGGAGCGTAGGCGCAATAATACAGTTTGGGGTCAGAACTCTGGCCTAGAGGGTTGTAGAGACATGTTTTTCACTTTTTATCCTGGTTTTATGTGTAGTATAATTCCCTTATGTATATTAATGTACTTTTCTTTTATAAAAAAGTAAATCACTGACTGGACATTGATTATATCAGCTGGCAGTACAGTGTGCACTGTATTCTGGATGTCTAAACCCACCTCACCTCCTTCAGTAAGCCTTGAACTGCTCTGTCTCGCTACCCTGACAGAGTCAAGTGTTGGAGAGGAATACTTGGTTATCCAGTTTTGGGTCCGCTAGTACTGAGGCCCCAGGACACCAGCGAGGTACACACCAGTTTTTGCAATTGGAGCGCATTAACCCCAGAGTGCAGTGGGGCCCAGACAGCCGGGTCTAATAAGCGCGAAATCCTGTACAACACTAACCAGGATGCAAAGGGGTAATGGGCTGGGATCTGAGGCAGTGTGCTCCTACCCCACTTACAGTTCCTCAGGTACAGTCTTGGTACTATGGACACGTATCCACAACCCAAGTAAAGTCTCACTTGTGAAGGTATTAAGAGCGGGTGCAGTGATCGCAAACACTTTCATCAGGGGACAGGACATGATTAAATGTTTATTGTTTTGTGTTTTGTATAAGTGGGGCACCACCCATCACGGTTTCAGGTTGCTGAACAAGGCGTTGTAATAACACGAGTAGAGAAGGTATATGATGAAAACATTTCAGAGGACATTGTACTAACAAGAGTATAGGAGGCTTGTGGCAAGGACAGTTTCAGCGCCATGAAAGCATTTCGGTTAGTATCCGAAAAAACACATAAAGAGGTATTTCTCGCACCATTCCAGATTATGACATCGGAGCTAGGATTTTACTGTACTACTACTGCAGTAGGGGCAATATAATATCTCAGTAGTTTAAGCACCTGCTGCAGAGATCTGTGTGTAAGTTACGGGTCACTCCTATCTGAGCTGTATTAGGTCTGTAAAGTAGGAACCTTTGCACTGCTGTTGCAATGCCACGCTGTACTTCTCTGACAGAGAAGCTGAGGTTGCTGCTGGCCTGCTCTACTTTTACCTGTAAGGGACTGTACCCTGCATTGCTGTTGCCCTCTGGTGTGTCCTCTGTGAGGGAGGAGGGCTTGCACTGCTGCTCCTGTGCTGTAAAGGCTCTGGGAGTGAGGGTGTGGTACCACAATACGGTTGTTAGGACATTATGACCAAAATACTGTCTACACAATGATTGTCCTGTACCCGACTGGACCATGTGCTTACGAAGCGTATTTAGGACACCGAATGTGCGTCAGGCAGTATTTCGTATACAATATTCTGATACACAACCATGAGAGAGCGCAGCTTGTGTTGAAGCTGCCTGTGCTGTGCGTATGCTTTGTAGAAGGTGAACTTTCACCCCTCCTACTCATGATGTACTTGTAGTGTGTGCTAGGCAAGTTTGATAACAAAAAAAGCTTTTCAGAAAGAAAAGCAAAGATGATTGGTTTTGTAGTGCTGCTAACAACAATTGTAATATTACAGAGGTCTGCAGGAGGGCCTGCCGGGTGTATTAAGTTCATGATTTGTGCAACAGTTTATGCTGCTCCAGTGTGTCTTCAGAAACTGTGGGGGGACATTAGAGATGGAAAAGAGGGATCAAGGGAGAGGGGAATGGTCAGCATGGGTCAGATAAGAAAGGTACCTTCTGGAAGGATTGGTCTTCCACCAAACACACTCATCTCCAGATGCGATGTCTGATGGGCAGGGGAGGGGTCCATTGAGAATGCTATGTGACTAATTTGGTTAACCTATCTGTGCGTCAGCCAAAAAATCAGAAGTTCTACACACAGCCCACTCATCTAAAAAATGGATTGAACATTGTATCTTACATAGCTAATGTTTTTTGCGTCAATTTTAGGTCCATTCTTCACAATTATTTGTGCAGGTGATCCTGGTAAATGTTTGTATTCTTCTTGCCACATACTGACAGCAAACGTTTTAAAGCAAAAATGACGTGTAACTATTTAAGATGTTCAGGCTAGGCGACTTAGATCATAGGACCCTCGAAAACCAATGTTAATCATAAATAAAAATCATAAACGCTGCACACAGGTCACTGTTGGAACCTTGCGCAGGGACCGGACGGGTTTCGAATACCCAGCTCTACTGTGTTTTGCTTCATATGGAAACCTAGTTGTAGGCCTGTCCACCCCAGGACCCTAATATGTGAGGACTTCAGACAGTTTAAACTTAGGGGCTCATTTATTACCTGATTTGCGTCTCTCTTTAGCAACGCAAATCTTAAGTTACATTCTTGAAACCATTCAAAGCCGCTTTGCTCGGCTCTTAGTGGCTTCAGAAATGTGATGGACCGCAATGCAGCGCATATCGCTGCGTTGCGTTACTCTGCCCTGGGAAGGCATTCCATGGGCGTTGCGTGGGTATTCCAACGCAACTCACATGGATTTTGACGCATCCCCTGATATATAAGCACTTGTGAGTCTGGGGATGAGTCAACATCTTACACATTCCTGGGGAGGCATAATGAGGAGAAATATCTCTATTTCTCCTCATTTCTTACTCTTTCTATGTGTGCTGAATTCTGCTGTGCACATAGAGAGAGGAATATGCCTCCCAGGTTTGTTCTGGGGCAGGAAGGTATCCCTTCCAGAACAAAGACAATCCTGCATGTAAGGCAGGCACCCTTGTACCATAATGCAACGGTGCCTGTGTTGGCGCTAGACAGCCCGTTATGCGCCAGTGCATGGGAAAGGAAAGGAATGCGCTGTACTCCATTAAATACAGCACATTCCTGCCCTTTCCCTGTCACGCAATGCAGTGCTGCACTGCCTCACAAAGCTCATAATTGAGCCCCTAAGATTTAAAAAAGATGTTAAAAGCATGCATGCCAAGTTTTTATGACTCACATTGTAAATATCAGAAAGAATGTAAAATTATTTAACAGCACTCTTCTTCGCTCTACATCAGACGGGCTTTCTCGTTACACCACATTACTGGAAAGTCAGTGCTAGGCGGCCTCTACACAACTGGCCAGTTGTAAAGCTCAAGAGGGCTGACTTCTCTAATAGGCTAAGAAATGGAATCAACTGCCAGTGGAACTGCGCATCGAACCTTCAGAAACTAAATTCAGGAAAGACCTGAAAACAATACTCTTCCCCAACAACTAAAATCGAATGAAGCATCTGTAACGAACAACATCTATTAGCATTTACAGCGCGGGGACACACTTGCTAGTGTAACCAGGCGCTTTACAAAATACTAACAAATAAATAGCATATTTTCAGATAGCCTGACCAAATTAACACTTGGCTTTGTGGGTTCCAAAACACTTCCTCTGCGTGCCACTGTGCACAGTACCTCGGGTGCTGCCAGCAGATGCTGGCCAAGTTTAGCTCAGTGTGGATTGGAAGAGCCCACTGCCATACAGTGATATCCACTGGATTTCGAGGTCCACCATTCCATTGACTCTCCCAGGAGGCAAACCCGCCAGGAAATCTGTTATTTCAAACACTGTAAATAAGTGTTGTACTATCATGGTATGCATTCTGTGCAATTGGGCAAATGCTCCCAAAGGCAAAGTTATAGGGCCCAATTCGAAAACAGTTTTTGGTTTATGGGAAAAAATATCTTTGTTTACACTTGTCAGGAGAAGAGGAGCAGTTTTACTACTGCATATTGCACCTCAACACAAACATATAAGTTTGCAGTAGTAAACACCAGAGAGAGGGCGGGGTTTGGGTTGTACTCTTTTTAAGTATATGAATTCCCACAATCAGATACCCCCCACCATAGAAATGGTTGCTGTTTTACTCCAGCAAAGGGCTGGTGTTTGGTGTCAGAACCAGTTCAGGGTTCCCAGGGCACACAGAGATTAGTGGACCCCAACTGTGGGCGTTAAGGTCATTTACCACTGATGTCCCCACAAGAGACCTACTATGGCTCTGCAAACTCAGCACCTAGTGAACCCCGTTAGAGCTTGACTCAAAGTCGACATGGGTGGGCAATCCAAGCCTTACTCAAGGAGATTTGGATTTGTGGGTTAGACACTCAGAACTCAACGACGCACTTAATAAACCCCTTTTAAACAGTACGCCCAGCTATGCGTGATATGGTAAAAAATCGAAGTACCTTTATTCTCACTACCACAATCACTTCCAAATATATCTGCAGGTAAAAAAAATATTTCTAAACAGCAGTATCGCTAACTACTAGGCGCTTTACTTCCTCAATTGATACTAGTGCAAAAAGGGAACAGTCAGAAGTTTTGCCAACTCTGCGTTCCATTGGGAACATAGGATTCAGGGGAAAACTCTGATTCAGCTGCATAGCAGAGTTAGCTCCTACACCCACACTCACCTCACATACCTTTGGTAAAACAACTTTACCTTTACATGCTAAAGAGCATATAACCACCTCACAAAGTGAGCTTCAAAACATACCAGGCAGTGAGAAAGGTGATGATTTTGGGGTCCCCCCTAACCTAGGGAGAGGACCAACCAGGTGCCTTGATCACAAAGAGCATATCCTACTGAACGATTCATTGGTGGTCCCATCCTCCTAGGACCACCCCAAGGAAAGTTATGGGCAAAAATACAATGCCAACCAAAGGCCCCGCAAAGCATTATGGGGCGAGAATCGAGAGCGCAGTGAACATTATAGTATCGGCTCTCCTGCTGAGCTGGGGAGAGGCCTGTGGCTTGGGGAATGGTTTCCTCTAAGTCTTGTGGGTCTGATGGAGGTGCCCATCCCACCAGGCACCTCAACAGTGATCCTCGGAGGAGGGCATCTTGGAGAGCCCACCCCGGCTGTCCTCGACAGCTCCCTGCCCCAGCAGCACCCATGCCTGCTGCTTCTTGAGCCTGCAACAGCTATGTAGTCAGCCCTCTGCAGTCGCCTCCTGCTCCCCCCAGACACGAGCATGGGGAGCAGGGAGAGCGGACCACGTGGGGGAGGTAGCGGTCCTCCCCTGTCCTTACTCTCAGGGAAGCTCAAAGGAGCTTCCCCACCTCAATAAACACACAGGGCAGGGATGGGATCAGTCCCCCTTTACCAGGGGGATGGGGTCCCCGGGCAAGATGGAGGACGCAAGGAGGAGGGCAGCATGACCCCAGAGCAGGCCCTGCACATTCTTCGAACCAAGGACCTCAAAGCACACAGTGAATCCATGTTCTGCAGACACAATTGTATGTTCTTGGACGTGAATGTGCATTGTGGATACATTCTGAAAGATGTACCCACAATGGATTTCCACAATGGTGTAAGGAGATCCCTTTCCTATGGGTTTAGATTAAGGTTATATCTCAGATGTCAAACAATGCTGCATGTAACCCGAAGACCACCCTTCACTCTTTAAAAAGGTTACTCCCTATGATGTTGAAAGGAGGATCACTTGGGCAGCTTCCTCAACAAGCGGCGGCAAACTCTACCTGGTAGCAAGCTTAATCAATGATTCAGGAACAATTTTCTAATTGGTGGTGGTGCCGGCTGGTGGCATCAGCTCGCTAATAAAATGTAAGTTTTGAAAAATCTGAATATTGTTGAACAAGCAAATGCACACAATCTTTGTGCACAAGTGTGTGTGTGTGTAGGTGTGTGTGTGTGAGAGAGAGAGAGAAAGAGTGGTGGATGACATGGTCCCCCAACACATTTGTGCAAAAATGGGGATCAATAGTGCATCTTAGCCACGTATTCCTAAATCAATGGCCACATTTGCCAAATATCTCATGTTGTGTATGATCTTTGATGGTGAGCAAATTCTACCTCAAAATGATGCCTGGGTGCCAACAATAATTGTCCAGAAACAATCACAATGGAGGGCGCTTAGGATGCTCAGTTTTAAATGATGATCTAATGGGGAGTTCAGGAGTTCATCTCATGCTCACAGTTGTCAGCATTGACCTTAAGACTTTATACGTCTACCACTCAAATACCTTTTTATTGTTCCATCAGAAACATTTTATCCAGGGGGAAACCTGAATACACTATAGGAAACTGTTTATGGGACAGCCAAATGTTTTCCAATTAACAAAATTGAGCCAAGGCAGAAATCACATCCATTATAAATAGGATGCCAGGAGAATTTACTGCATAAACAACACAGTGCTATTTAAAACGCCATACGGAATAAAGTGGAAGGACAAATACTGCCATCATTATTACTCCCTATATCAGCTTTGTTCAATATGATAATGTCCCTCAGAATGTCTCAGACCTGCCCATCTTTCCACAACCTTCCCGCACGCCCTATTTGCAGTGAGAGCTCAGTACCAGCAAAAGTGAATTGTACCCCCTATCAAACTACACACTCGCAAACCAAAAAATAACTTCCCCTGGCAGTGTCCTTCCACAGGTAAGCTATCACCAAGCAACACGTTTTGCCAGAGGTAAACTAGTCCAACTCCAAAGCCAAGGAAAATGTATAAACAAGTCATATGCTACCTGCCTCTGAAAAAAATGCGCCCAGGAAGGAGGTCCTCCCCACCCTCAAATGGTTTTATGCATGTGTGTGCTATCTAGTATTGATTTTTAATAACAGTAACTTATGGCCTTATTGGCAAGCACGTTTTAAAAAAGTCTCTCCTATTTTCCTTAACTACTCAGCTTCTATAAGTATATTGAGTTTGAAAGCGCTATATTCCTGCCTTTGCATCCACCCATGCACCGAACCACGGCATAGAAACACTACGAAAAAAGTAATCCATCAAATTGAAACTGTCCCTGAGGTCTACAATGGACAGGACAAAGCCTGGGGAACCTTCAGGGTGGAGCGAAGACCAAGCTGAGGAAGGGCAAAGAATGAAGGGTACTGAGGCGGCTGAAAATTGAACAGTGGGTAGGAAACATCAACTTGTGACAAAGGAACTAAAATGAGAATGATGAGAGACAATGCTAAATAACAAACATGAAGGAGGTAAAACAGTACACAGCAGAAATCCTGTTTAGGTCTCCATGTAATGAGACAGACAAAGTGAATTGTCTGCCATTTATGGGACCCGATGAATAGAGAGGGACGAAAAAAGGAACCTAGAGACAAAAGAGAA
The DNA here is from genome assembly GCF_964263255.1 of Lissotriton vulgaris. Lineage (NCBI taxonomy): Eukaryota > Metazoa > Chordata > Amphibia > Caudata > Salamandridae > Lissotriton > Lissotriton vulgaris. The sequence goes on from NC_141693.1 coordinate 1,744,239,524, forward strand.
GTATTCTGGAAGGGGGTGGAAATGAGGGACACATGTCAAGGCAGCTCCGTATTGGGTAGCAATCTCTTTAGTAACCTCTGCTGATGAATTTGTTATAGCTTTGACCAAATCTTGGTCATTCCAGAAGAATAATAGGAAGTTGGAGGGTAGAGCGACAAGCACCCTGCTAATCGGGGAAGTGGGCAGTTATAGGCCGGCAGCGCAGGGCGGCAGGGAGGAGGGGGGTGGTTTGTTTGTGGGGGAATTATAGTTATGTAAGTTCATGGGTTGGAAGTGGGGCATGGGGGCACTTTGGCGCGAGAACTCTTAAGGAAGCCGCATCAGGAGACACAAAGAGGACTGCTCAGGAATATGATGGGAAAAGAGAGACAGAACTTGAAACACACAAATTCAGCCATTCTTTACTCGAATGTAAACGGGTTGGATAATAAGATAAAAAAGAGGGATGGTTCATTACCATTTTCAAAGAGAAAACACAGACATTATTTTCATACACGAAACTCACTTGAGGGGGACTAATTGTAAAGTTCTAGAGAAAGGTGGATATAAGTTGCTGATATGTTATGGATTAAAGACAGGCTCCAGTAGGGTAGCAGTCTTAAAGAAGGGTCTAGTGAACAACTCACTAGACTCATTTATTACCTAAAGATGAACTGGGAAAACGGTACAGGGACATTTTTGGATGGTGAATGGGAAGAGGCGATTAGTGCTCCTGCAGAGGTGTGAATCTGGACAGCACTTAGACTGGTGCAACAACAAATTCTGCATAGAGTATACCTCATCAGAGAACATTCGGTTCGAATGAGGGGAAATGGCCCCATTATATTTATATTCACTAAAAAACATAGGTTTTAGGGAAAGTTATAGTTAGTTGGACTTTTCACTCGTACAAAACGGATAAATTCCCCCGTTATCGTTAGTTAGTCGACCCCAACTAAGACTGTTTCCCTGTCCCTCTTACGAGGAATTTTGCAGCTTGGCACATACGGTTGCCTCGGGCTCTCGGCTTGACCCTTTACCTCCCAAATTCTGGAAGGCCTTCCACGCAGAACTCTTTCCGCCTCTGCATTCCATCTGTCTCCAGTCTCTGGAGCTGGCCTCGGTTCCTGACTGTTGGAAGCTAGCAGTAGTGTCACCTCTGCTCAAGAAGCCAACGCTAGGCCCTGCTTGCCTCTCCAACTATAGGCCAATCTCCCTGCTCCCATTTCCTATCAAGATCATGGAAAAATGGGTGACCCGCTCGCTCTCAGGCTTTCTGGAGAACATCGGTTGGTTTGATGAGGCACAGTTTGGCTTCCGCCCCGGGCACGGGACGGAGTCGGCACTGGTAACCGTATTGGACAACCTTCGTTCGCGTGTCGACAGTGGTCGGGCAGCCTTTTTAGTGCTGCTCGACATGTCGGCCGCGTTCGATACGGTCTGCCATCAAACCCTCATCAGAAGACTGGAGGAGTGTGGGGTCACAGAGAATGCAAGAGATTGGTTGACTTCCTATTTGGGTAGCCGGCAACAGTTGGTCTCGCTTCCTCCATTCCGCTCCGAGCCAAGGAAAGTTGGACAGGGGGTCCCACAGGGCTCGGCCATCAGCCCTATACTTTTTAATCTGTATCTTCGCCCCTTGGTCCAGCTTATAAAATCTTTTGGTGTCTCGGCTTTTAATTATGCCGACGACACCCAGCTGGTCTTTTCTCTGGAAGGAAACAACGCGGTTCCGTCGGAGACATTTCATCGCCGTATGGCAGCCACAGCAGATTGGCTACGGGCCAACTCCCTCCAATTTAACAGCTCAAAGACGGAGGTGCTCCACTGTTCCATTGACCGGATTCCGCGGGCTCTTCCAGAGAACTTCTGGCCTACCACCTTCCCCGAACCAGTAGCGGCGGCGGATTCAGCTCGCAACTTGGGGGTAATCTTCGGCCCAAATTTACAGCTTGATCTGCACGTAAACAAAACCATCTCTACGTGCATGATGCTGTTACGCATGTTGCGTAAAGTTCTGCCCCTTCTCCCCGCCCAGACCAGGCCAGAGGTAGTCCGCAGTACCATTCTAAGTCGATTAGACTATTGCAATGCGCTACTTCTGGAGGCCCCAAAAAATCTGCTGGGGAAGCTACAACGGGTGCAGAACATGGCCGCCAAGTTGGCTCTCTCTCGTTCCAGGTCTAGCTCTTCCACTCTTGCTCTAAGAGACCTACATTGGCTTCCGATACATCTGCGAGTGATGTACAAAGCTGCGTGCCTGGTGTTTAAGGCAGCACACCAACAGGGCCCAGTACCACTTCGTAATATGTTTGCCTGGTACTCTGCCTCGCGGCCCCTCCGTTCCTCTTCGGCACAACTGCTGGTGGTCCCGAGGTTTCAGAGAGCTAGGATGGGTGGCCGCTCATTTAGTGTTGCAGCGGCCAAACTTTGGAACTCCCTGCCTCTTTCTCTGAGAAGCCACAAGGACTACCTGCCGTTTAGGAAAGCGTTGAACACGCATCTCTTTCCGACAATTGCCTGAGCAGCGAGAAGCGATTCGTCCCGAAGTTCAAAGCGCCAGGATGCCCTCTGGGTGACAGGTCTGCGCTCTATAAATACACAAAATAAATAAATAAATAATAAATAAGTTCAGCTAACTATAACTCACGCCCCAACAATGCACTGCTGATGACGTCACACATTATATCACTCATGACATGGTCAGTGACAATTTGCCAATGTGCAACATTCCGTCCATCAACTTGTGTGTTTTGCTGCTCGCCCTATGTGGGAAGGGTATGCCCAGACGTGGGTCCCATGCTCACTACGCCACTGGAGTCAAGCTATCCTGGCTGATGACGGCTGATAGCCAGAAATCGGTCCTAGGATGCTTGATTCCGGTCCAGGGAAGACATGGCTTGGCAGTTCAGGCTGGACTGTTCCCATGAGACACAGGGTAAAGACTGATTTGCATATGGCCATGTCTGAATTGGTGTGACTTGGTGAGCAAAATAACGATGGATTAAACCCAGATCTGTGACTGGGGGGATGAATGTTTGCCAATGTGCAACATTCCGTCCATCAACTTGTGTGTTTTGCTGTTTAACCAGGCCTAGAGCCAGTGCTTTGCTAAAAGACACTTAGAATACAGTGAAAACACCTACATACACTAGGGAACACTATGCGTTGGGGTTAGCATGACCTCCTCTGTAAGGCCCTAGTACCTAATAGGGCAGGGGGATTAAAACTACCTCTAAGTCAGAGGTGCAGAAATAAGCTACTTTAACTAGTAGTCGCATTTGCAGAGTGGTGGAGAAAGGGTGCTGGGCGTCCAACCAACGCTCAGGAATTCTGCTGCGTAGGACTGACAGGAGGTACCAGGAGGGATTCTTGGCCCCCAAACTCCCTCAGGACTAAATTGGACTTTATCCCCCATCCCGTAGTCTGCCACCAAGCATGTATGCAGAGTGGTAGAGAAAGTGGGCTATGTCCTCCGAAGACCTACCTTTTACCTCCAGTAAGCCCCACACAGTGGGATTGGTGAGAGGTAGACAACGGCCATGCCCCCTTTCTCCACCACTTGGCAAATGTGCCCCCCTGGCGCGTTGTAAATTGGGGGATTAAGTCCCCTTGAATCCTGAGGGTCCCTGGGGTCCAAATAGTCCACCAGGTATCTCCAGTAAGCGCCACAGAGATGCTTTGCAGAGAGGTGTAAAAAGGGGCATGGCCTGGACCACCTCTCTGCAATGCAGTGCAGTGGCGCTTACTGGAGGCACCTGGTGGGCTAGTTGGCCCCCAGGGACCCTCAGCATTGAAGAGGAATTAATTTCCCAACTTAAAACGCGCCACAGGACGTGTTTGCACACATGTCACCTCTGGCCCCGCCCCCTCCCTTCACCACTCCGCAAACGCACCCCGTGGCGCGTTTGAGTTGGGAGATTAAGGCTGCTTGAATCCTCGGAGTCCCTGGGGTCCAACTAGCACATCAGGTACCTCCAGTAAGCGCCACAAAGCTGGGTTGCAGGGAAGTGTAAAAAGGGGCATGGCCTGGACCACCTTTCTGCAATGCAGCCTTGTGGCGCTTACTGGAGGTACCTGGTGGGCTAGTTGGCCCCCAGGGGCCCTCAGGATTGAAAGGGAATGAATTCCCCAACTTTAAACGTGCCACAGGGCGTGTTTGCACACATGTCACCGCAGGCCTTCACCACTCTTCCAACGCGCCTCGTTGCGTGTTTTAAGTTGGGAGATTAAGTCCCCGTGAATCCTGAGGGTCCCTGGTGTCCAACTAGCCCATTAGGTACCTCCAGTAGGCACCACAGAGCTGCGTTGCATAGAAGTGTAAAAAGGGGCGAGTCTTAGACCACCTCTGTGCAACGCAGGCCTGTGGTACTTACTGGAGTTACCTGGTGGGCTAGTTGGCCCCCAGGGGCCCTCAGGATGGAAGGGGAATTAATTCCCCAACTTAAAAGGCGTCACAGGGTGTGTTTGCACACATGTCACCTTAGGTCCCGCCCCCTCCCTTCACCACTGTGTAAACACCCCCGTCGCATGTTTTAAGTTGGGGGATAAAGTCCCCTTAAATCCTGAGGGTCCCTGGGGTCTAACTAGCCCCCCAGGTACCTCCAGTAAGCACCACAGAGCTGCATTGCAGAGAGGTGTAAAGAGGGGCGTGGCCTGGACCACCTCTCTGCAACGCAGCACTGTGGCGCTTACTGGAGGTACCTGGTGGGCGAGTTGGCCCCCAGGGACTCCCAGTATTGAAGGGGAATTAATTCCCCAACTTAAAATGAGCCAGAGGGCGTGTTTGCACACATGTCACCTTAGGCCCGACCCCTCCTTCATCACTGTGTAAACGCACCCGTGGTGCGTTTTAGGTTGGGGGATAAAGTCCCCTTGAATCCTGAGGGTCCCTGGGGTCTAACTAGCCTCCCAGGTACCTCCAGTAAGCGCCACACAGCTGCGTTGCAGAGAGGTGTAAAGAGGGGCATGGCCTAGACCACCTCTCAGGAATGCAGCACTGTGGCGCTTACTGGAGGTACCGGGCGGGCTAATTGGCCCCCAGGGACCCCCAGTATTGTAGGGTAATTAATTCCCCAAATAAAATGTGCCACAGGGCGCGTTTGCTGAGTGTTGCTGGTAAGGGGCGGGGCCTCGGCGATGCCGGTCTTTATTTTTTTTTTAAGAAGGGGAGCTGTGTAGCCCCCCTTCTTTACCTATTTTATCGGCTCCCGGGGCATGGCCAGAGTTCTTTTTTTAATATGTATTTGGAGGGGGCTGCATGGCCCCCCTACTCGGGCCATTTATGGCCCGAGGCCCGCCTTTGCGTGTTAAAAAAAAAAAATATATATATATATATTATGGGCGGGGTCGCGTGGCACCCCTCCCGGGCTACTCCTTGCCCCGGGGATCCCATACTCCGGGGCCTGTCCTCTCGTTGGGGACTGTGGGGGGAGCCTCAATGCCCTCAGGGTCCCAACTGGCTCCCCGCCTCCACAATTACAATTCACAATGCCCCGGGACTTGGCCCACCCGGGTTCTAAATATTAACAAAGCGCAGGAGCCCGTGCTTCGTTTTTTAAAATTTTCTCGGCCGGATTCACGCACTCAGCGCGAAGTTGGACGCCTGTTTTTTCTTTTTAAATTATTTTCTGGGCCATGGGGGTCTTTGTGGGACCCCCTGAGCAGGCCTAGGGGGTCAGGGTGTTTCTACCCTTCCCCCTTTTCTTGTTTTTCGCGTTTCTTGTGACTCGAGTCACAAGAGGGTTACCAACACTTCCTGGTTTGGAGTGTTGACAGCCAATTCGAATATTAGCTTGTGGTCGGGAGGGTGCGCGGATCCACCGCGCCTCTATATATTGAAACTTTTATTTTTTGATTTTCTCAGCAACTACTAAACGAATTTACAACATTTAAAAAAAGGTCTCTTTCTGAACCAAGGGCTAGCTTTTTGCCAAATTTGGTGTAATTCCGTTCAGCAGTTCGAGCTGTAACCGTGTCTAAAGTTTCCTATGGGAAATTATTTTTCTGACCTCTATTTTTTTAATTTCTCAGGAACTACTGAACGGATTTACACCATTTAACAAAAAGGTCTCTTTCTGAACTAGGGGTTACCTTTATGCCAAATTTGGTGCAATTCCGTTCAGCAGTCGGGCTACAGCCGTGTCTAAACTTTCCTAAGGGAATTAGCATGGAAAAAACACGTTTTGGGACCCCCCTTTTTTCTAAGCCCCCGCTTGTCGAATCACCCCGACCGGAGGGCCCCACGAGTTTTGAAAATTTCACGAACATTCGTCAACCGGCACCAAAGTTATTGGGAAAAGAAAAAATGCTTTTCCTCGGGAAACTAGGTCCAACTATAACTACCTACTGGCAACCGCCAGTAGATAATATACTTTTATGGTCACATTGGCTGAAATAACATTTTCTGAATTAAATTGAAATATTTGTGACTTTTAGAAATGGATAAAGAACATGGTTGTTTACATTTGTAAGCAGTGAATCACCTTTCTCATGCCTCCTCCTTTCACATCCCCAATGACCAGCAGGAGTGCCACTAAAGCTTAAGTTAAAATATAGCATAGCACCACTTTGCCGATAGACAAACCAGGGCTCAGGGCCTGTCCCCCTGGTTCTCGCAGCATACTCTAGAGATGTCCTCCTGAAATTGGACCCGAACTGCAGGAACATGTGCTGCTCGATGCTATTTCCGGATGCGCTCAGCAAGGGATACTCAGCTCCCTGCCCCAAATGCCACTTGAAGATCCCATATTCATGGGGCATACTACCAGGCATAAGTCCCATTTAAAAAATCACTCCTCAGGTGCAGGACACCCCGCTCTTGTCAAAGCCATGCTCCTGTATGCCAGATCACTAATAAAACATAGCTTGGAATGAGCTATGTTGATAGAGGAACACAAAATGATGTTGGTTTTTGTCACGGAATCCTGGTCTGATGAAACCTCAGGTCCCGATCTTGTTAAAGCCCTACCGGCTGGATATCTTTGTTACACACAAGACAGACCTATCAGGAAAGGAGGTGGGCAGGCCGTAATCTACCATAATTCTTTAGAGCCCTCCTTCCTCTCAACCTTCAACCAGACTTGTGAAGCTTTATCAGTAAATGTCCGTATTTCCCATCATGACACTTTCAAAGCTGTTCTACTCTATCGCCCTCCTGGGGCCAGAGGCTCGTTTTTAGAGTTGGTTGAAAAGCTTTTAGAGGAGGAGCTCTGTGCCACGGTGTTCATGATCTTAGGAGATTTCAACTTCTATCTTGAGGGCCCCACCAATTCTGATAATATAAAACTAGAACAAACTTTAAATGGGGGGGACATTATTCAACTAGTGCTAGATCCCACTCACTCTGTAGTGTAGTTCCTATTTTACCAATAGGCTCTGCGCATTGGAATAATATATCCTATAGATTTGACGTAAGACTTAGGTTGACTAGGTCTCTATCGCATATATTAGACTTAATTGTGAGTGCCAGCTAGCTCAGATGTCACTAGAAACTTTCTCGAATACACAAGAAGGGATTAGTTTCTGACAACTGCATAAACATGACAACTTTGTTTCCCCAAGAAAAAACGTATCTTCAGAGTTGTGGAAACAATAGATAGATATTTTACTTAGTCAATCGTGCATGCTTCGTTTAATCAGAGGTGCAAAGAAATAGAGAGACGGGCATTTTCAATAAAAGGGTTTATTGAACAGTCGTCTTTCTCATGCAGAAGAAATGAACTGCTACAATCGTAATACTGGTTTCAAAGTATAATGCGTACAGCAAGAAGAGTATTATAAAATAATCCTGTAAAAGCATGGTATTGTTTCTAAGCCATAAAATACATACATAAATAACAAAGACTAAAAGTACTCAACTGGTGCTTCTGAAATATGCATACCCCAATGTACCTAACCTAAGTCTTGTACGAGGGAAGAAGTAAGTGCTGTGTAGCATCGGTTTAGTTTCTTTGCCAAGAATCTAACCAAGATATCTCTTAGAGTCTAATCAGCTCCGTACCTTGGTTTTAGAATGAGGTCTGGTATCTCTGTCTCCGGACTCAATTTCCCAAAATTAAGCAAGGGAAGCTTGGAAACACTGGTGCTGGATTCCCAGCGAGAGAAAGACAGCCTCTCTGTCAGTGCATCAGCTGGAGGATCGGCTTCCTTTGGCACTTGCTGTAGCGAGCTGCGTCGGGCAAGTAGATAGTCGAGCTGCTCCGAACCACCGTGTGTTTGGTAGGGCAAATGTAAGCATATTTATACCTTGAAGGTGTCTAGTTTGACGTAAAGTCAGACATAATAACGTCGCCAAAAAACCCCAAGGGAATGGTAGTTCTTTGAAAACGCCATGATTTCTAGGACAAATCAATATTCAAGTAAGGGGATGTCACTGACTGCTGAAGCCGAGTTTTCCAAGAAATCGTTGTGGCTTTTTGGAACTAGTGGAAGTAGCCATGCCTGTATTTGGACAGGATGGGTTATGTCTAAATATGGGTAGGATTTCTATGCCTATATAAGGGCAATGTGAATTGTACCTATATAAGGGCATGAATTGGTAAATTACGCTTGGATCCTAAAATGCTCGACAACAACTCGGCAGGTCACACCCTAGCTGGTATATTCTCCAGCCACCCTAACATTCACTACCAAGGAGTCGTGCCACTCTCCTGGTCGGCTCATGCGGCCGTCTTCTTTGAAATTTCACTTAGCAGGCATCTCAAACCCAAACCCGAGCCCACACCCAAGGTGGAAACAAGGACCTGGAAAAACATTAATAGCTCAGAGTTAGACAACTGCTTGAAAGCAACGGTGCGCGACTGGCCTTCCTCTGTTGAAGAGGCTTTGGCTGGATACACCGAATGGCTAGATTCAGCCTGCAGAACACTAGCCCCTGTTAAAATGTGCATTCCCAAGAGGGCATTGTCATCGGCCCCCTGGTATTCTGACAGTCTAAAATTGCTAAAAGTTGAATGCAAACGGTTGGAACTCGTTTGTAGGAGAGGCTACACTAATATCACTAAAGAGGCCTATAAAGAAAGTCTCTCCTGCTACAAAAGACTACTCCTTGATACTAAAAAGAAGTACTTCGGGGAACAGATTAGTAATGCTAAATCCTCCACAAAGGAACTCTTTAAAACTATTTCAAAACTCACAACCCCTACTAGTGCCAAAAAACACGGAGTGACCCCGAATTCTGTGAAACCTTAGCCTCCTTTTTTCAGCAAAAAGTGGACATTATTTTCTCCTCTTTCAGCAATCTGCCCATAGAGGGCATTAAGATGGGGGAGCCATCAAATGACACCAAGTTAATCTCCACTCTAGACAGCTTTGCGACACTGGAGGCCCAAGAGCTCTTATTGGCAATCCAATCTGGCTCCCCTTCAGACCCATGCCCAGTATCAGTGGTCAAACGTGTCCCGAATATTATTGGGTCGGCCCTTGTCCTGGTTTTCAACACTATCTTCAAGTCGGTCTGTTTCCCAAAGCCTGGAAAAAAGCATCAATCCTCCCACTTCTGAAGAAAGCCAATCTAGACCCTAAAGAGCCAAACAACTACAGACTCATCTCCCGCCTTCCGCTGACGGCCAAGATGATGGAAAAGGAAATTCATTCTCAACTTAGCTCCTTTCCTAAGACTAATGGCCTACTAGACCCAACACAATTTGGCTTCCCTGCTGAACACAGCACTGAGCTGGCTCTGATTAAATCAACTGAATAAATCAGAGAGGCATTAGATCAGGGAGGATCCCCAATTTTAATTATGCTGGATCTCTCAACAGCCTTCGACACGGTCCACCACGAAGTCCAAGGCAAGGGAGTGGGCCTTGCCTTGGATCCCCCTTTTGACTAGTCCCCTTGAATCCTGAGGGTCCCTGGGGTCTAACAAGCCCCCCAGGTATACCGCCAGTAAGCGCCACAGAGCTGCGTTGCAGAGAGGTGGTCCAGGCCACGCCCCTCTTTACACCTCTCTGCAACGCAGCTCTGTGCTGCTTACTGGAGGCACCTGGGGGGCTAGTTAGACCCCAGGGACCCTCAGGATTCAAGGGGACTAGTCGAAAGGGGGGTCCAAGGCAAGGCCCATGCCCTTTTAAAATCCTTTCTCTTTGATAGAACCCAAACAGTGGACTTGGGCAAGCATCGATCAAGGCCTTTCTCCCTGCCCTGTGGTGTTCCACATGGTTCTGTGCTTAGCCCTACGCTATTCTTTTTTTATTTTTTTATTTTTTTATTATAACATCCTCCTTGTAAAATCGAAAAAAGGTGTCAGCTTGTGAAGACTTCCTCAGAAGTGCATGCACATTGAAACTGAGTCACACTGTTTAAGTCTTCATTCCTAAAATCGAACCCTTCTTCTTACCCTTCTAATGGCTCTCTACTCTCCTCAACACCCTCTGCCTCTCCTCCCACAGGGCACTGTCCCTAATACAAAATGAAATTACTCAGGTACGAGAAAGGCAAGAGGTAAGAGGTTCTAGTCTAGCTGGTTTTAACGATTCTTTATTGAAATTTTGTACAGTTTAATACACCCGCCCCCCCCCCAAAATAAAATACCCACCCATACAGGCAACCTTAATGCGTACATCATCTTGATGTTATTCCAAACAAGATTAAATTAAATAAGGCAATACAAATAAAATAGAAAAAGATAAACAAAAAACAAGAAAAAAGAGCACAAGAAAAGCGCCGAACATTTCTGTTACAGTAATTACTCAACATTACAAATCCGGTCTCCCTATCCACTGTGTGAGAGGATGCCATATTTCTAATCCTTTTCTTTTCTTCTTTAAACCCTTGCGGCTATATATAGCTATTTCCAGGCTATATGTAGCTAAAAATCGTGCCCACCATTGCTGAAATGTAGGTGGATATGGATCTAACCAAGCAGATGTCAAACAAATTCATAGTACAGCCATTGAGATAAACAGCAGTCCTTGTAGGGTGGCGGGTCTAGCATTCCTATCTACCCCTAGTATTATTTCAGCTGTAGTGATAGCTGCCGCGACGTGATTGGCCTGTCGCCAGGACACGCCCACTAGCGTAGCCACGCCCCCTTCAACACAAAACGCGTGCTGACCACAAGCGCAGCGTTTTGCTAGCTTTAGCTCTTGAGGCACAGCCGGGAGCAGGGACAAACAGCTCACTTTAATTTGCACTTTACACTGTACTATTGCTTTTAAAATCGCCGTTTCTGTTCATCCCTCGCCACTCAGCAGACTGCTTGCTGACGTAGGCAAGGTTCTCCTAGCTGCCGCAACGTGATTGGCCTGTCGCCAGGACACGCCCACTAGCTAAGCCACGCCCCCTTCAACACAAAACGCGCGCTGACCACTAGCGCAGCGTTTTGCTAGCTTTAGCTCTCGAGGCACAGCCGGGAGCAGGGACAAACAGCTCACTTTAATTTGCACTTTACACTGTACTATTGCTTTTAAAATCGCCGTTTCTGTTCATCCCTCGCCACTCAGCAGACTGCTTGCTGACGTAGGCAAGGTTCTCCTAGCTGCCGCGACGTGAGCCTGTCACCAGGACACGCCCACTAGCGTAGCCACGCCCCCTTCAACACAAAACGCGCGCTGACCACAAGCGCAGGGTTTTGCTAGCTTTAGCTCTCGAGGCACAGCCGGGAGCAGGGACAAACAGCTCACTTTAATTTGCACTTTACACTGTACTATTGCTTTTAAAATCGCCGTTTCTGTTCATCCCTCGCCACTCAGCAGACTGCTTGCTGACGTAGGCAAGGTTCTCCTAGCTGCCGCGACGTGATTGGCCTGTCGCCAGGACACGCCCACTAGCGTAGCCACGCCCCCTTCAACACAAAACGCACGCTGACCACAAGCGCAGCGTTTTGCTATCTTTAGCTCTCGAGGCACAGCCGGGAGCAGGGACGAACAGCTCACTTTAATTTGCACTTTACACTGTACTATTGCTTTTAAAATCGCCGTTTCTGTTCATCCCTCGCCACTCAGCAGACTGCTTGCTGACGTAGGCAAGGTTCTCCTAGCTGCCGCGATGTGATTGGCCTGTCGCCAGGACACGCCCACTAGCGTAGCCACGCCCCCTTCAACACAAAACGCGCGCTGACCACAAGCGCAGCGTTTTGCTAGCTTTAGCTCTCGAGGCACAGCCGGGAGCAGGGACAAACAGCTCACTTTAATTTGCACTTTACACTGTACTATTGCTTTTAAAATCGCCGTTTCTGTTCATCCCTCGCCACTCAGCAGACTGCTTGCTGACGTAGGCAAGGTTCTCCTAGCTGCCGCGACGTGACTGGCCTGTCACCAGGACACGCCCACTAGCGTAGCCACACACCCCTTCGAACCCCTCCCTTCCTCTGCTACAAAGCATGAGCGGACGAGCGCAGCGGGCGCGACGATTGCGCGCCGAAGCCGCGCCTAAGCCAGGCCCGTCTGCGCCCGTCCGCGACCGGACACGGCCCAGGGCCACGAACTCTGGCCCCTCAATGTGTTATTCTTCCCAACAACTCAGACAGCTTAACCCTGGCTACGTCTGTCAACATTGTATCTCCTTGCCCCTTTCTACTGCTGTGGGTATAACCCCTGCCCCTTGTCCTGGATGCCAATACCAACTCCCGCCTCCCTGTCTGTCAGATTCGTTAGTTACTGACGCCCCCACTAACATATGCCCTCAGGATACGAATATCACTTCCTTTCATGGCTGTCAAGCAGCGCTCATTAATACGCGCTCCCTTCCATGCCATAGCATATTTATTAGTGAGTTTATCATTGCACACGATCTTGACTTCCTTTTTGCCACTGAAACCTGGGGAGATGCGGGCTCAGGACCGGACTTTTGCCAGGCAACCCCTGATGGCTACAGTGTTGCGAGACATGACAGACAAATAGGAAGAGGTGGAGGACTTGCTATCATTTATAAGAATCAATACCGCACTACGTTGGACCCCATCCAATCCTCTAACTGTGAAGCAGCAACCTTTGCTATTAACATTAATTGTAAACAAACCTTTAAAGGTATTTTGTTATACCGACCTCCTGGACCTCAGAACTCCTTTCTTGGTTCCCTCTCTGAGCTTAATGACTACATTATAGGCTCGACTGATTACACGATATTGGGAGATTTTAACTTTCCTCTGGAGGAACAGGGAAACCACGACACCATTCAACTCACCGCTGATTTCCTAACCCTAGGACTTCAACAATTGGTAAAAGGAATTACTCACCAGGCGGGACACACATTAGATGGTTTGTTCACTAACAACCCTCTTATCTCTGTTCTAGATATCCTGCCCCTTACATGGACTGATCACAGGGCCATTATCTTCGGTATATATACTCGACCGGTTAATCTTCCCCCTCCCAGGCCACCCAGTAGGGTAGGAATCCGTGCTTGGAAGAATGCTGATATCCCTCAGATGGTCTTGACACTATCCTCCCCTATAAGAGGACCTAACCCTGTCCCCTCAGCCTCCGATCTCCAAGATTGGATTAGGAACGCTGCCGATCAGGTAGCCCCGGAGAAGTCTATTCGAACTAACAGAAGATCCCCGTCGGCGGTGTGGTACACAGAAGAGCTTAGGCTTCACCGACAACATTGTAGGAACCTAGAAAGGCGCTGGAGGAAATCTTATTGCCCCATAGCTAAGCAATCCTACAAAGATGCCTTGACAATTTATAAAAAGGCTATCACTGCTCGAAAAATGACCTTTTTCTCGACCCAAGTAGATAATGCCAGGAACTCTGCTAGAGAACTGTTCTCACTGGTCACCTCCTTGTCCACTCCTTCCTCGGGTCTTGGAGCTGAACCTTCCCAGCCTTTCTGTAATGCGCTGTCCACCTTTTTCATCACTAAAGTGGCAGATATCTACGCATCTTTTGCTGGGGATGCAGGGACAAGATCTACTGTTAGCAGTAAGGAAGTACCTGTCACGGACCATGATCCCTTCTCTTCGTTCGTCTCCACCACACAAGACCAAATTAGCAGACTCATTTCCATCACCAAGTCTGGCTCCCCCTTGGACCCCTGCCCCCCCTCAGTGATGGCCAATTTAAGTGAGGTGATTTCTCGCCCACTCATGGAAATCTGTAACATCGCATTTCAAACTGGCCACTATCCGGCCCCGTGGAAGAAGGCAGTGATTAAGCCTCTTTTGAAAAAGCCCTCCCTGGATCCCACCGCGCTGGCCAGTTACAGACCCATTGCGTGGCTCCCCTTTCCTGCCAAAATATGCAAAGCACTGATGAATAAACAACTCTCAGAGTTCGTCGATACTCACCAACTTTTAGACGAAACGCAGTTTGGCTTCAGGAAAGGGCATGGTACCGAGACCGCTCTAATAAAAGCCTCAGATGAGATCAGAGCCATTATGGACCAGGGAGGTGTGGCCATTCTGATTCTTCTGGACCTGTCCGCAGCATTTGACACGGTCGACCATGCTATTTTGGTCGACCGTGTCACAGCTCTGGGGATAAACGGCACGGCCAGAGATCTAATTTCATCTTTTCTGGCCGACCGTACCCAGACAGTCAAGCTGGGTAATTTCTACTCTCCCGTCTCCGCACTACCTTGTGGAGTTCCACAGGGCTCCTCGCTAAGTCCCACGTTATTTAACATCTACGTAGCGGACTTAGCGAGGGTAATAAAGGCCCATGGGGTGCGATTGACATCCTATGCAGACGACACCCAACTGGTGCTGGCGATCCATAAGGACGGCCCAGTGGTGGCAGCCAATTTCCAGGAGGCCATGCTCGATGTCAGTACTTGGAAGTCCTCCAACTGACTGAGGCTTAACTCGGACAAAACCGAGGTTATGACCTTTGGCAATCTCTCCCCTGAATGGTCCTCCATTTGGTGGCCCAACCAGCTGGGCTCTCCACCGGTCCCAGTGGAAAAGGCGAGAAACCTGGGAGTTATTTTTGACAGCAAGCTGACATTTAACCTTCACGTCAACAAGGTTGTGTCATCTGTCTTCTTTACTCTAAAGAAAATTAAGAAATTGCTGCCTTATCTCCCTATCTCAGCTGGGAAGACCCTAGTTACCACCCTGGTGTTTTCCAAAATTGATTACGGAAATGCCCTATTTCTCAACTCTCAGAAACTCGTTCTGTCTAAGCTACAGTCTATACAGAACGCGGCTGCTAGAATTCTTTTAGACATTCCCCGCCGCCAGCCTACTACTCTCGCCATTCGCCAGCTTCATTGGCTCAGAGTAGAGAGCCGTATTAAATTCAAGGCCCTCTGCATTGCCTATAAGGCAGTGCCTGGCGTCGGACCCAAGTTTCTGACGGAGGCATTTCAGTTGTACACCCCTAAAAGGCTGCTGAGATCTGCCAACACCTGCCTCCTACCAGTACCCCGCACGAGAACAGCAACTTGGGGAGACAGACGTTTTCTGGTTGCTACGCCAAAGCTTTGGAATCTTCTGCCACTTACTATCAAAAACACCCCCAACTTGATGAGCTTTCGTAGGCTCTTAAAGACACGGCTGTTTAACCAGTGAATTCTGTTGTTCCGGTTTCCCGCTAGCCCACACATGCGCCGAGACACCTTCGGGTATTTGTATGCGCAATAAAAAATTCCATAAATAAAAAAAATCTCGATATTGCTCTCAAAGATTCCAGATAGAAACGTAGAAATTTCTTGTCTGATGGTACTTAGGGTTTGACAAGTGGCCAGCAGATGTATCAGATCAGCTTCTGGCATCGCACATCGAAGACATAATGTGCCTTTGCCGGTCTCCATTTAGATATCCTATCTGGGGTATAGTATAGTTGAAAGAACGTCTTGTACAATTGGGCTTGTAGTTTGGTGGACATTAATGAAGAGTTTGAAATTTCTAGTGCTTCCTGCGTTAGAGTCTGAGTAATGCCTAGTTGGTTTTGCAAGTTCAGGAGATGTTTATCTAGGTCATCTGGAAGACTTGCAACTAGACCCTTATATATTTCGCTAATTTTAACCCTGTCCGTTTGCACCACTGTTTCAATTGCTAGAGTTTTCTCCAAGGCCACGCTGCCACCCCCCTTTTTTAAAATGAAATCCCTAACTTGTAGATATTTATAAAAATCTCAGGATTCTAGCCCAAATTTTGTTTTTAAGGATTCGAATGAACGGAAACTTGTTGAATCATACAGCGAGCCGAATTGTGAAATTCCCAATCTGACCCATCGCATCATACATGGATCAGCAAAAATCTCCGGGAGATTAGTATTTCTATCAAGAGTAGTATAATAGAAGAACCTACTGAGCCCCAAGAGTTTTCGCATGTGGTTCCAGATGGTATAAATACCTTTAAGTGTTTTAAAGCGAACTTTTTTAAAATGACAATCGTATGTTAACCTCCACAAATGGTCACTTGCCTCATTGCCGAGAATAAGTTCCTGTGGGGTTGGAACAGACCAATCTGGATTAGACTCCTGCTTGGGGGTTAGGAGCACTCTACTATATTTGAGAATAGTGGCCCACAAATAAATTTTAAAGTTGGGCAACGCCAGACCACCTCTTTCCCTTGGTATGGTGATGAATCTTTGGGCTTTACGTGTTCTTCCATATCCCCAGATAAAACGAGTAAAGATATTGTCTATAGCTTTAAAAATCAATGGGTCGAAGTTTAAACAAATTGTCCGAAAAAAGTACATACATTTAGGAAAAAATAACATTTTAATAAGGTTACATCTGCCTATAATCGTTAGATCTAGATTATGCAAACTGATGAAACTTGTTTCTTCTGTTTTATAAGTGGATTCAAATTGAGGCTTACTAAATTATTTAAATTTGAGGGGATATTGACGCCGAGATATAGTGCATTATCTACAACCCTTTCATCCGAGTAGTTAATTTGGCTATTAATTATAATCTGGGTTTTAGTTTGGTTCAATTTATACCCTGATATCTCCCCAAACCTTTTTGCTTCTTCTTCCATTAGCTTAACTGCCTCCCTTGGATCGGCTGTAACAATTGCAATATCGTCTGCAAAAGCCAAGGTTTTAGTTTCACCATTGGCGGTCTTCATGGGTAGTATAGATTGGTTTGTTTCTAGCCTCAAAATGAATGGCTCTATAAAAATAGCAAACAGTAGAGGGGAGCAAGTGCAACCCTGCCTTGTACCTCTAGTCACTTTGATGGTATCGGATATGTCCCCATTAACCATGAGCACTGCTTCAGGAGTGGTATACATCGTCCGAGCAGCTTTGATGAAATGATGCCCAATCCCGCTTTTTGACATGGCTGTCCATAGATACTGCCAGGAGACCCTATCAAATGCTTTTTCTGCATCTAGCAGTATCAAGGCCATAGGGTCTCCTGCTACTTCTGCCATGTCAAAAAGCGTGATCACCCTCTGAATATGGTCGGTGGTTGATCTCCCTGGGACAAAACCATGTTGCCTGACATATATAATTTTATGAATTATTGGTGAGAGTCTACTAGCTAATAGTTTAGAATATATTTTTGAATCATTGTTTATTAATCTGATTGGACGATATACACCTCGTTCTGTAGGGACTTTATTTTTTGGGGGGAAAACAATAATTTTTGCCCGGGCCCAAGAATCCGGAGGGCGTCCACCTTGAAAAACATGAATCATTAAATTAGTTAGGATGTCTTTCAGTGTGCTGCTAAATCTGGCGTAAAATTTAACGGGAATTCCATCTAGGCCTGTTGCTTTGCCCGAGGGAAGACTATTTATTGAAAGCAGAATTTCTACCCAATCCGGAGTATCTGAAAGACTATCTTGATCTGATTGAGATAGGCGGGGCTGTGTAACTAGATCTAAATATTCATCAATTTTCTCCTGACTGTTACCTATCTCAGTATAAAGATCCGAATAATACCTCTTGAAAGCTTCCCTGATTTCTTTGGGGTCATGAGTTAATCCATGGATAGGGGCGTTAATTGCTTTGATCGTATTTTCTGAGTTCTGCTGTCTTATGCGGATTGCCAGTTGATGGCCCACCCGCTCACTCAATTCATAAATTTTCTCCTTATTCATTGTAGCCTTAACGATTGCTTTGGTAGTAAATATTTCAGATATAAGATTCCTTCCTATAGCTACATCCCTTACAGCCCTTTCTATATTGTTTCCGTCTTGAACAGCTCTAACTCGTGAGGTACCGTGATTCTGAACCTGTTCAATAAAGGTCGTCGCATCTAGACGATTTTGGTATCAGCGGACCGCAAATGACGAGTGCGGTATGTACGAGTGTTTTCGCCATAATCGATCAATGAAAACACTACGTATTCAGGGATTTCGTTCGAACCTTCGGGTTCCATTTTGTGTAGGGCAGCCATTTTGTGTGGTTGCCCTCACATAGGCCGATGACTACGGCCGAACCAGTCCTTGGGACAAGTACACCTTTAGCTGACTTCTGTGTGAACTGAACGAGCTGACTCCTTGCCCGAGGCTGACCTCGTTGAGCCAGTTCCTTGTTAGGCAGCTGGTCAGATAGAGATCAAAGAGCAGGACATTGCTGGGTTTATGGTACATGCACACACCCTTCTATCTTGCTTCTCATCTGCTTCTGTTCCTTCCTTTATGGCTTAATTACTGATTTGGGTTGAGGTCTTTTATTATGGGTCCGTCCGGCCTGTTCAAGCAGGAATGTTGGATTTTGCTTGGTCATTTCTGGTGGGCTGGACAACGGAAAGTGGGTTTGTCGTCATGCGATATGTATGAAATGTCATCATTTGATTGGACCGTTTGTATGTAACTGATGCTAGCCAGGAATGTGAATTTTAGCATAAAAGACGATGCTCCGCTCTATGAATTTGTGCAGTCTCTAGCAAACCACCCGTGTTGTGCTTCGTAGACCTCTGTTCCTGTTTGCAACCAATAAATTTGGTCTTTGACGTCACCGAGAAGTATCCTGTGTCTCTGTATTCTAAGACAGGTGAACCCGAAAACATCGGGCGTTTACCCTGTCGCCGCTGGGTTCTAAAACCCGGTTCTTCAGTTGGCGCCCAACGTTGGGCGACTTCAGCGGTACCGGTCCAAGCCTGAAGATCCTGAGGAACTTCGTGTGAAAATTCTGGAGGAAGGCCTGCCACTTCATCGACCCCTGTATGTCGTCGTGGTCCGAAAGTCTTTGCTGCGAGGTTCCCCGCTTTCCGACGGCTACGAAGCACTGCTGCCCTGACTATCGCCCTGTCTTGGAGCCATTAGACGATTTGTAGAGCGAGAAGATAGACGGGTCTTCTGGCGACGCCATTGACATTTCAGTTAAGTATGAGTGGAGCGTCTCCCAGTCCTTAGTTTTGTTTTGGTATCCCCTTGAGATTCTTTGATTTGAGACCTGCAGGCCTCAAAGCCGAGGGACTCGTGTATTCGCGAGATTGTGTTTGGTCGCCCAGCGAACATTTGGGGAGTGCCAAGGCCGACAAAGTTTAGTGAGATAGAGCATCCTGTACTGCTTGACTACCTGTACGAATTGACGGCTAAATTGCGTGTTTTGCACCAACAGGTTCATGATACACTGCCACAGGCTTCTGAAGATCCAGGACACGCCATCGAACCTGGCACCTGGGTGTTGGTAAAGAACTTCCAGCGGACCAAGAATGAGCAGCCCCGCTGGATCGGCCCCTACTTAGTCCTTTTGGCCACCCGTTCCGCAGTACGAGTGCACCGTAAAAAGAACTGGATCCACGGCGTACATTGTAAGAGGGCCCCTTTGCCTCTGCCGTACGACCGGTGGGTCCAGAGAGGACTTCCTGATTCTGAAACTAAGACCGTGCCTCGTTCTCTGCCTTTTAGCGATGCCCGTTTGATTGGAACGAACACTGAGCGAGAAAGTGACGATCTTCTGCAAGAAGCTGTGCCTCTGTTGAATCGTTTGGACAGTTCTGAACCTGAGCTCTTATTCCGTGAACAGACATTGCCTGGCAAAGAGCGTTATAATTTGCGACCAAGAGTCGCTGGACTAATAAAGAAGTAAAATTCTTTCTTTTACTGAATTTTTAAGGTTAAGCTCTCCTCTGAGGAACTATTTTGATTTTTGTTTTTCGAACCACCATCCGGGTTCAGCTGTAGGGTCACGGTGTCAAGTCTTTGGAGTGCAAGCCGAAGACGTTAGGTCGACGGTTCTGGTTGGTCTGTGGGCGTTTCCCTAGACTGACAGACGCATTCCTTAGCACAGAACACCCTACCACCGCGAGCAGCAAAGTAGAGAGGATGGAGTTTTTCGAGATGGAGAGACCTGTTGAAAGAATAAGCTTCAAGAGCAAAATCTGTAAAATAATGAGTAGAAAACGTTTTTTGATATTGTGTTTGTTTATGCTGTTTAGCTTAATGATGTTTTTAATTGGATATGTGACATTCTCTTTTCAAGTGACGTTCGAGCCCACTATGCAACCTATGCCTCCTCCTACTGTTTCTTCGCATTCTTTTCACCCTCTGCCCGAACATGAAATTGTTAGAAGACTGGAATTTGCTAATAATTCCTTTTTTCAGCTCCTGCATCAACACCAGCTAGTAATGAACACGACAAATTGTTGGCTTTGTGGCCTTATGCCCCATACTACCGATAAAGGTATTCCTTACTTGGTTTTGCCTTTTAGCTATAATGGTTCTATTTGGGCATACAGAACGATGTTCATTTATGCTTATGGAGTCTATCCCCAACGTTCCGTGAAAGATAGTCCAAAGACTAGTGCTCTGGTCAAGGGTATAGTTGACATGATTAGGGGAATTAGTTCCTATGAGACTATCCCGAGGGATGAGACACAAGCATACATTGGATGGAACGTTACTGGATATGGAGTTAGTCTGAGTGTTAACCAGCGAGCGAAGAAATCCCCTCCGATTTGGATAGTGCCCCATCAGGGTCATTATTGTCTGCAAGGTAATGGCAAGAATCTGAGAGCTCAGCTAGGGAAGAGCGTCTGCACTGAGACGTATGTTTTTGCGCCCCAGACTTCCCCAGCGTTCCTAGCAGCTAAGGGTACCTATTTCATCTGTTACGATAAAGCGTATACATGGTTGCCCCCTGACTTTTCAGGCACATGTTTTGTTTCGTTCCTGTTACCTCCCACATTTACAGCTGCGGCAGATTACCACAAGACGAGAGTTGCTAGAGGTGTCTTCAGTAAGGAAGATACCGCAGGACAAGAATTGGGAGATTTCTTTAAAGGTTTTCTGCCGTTTTGGGGACCTATGGCTAATAGCAGGAACATTCGACAGTTGACGAGAGTGTTTGAGTCCACCATAGTCGAAACTGCCGGTGCCCTTAGTAACTTGACTGCTGAGCTCTAGTCGGATTGCCTTATGACTCTTCAGAACAGAGTTGCGCTAGATGTCATACTTGCAGATAGAGGAGGGGTGTGTAAATTGATTCAATCGAGCTGCTGCGTTTTCATTCCAGACAATGCTCCAACAGTTTTCCAGGCCATTTCCAGGCTACATAATATCTCTGAGTCTGTACATATAGACGAAGGAGATTGGTCGTTGATGGGATGGTTTTGGGGATTGTTATCCACGTGGGGATGGAAGATTCTGATGGTCATTGGGATGATCTTAGCTATCCTTTTCCTTTTCTGTCTTTGCGTACAGTGTGCTCCTGCTATTTGTGGCCTTTGTGCTACTTCGTGTGCAAGGAAACCTGTCCAGGTGGGGGTTGCTAAGTACTAGGATGATGCTACAGCAACATCTTGATGATCTGATGAATATAGACCTGGATTCAGACTGACATGGGTTTGGGTTTGTTACCTATGTAAGGGCAAAAGGAGGGTCTGAGGTTCCGTGATTCTGAACCTGTTCAATAAAGTTCGTCGCATCTAGGCGATTTTGGTATCAGCGGACCACAAATGACGAGTGCGGTATGTTCGAGTGTTTTCGCCATAATCGATCAATGGAAACACTACGTATTCAGGGATTTCGTTCGAACCTTCGGGTTCCATTTTGTGTACGGCAGCCATTTTGTGTGGTTGCCCTCACATAGGCCGATGACTACGGCCGAACGAGTCCTTGGGACACGTACACCTTTAGCTGACTTCTGTGTGACCTGAACGAGCTGACTCCTTGCCCGAGGCTGACCTCGTTGAGCCAGTTCCTTGTTAGGCAGCTGGTCAGATAGAGATCAAAGAGCAGGACATTGCTGAGTTTATGGTACATGCACACACCCTTCTATCTTGCTTCTCATCTGCTTCTGTTCCTTCCTTTATGGCTTAATTACTGATTTGGGTGAGGTCTTTTATTATAAGTCCGTCCGGCCTGTTCAAGCAGGAATGTTGGATTTTGCTTGGTCATTTCTGGTGGGCTGGACAACGGAAAGTGGGTTTGTCGTCATGCGATATGTATGAAATTTCATCATTTGATTGGGCCGTTTGTATGTAACTGATGCTAGCCAGGAATGTGAATTTTAGCATAAAAGACGATGCTCCGCTCTATGAATTTGTGCAGTCTCTAGCGAACCACCCGTGTTGTGCTTCGTAGACCTCTGTTACTGGTTGCAGCCAATAAATTTGGTCTTTGACGTCACCGAGAAGTATCCCGTGTCTCTGTATTCTAAGACAGGTGAACCCGAAGACATTGGGCGTTTCCCCTGGCGCCGCTGGGTTCTAAAACCCGGTTCTTCACTAGGTCTACTTCCTTTCTTGCTAAATTTTCCTGTAGATTTATTAACTTTTGTTTTTCCTCTTTATTGTTTTTTATTGAAAATCTAAGAGTTTCCCCCCTTATTCCAGCTTTCAGTGAGTCCCAGACCACCTCCAACGGGGCACTACCCATATTAAACTTTAAATATTCTGGGATCCAATTTTCCATATGTATACAGTACTGTTTGTTAATCAATAGTGCTCTTTCGAAAGTCCAAATACTATGATCAGATTGAATCGTCCCAATATCCATGCTTATAATTAGAGGATTGTGATCGGAAAGAACCCTGGGTAGCCGCTCTATAGAGCAACTAGAAACAATGGTATGTGATACAAATATATAGTCTAGTCTAGCTAGTTTTTGATGGGGGTGGGAAAAGAAAGTGTAGATTGGGTTGTATGGATGTTTCATCTCCCAACAATCTACTAACCCGTGGGTATAGCAAAGCGCTTCCAGGGCTTTAAAAGTTTTTGGTTTCCTGCCTAGATAATTAAAGTTGTTTCCTGAAAACCAGTTTGGTGGAAGGTTAAGATTAAAATCGCCGCAGACAATCATGGGTACCGGCCAATGTGCGAGTTCATTAGATAAAAATAGCAATAGTTCCGGATCGTCAATAAGACACCCATACACTGAGCAAATCGTGAGTTTTTTCCCCGTAGCACATTGGCCCTCGGTGATTACCCATTTACCACATGAGTCTGCACCAGATCTTGTGAAACGGAATCCACCACCACGTGCCAAAATAGCCACCCCACGTGTTTTGTTTGCCTGTGTAGTAGCGACGCCTAATCTATATCCCAGATTTTTCAATATGTGTCTTTGGGACCCCTCGACATGGGTCTCCTGGAGACAAACGGTATCCGCCCCAATTGACTGAAGACCAATCGCTGTTTTTTGTCTTTTTTTGAGATCATTAAGCCCACATATGTTGATAGTCAATATTTTTAGTTTAGCCATTTATAAATGTAAAGGGTTTTTTTTGTATATTTTGGAACATGCTTTTTTTAATCGTGCGGAGGGCCCGTTTTTCTATCTTAATTATACGCAAAGTCATAAATTCTGACCTGTTTTTTTGCCTGTATGGTCGCCCCCCTCCTCTAAAACCCCTCTCTTAACTCCCCACCCCCCTCCCCTAGACCTCACCCCCTCCCTCCACCATCTAGTGAGGCTACCTGGTTCCCAAGGAACAAGGTTGTGGGCATCATGTGATCCGTAAGCAGCTGGCATCTCCGCGTCCCAAACCCTGTAGCTATTGGGAGTGGAGGTATAGTTAGTCTTAGGCAATAAAAGTTCTTATATTCATTACGCACAAACATAGTATCTGTCTGTGCTACCAATGTTACCCCCCCCCCCTCCTCTCCCTTTCACAAAATGTCCTTCACTTCATGCCGCTGGTGCCCTATTAATTAACTTAAAATTACAAACTATTTGTTATGTTTTTTTCCTTTTTTCAGTTTATCTTTGTCTTTGCTGTTTTCTGTAATCTCCTTTAAATATGTTTGCGCCTGGATTTCACTGATGAAACTTCTGGTGATGCCATTAAAGATGATCTTCAGTCTGGCAGGATTCTGTAAAAATACAGTGGCTCCCAACTGTTCAAAAGGGGTAAAGAGTTGCCGCAGCCGCCATCTTCTTTCCACCGTCGCGTGGGCAAAGTCAGGTCTACTAAAAAACATATACCCTTTGTGTTCTCTTTTGCGGGTTGGACATGCCAGGTCAAAGATTGCTTCACTTAGGATAAAGTTGACAAAATAGACCAACATTGTTCTTGGATATTTCTCCGATGTGTAGCCCTACACTATTCAACATATATGTGTCCCCGTTAGCAGCCCTTATTCGATCATTTGGGCTCCAGCTGACCTCCTATGCCGATGACACACAAATAGTGTTGTCAATACAGAAGGGAAAAGAGGCTGAGACAGGTCGGGACTGTCACGACTGCATGCAAGCCATCGCAAGCTGGATGTCAGCTAACTGCCTTAAGCTAAATACAGGGAAAACTGAGGTGATCATCTTCGGCAATTTTTCGAACCTTTGGTCTCCCGATTGGTGGCCTGAAATCATGGGCCCGCCCCCAGTCCCCACCATTAAGGTGAAGAACTTGGGGGTGATCGTGGACTCTAAACTCTCCTTTGGGGATCAGATCAGCCGAGTCGTTTCCTGCTGTTTCCATCTTCTCAGGATCTTGAGGAAAATTACATTTCTTCTTCCTGAAGATTGCCTCAGGACAGTAGTCACTGCTTTCCTTTTGTCTCAACTTGATTACTGTAACGGCCTTCATCTTAACATCCAAACAAGCATTTACAATGCAATGGTCTCTGCATTATTAAAGGTAGAGCTATTGGCATTGATCATGACATTTTTTTTATTTTTTTAATCTTCAATAAACGTCATTGTCATTTACACCGCCAATAGCTTACTCGTTAAATAAATGGCATTGTCATTTGCAATGCCAATAGGTTAATCGCTCGCAAATGCATGACCTATTGCATTTACACACACACACCTAGAGCCACACACACACACATACCCAGAGCCACACACACACACATACCCAGAGCCACACACACACACATACCCAGAGCCACACACACACACACATACCCAGAGCCACACACACACACACATACCCAGAGCCACACACACACGGGGGAGCAAGCACAGCCAGGGGGCGGGGGAGCAAGCACAGCCAGGGGGCGGGGAAGCAAGCACAGCCAGGGGGCGGGGAAGCAAGCACAGCCAGGGGGCGGGGAAGCAAGCACAGCCAGGGGGCGGGGAAGCAAGCACAGCCAGGGGGCGGGGAAGCAAGCACAGCCAGGGGCGGGGAAGCAAGCACAGCCAGGGGGCGGGGAAGCAAGCACAGCCAGGGGGCGGGGAAGCAAGCACAGCCAGGGGGCGGGGAAGCAAGCACAGCCAGGGGGCGGGGAAGCAAGCACAGCCAGGGGGCGGGGAAGCAAGCACAGCCAGGGGGCGGGGAAGCAAGCACAGCCAGGGGGCGGGGAAGCAAGCACAGCCAGGGGGCGGGGAAGCAAGCACAGCCAGGGGGCGGGGAAGCAAGCACAGCCAGGGGGCGGGGAAGCAAGCACAGCCAGGGGGTATGGGAGCAAGCACAGACTGCTTTTGCCTGTCTCTAAAATACCCTTGTTGCTCAAAACAGCCATCCTATATTGGAAAGCTACATTGAAATACACCAAATACATACATAAAATACATACATAAACTGTTTGACTATAGCAAATACAATGGAAAAGTCATATGTCACTGAATGTAAGATTGGAAGACCAACTGTGTATTATGTTGATGATTCTTGAAACCTATAATAATGCTATGCTCGATTGTAATGATAACCTGAATAAAACCAATAAAAGTATGTTTAAAAAAAGCTAGTAGCTATTTTCTTTTATGTTGTGTGCACACCAGAGCTCGCAGGCCAGAGTATTGTGCTGAGTGGGCCCCCTGCAGCTTGCGGGCCGCAGCACCACGGGGCCTGTGGGGGCCTGTGTTACACCACTATGTTTAGAGGGGGCTGGGTGAGTGCTCTAAGATCTATTTATTGTTCTCACTAATCATGGTTCACATATTGAGATTAACCTAACCTTTTAGGTGGCGCTAAGAGGTGAAATACGACAAAGCCTCTGCTCTGTGGGGCCGGGCGAGAGGTGATGGTCAGAGTGGAGATGCAGGGGCGCTACAACAAAGCCTCAATAACATGTAAATGGTCTTTTAAAGACCTGCTAAGTACTTTGGTGCGGCTGTCTGGGTGTGTGCGCTGAGGAAGCTGAAGGCTGACACAGACAGACAGACACACACACACAGTGAGATGACAGAGGGGGAGGGAGAGGGAGGGGAGAGTGAGGGCAGGAGGGAGAGAGGGGGCAGGAAGGAGAGAGAGGGCAGGCGGGAGAGAGATGGAGAGGGAGGGCAGGAGGAAAGGGTGGCCAGGAGGAAAGGGTGGGCAGGAGGAAAGGGCAGAAGGGAGAGGGAGGGCAGAAGAGAGAGGGAGGGCAGAAGAGAGAGGGAGGGCAGAAGAGAGAGGGAGGGCAGAAGAGAGAGGGAGGGCAGAAGAGAGAGGGAGGGCAGAAGGGAGAGGGAGGGCAGAAGAGAGAGGGAGGGCAGAAGGGAGAGGGAGGGCAGAAGGGAGAGGGAGGGCAGAAGGGAGAGTGAGGGCAGAAGGGAGAGTGAGGGCAGAAGGGAGAGTGAGGGCAGAAGGGAGAGTGAGGGCAGAAGAGAGAGTGAGGGCAGAAGAGAGAGTGAGGGCAGAAGAGAGAGGAGAGGGAGGGCAGAAGAGAGAGGGAGGGCAGGAGGGAGGGCAGGAGGGAGAGGGAGGGAGGGCAGGAGGGAGAGGGAGG
Source organism: Lissotriton vulgaris (assembly GCF_964263255.1). Lineage (NCBI taxonomy): Eukaryota > Metazoa > Chordata > Amphibia > Caudata > Salamandridae > Lissotriton > Lissotriton vulgaris. The sequence goes on from NC_141693.1 coordinate 1,744,266,392, forward strand.
GCAGGAGGGAGAGTAGAAGAGGGAGGGCAGGAGGGAGAGAGGGCAGGAGGGAGAGGGAGGGCAGGAGGGAGAGGGAGGGCAGGAGGGAGAGGGAGGGCAGGAGGGAGAGGGAGGGCAAGAGATTGAGAGGGAGGGCATGAGGGAGAGAGATATGGAGAGAGAGATGGAGAGAGGGCAGGAGGGAGAGAGAGGGCAGGAGGGAGAGAGAGGGCAGGAGGGAGAGAGAGGGCAGGAGGAAAGGGTGGGCAGGAGAGTGAGGGCAGGATGGAGAGTGAGGGCAGGCGGGAGAGTGAGGGCGTGGAGGCGGGAGAGTGAGGGCAGGCGGGAGAGTGAGGGCAGGCGGGAGAGGTGAGGGCAGGCGGGGAGAGGGAGGGCAGGCGGGAGGGAGGGAGGGCAGGCGGGAGAGGGAGGGCAGGCGGGAGAGGGAGGGCAGGCGGGAGTGGGAGGGCAGGCGGGAGTGGGAGGGCAGGAGGAGTGGGAGGGCGAGTGGGAGGGCAGGTGGGAGTGGGAGGGCAGGAGGGAGAGGGAGGGCAGGAGGGAGAGGGAGGGCAGGAGGGAGAGGGAGGGGAGGAGGGAGAGAGAGATGGAGAGGGAGGGCAGGAGGAAAGGGTGGGCAGGATGGAGTGAGGGCAGGCTGGAGAGGGAGGGCAGGATAGAGAGGGAGGGCAGGAGGGAGAGAGAGGGCAGGGGGGAGAGAGAGATGGAGAGGGAGGGCAGGAGGAAAGGGTGGCCAGGAGGAAAGGGTGGGCAGGAGGAAAGGGCAGAAGGGAGAGGGAGGGCAGGAAGGGAGAGGGAGGGCAGGAGGGAGAGGGAGGGCAGGGAGGGGATAGAGGGAGGGCAGGAGGGAGAGGGGAGGGCAAGAGATTGAGAGGGAGGGCATGAGGGAGAGAGATATGGAGAGAGAGATGGAGAGAGGGCAGGAGGGAGAGAGAGGGCAGGAGGGAGAGAGAGAGGGCAGGAGGGAGAGAGAGGGCAGGAGGGAGAGAGAGAGGGAGGAGAGGAAAGGGAGGGCAGGAGAGAGAGTGAGGCATGGATGGAGAGGAGGGCAGGCGGGAGAGTGAGGACAGGCGGGAGAGTGAGGGCAGGCGGGAGAGTGAGGGCAGGCGGGAGAGGAGGGAAGTGAAGTGAGGGCAGGCGGGAGAGTGAGGGCAGGCGGGGAGAGGGAGGGCAGCGGGAGAGGGAGGGCAGGCGGGAGAGGGAGGGCAGGACGGGGAGAGGGAGGGCAGGCGGGAGAGGGAGGGCAGGCGGGAGAGGGAGGGCAGGCGGGAGTGGGAGGGCAGGCGGGAGTGGGAGGGCAGGAGGGAGTGGGAGGGCGAGTGGGAGGGCAGGTGGGAGTGGGAGGGCAGGAGGGAGAGGGAGGGCAGGAGGGAGAGGAGGCAGGAGGGAGAGGGAGGGGAGGAGGGAGAGAGAGATGGAGAGGGAGGGCAGGAGGAAAGGGTGGGCAGGATGGAGTGAGGGGCAGGCTGGAGAGGGAGGGCAGGATAGAGAGGGAGGGCAGGAGGGAGAGAGAGGGCAGGCGGGAGAGAGAGATGGAGAGGGAGGCAGGAGGAAAGGGTGGCCAGGAGGAAAGGGTGGGCAGGAGGAAAGGGCAGAAGGGAGAGGGAGGGCAGAAGGGAGAGGGAGGGCAGAAGGAGAGGGAGGGCAGAAGGGAGATGGAAGGGCAGAAGGGAGATGGAGGGCAGAAGGGAGATGGAGGGCAGAAGAGAGAGGGAGGGGCAGGAGGTAGAGGGAGGGCAGGAGGTAGAGGGTGGGCAGGAGGGAGAGGGTGGGCAGGAGGGAGAGGGTGGGCAGGAGGGAGAGAGAGGGCAGGAGGGAGCGGGAGGGCAGAAGGAGAGAGATTGAGAGAGCGATGGAGAGAGGGCAGGAGGGAGAGAGAGGGCAGGAGGGAGAGAGAGGGCAGGAGTAAAGGGTGGGCAGGAGGGAGGGCAGGCAGGAGGAAAGGTGGGGCAGGAGGGAGAGGGCAGGCAGGAGAGTGAGGGCAGGATGGAGAGTGAGGGCAGGAGGGGAGTGTGAGGGCAGGAGGGAGTGGGAGGGCAGGAGGGAGTGGGAGGGCAGGAGGGAGTGGGAGGGCAGGAGGGAGAGAGAGGGCAGGAGGGAGAGAGAGATGGAGAGGGAGGGCAGGAGGAAAGGGTGGGCAGGATGGAGGGCAGGATGGAGAGGGAGGGCAGGATGGAGAGGGAGGGCAGGATGGAGAGGGAGGGCAGGATAGAGAGGGAGGGCAGGATAGAGAGGGAGGGCAGGATGGAGAGGGAGGGCAGGATGGAGAGGGAGGGCAGGATGGAGAGGGAGGGCAGGATGGAGAGGGAGGGCAGGATGGAGAGGGAGGGCAGGATGGAGAGGGAGGGCAGGATGGAGAGGGAGGGCAGGATGGAGAGGGAGGGCAGGATGGAGAGGGAGGGCAGGATAGAGAGGGAGGGCAGGATGGAGAGGGAGGGCAGGATGGAGAGGGAGGGCAGGAGGGAGAGGGTGGGCAGGAGGGAGAGGGTGGGCAGGAGGGAGGGCAGGAGGGAGAGGGAGGGCAGGATGGCGAGGGCAGGAGGGAGGGCAGGAAGGAGAGAGATATTGAGAGAGAGGGGCTAGGAGGGAGAGGGAGGGCAGGAGGGAGAGGGAGGGCAGGAGGGAGAGGGAGGGCAGGAGGGAGAGGGAGGGCATGATGGAGAGGGAGGGCATGATGGAGAGGGAGGGCAGGATGGAGAGGGAGGGCAGGATGGAGAGGGAGGGCAGGAATGGATAGAGATATGGAGAGGAGGGCAGGAGGGAGGGCATGATGGAGAGGGAGGGCATGATGGGGAAGGAGGGCATCATGAGAAAGGGAGGGCAGCATGGAGAGAGGGAGGGCAGAGGGAGAGGGAGGGCAGGAGGGAGAGAGGGATGGAGAGGGAGCACAAGGAGGGAGAGA